>NW_027206442.1:0-403005 GCF_024711535.1 Dipodomys merriami | reverse complement strand
ACCTCCCCCCATACACAAAAAAGCCAGATGTGGTGCTGTGGCTCAAGTGGTAGATCCTCAGCCTTGAGAAAAAGAAACTCAGGGATGACACTCAGGCCCTGAATCCAAGACCTAGGACTCACAGAAATAAAATAGAATAAAGGAATAGTGGGCACGTGTTATCTTACTACCAAGAAGGATGGATTCAGTCTTCTCTCTGGTACTTGTAGCCAAAGATAAGAGGCTTCTTTTGATGTTCCTCTAAACCTCTCCTTCTCTCCATTATCTCTCCAGGCTTCAGTTGCAGGATAAAATTCAGATCATTCCACTCGATGTGAACTTACGTACTCTCCCTACCCACCTTCCTTGGGGTGGGGATCCAGGATGGACTCACCAATTGGAGGATGAGGCACCGCAGAGATGGGGGTAGGTATCCCTGAAACAAACCCTCTCTCTCTCTCTCTCTCTCTCTCTCTCTCTCTCTCTCTCTCTCTCTCTCTCTCTCTCTCTCTCTCTCTCTCTCTCTCTCTCTCTCTCTCTCTCTCTCTCTCTCTCTCACACACACACACACACACACACACACACAGACACTCACCTATGCCAATTCAATTCAAAGTAGCCTTTTCCAAAGAGACTTTATCTCCTTGGATTAACTGATCTAGGAGACAAACTTGAACCCCTGAAATTGACTATTTTAACTGGGGCTTGCTAGTTGACACGAGATAAACAGAAACTCAAAAGAAAGGTTCTGGTGCCCATCACCTCTGGCTCAGGCTCAAGCCTGACATCCTGGTGACTTGGGAGGCAGAGATCTGAGGATCAAAGATCAAAGCCAGACATAAGCTAGAAAGCCAGAGAGACATTTCTCTCCATGGAAGCACCAAGAAGCCAGATGTGGAGCTGTGGCTCAAGTGGTAGAGCAGCAGCCTTGAGCACGAAAACTCACAGAGAGAGAGAGAGTTCCCAGATCCTGAGTTCAAGCCCACACAAAAATATGGCCCCATCTTGTTGCCCCATACTGCCTGGGCCTCGAGTGACCTCTCATGAAGTATGGTACAGCAGCGGTCCCAGGGTAGTGTATGAGAGCCTTCAAAAAGTGGGTGGTGGAAGCCAGGCCTTCTCCTTCATGCACTCTCAATCCACACCAGCCAGAAGGCAGAGCGTGACAAGGCCAGCAGCCTGCAGAATGAAGATCCCTCTCTGCCAGGACAATTGCAGTGGGCTTCTTAGAAGTAGAACTTGAAAGGGGATCTTACTTAACAAGGAGGAGCAGACAGGAAGCACAGAGTGCAAAGAAACTGTAGATATAGGACAACATAGCTGAGCATGATCATTTCCAGCCATGGCTGCTGATGAGAAACTCAGTACAGATGTGCAAGACTGTCCCGAGACAGGGTCAAGGGGTCACAGGAAAACAGCTATCCAAGGTTGGAATTGTGTCTTAGCAGTATTGGGCTCGCTAAGCACACAGGAAACCCTTGATTCCATTCCTATGTCCCACATACACAGAAAAAAGTCGGAAGTGGCACCTTGCCTCAGGTGGAAGAGCGCTCACCTCCAGGAAAAGAAGCTCCAACACAGCACTCAGGCCTCGAGATCAAGCCCCAGGACTGTCAACATAAAACAGCTCTCAAAGGGACCTTGGTGATGGGTGGATGGCTATGCCCTGTAATTCTTAGTAGATCCATCCATGCTTTGTGTCTCCTTCATTGACAAGGGAACTGGACACTCCTTCTGCCCTGAACACCTGGACCAGGTTATCAGCAACCCTCCCAACATATTCCACCAGGACATGAAGCAGCTGGCCCAAGAAATACTCAGGTCCCTGTTGGGTGGGGCAGGGGGATACAGGCAGGCCCCAGAGTCCTAGTGGGTCTGATCTGCTCCAGATGACCAGGCCATCCACAGGAGGCACATGGGAATTAGAGAGGGGTAGAGATGTGGAGGGGACCCTTTAATGCATATGTCCCTACCCAGATTCCAAGCTTCCCTTTGCTTTCCCTGAGGATGGTAGAGGAGTATCTCGGTGGTTGTGTCTAGAGGAGGACTAGGAGGAAATTCTAAAGAATGAGACACCATAAGCCCTGGGCTGGTGTCTCACACCTGTCATCCTGGCTATTTGGGAGACTGAGATCCAGAGGATCCTGTTTCCCAGCCCAGGCAGGAAAGTCCCATGAGAGTCTCATCTCCAGTCTCCAACTGGAAGTGTTTCCATGGCTCAAATGGTAGAGCACTGGCCTTGAGTAAAAATCATCATTGAAGACAGTATCCAAGCCTTGAGTTCAAGCCCCTCAACAACAAAAAACCCAGAAAGACACCCCTTGCCTGTAAGAGATGGTGAAGGAGTGGGGGTGCTGTGGTTGGGAGAACAGGTGCTGGCCTCAATGTACAGAAATTTCTAAGATCTCCCCTGTTTTGCCCGAGTGTAAAATCACAGAAGGGTGGGCATTGCCTTACCAAGAACTCCAGAGGTTGTGGCCTGTCTTAGGCAGGGAGTGGAGTGAATGTGAGCAGGGATGGGAGGGTAGTGTCAATTTTATTCTCTCCATCCATGGAAGTATGGTTTTGGGTGCTGGTGTCAAAGTCTGAAGCGAAGGATTGCATGTGACTTGTAGCCTGACAAGTTGGGTTTCCCCTGGGTATAAGAAGGTAACTGAAGCCAGGTGCTGCCATTGGCTCACAACTGTAATCCTAGCTACTCACCAGACTGAGATCTGAGGATTGCGGATCAAAGCCAGCTTAGGGTGGCTTTGAACCACCAGATAACCGGAAGTGGTGCTATGGCTCCAGTGGTAGAGCACGCACCTTTAGCTGAAGAGCTAAAGGACTGTGTGAAGGCCCAAAGTTCAAACCCCATGACCAACAACCAAAAATAAGGTAGCTGAATTTTCTGCATAGCATTGTGTACAGTAGGAAATGCCATGCTATGTTATGAGCCATTTCAGAGATACTCAGAATTTTGTCTACAGTTGGTCTGAGGATCGTAATGCTATCTTCTCAGGGGTTGAGATGTTCAGGTGCTCAGGGACTGCTGAGGCCTTGGGCTACTCCTGTGTGTGTGTGTGTGTGTGTGTGTGTGTGTGTGTGTGTGTGTGTGTGTGTGTGTGTGCGTGTGTCTGTGTCTGTGTCTGTGTGTCTGTGTGTCTGTGTGTATTTTTCCCTCATCTTTCTCTGTCCCCTTCCTGGGCACCTGTCTGCCTCTTCCTGATTTCAGAGGGAGCCCCTCCTCCATGGCACCCTGCCTTTAGCCCCCTATCTGGGTCTACAATGAGTCCTAAATTGGCAAAGACCTGTATATTCTAGCTTTTTGTTGGGGCCCAAGTCTGGCTGTCCATAACTTTGGCCGCCTCCAGAGGATTCTGGATCAGCATGGCCAGCTGGCATAGGTTCTCCCCTGCCCCTGGAGGGGAGGGGCTCAGTCATGCCATGTCCTTTCCTTTTCCTCAGCTGAGCCTCTGGATGCATGTCCATCTTAGCAGGCTGGCAGTGGAGTGGGGGAAGGGTGATTGCCAATGGCTCTGGCCAACTTCAGCCTGATAGCTGACTGAAGGCTGCCCAAACAAGGAGGATCTGGGGCTACATGGAAGGTAAGGCCAAGTTGTCCTGGAAGTATCCATTGGTGTCTAGGAAATGTAAATGTAACTTATCACAGGAAAGTCTATCTTCCCCCACCCAGCTGGGTCTCTCAGGTCCTTCTAAACAATTCCGGATAACAATAATACAGAGGCACAGACTAGATTCCAGGGTCAGGGTAGAGGGGGTGAGAGACTGGGATGGCCAGTACCTCAATGTTCTGGGACATTAGCCTTGACCTGGTTATATCCCCCTTGTGTAAGTTCAATTCTTAGCCCAGTGCTAGCCACACATCGGCTACTTGTGGCAGTTCTGTGGAAGTAGCAGGAATGGAAGTGAGATCTAGGATGACCGAAATCTGGATTTATGGCCTGTGGGGTTGGGGATGGCAAAGAGTTTCTATTTAACAAAAAATCTCAGAGGGCTGGGAAGGTGTCTCAGTGGTAGAGCACTTGCCTTGCATGCCTGAGGCCCTGGGTTCAATTCCTAAGCACCACATAAGCAAAAAGGAAAAAGCCGGAAATGACGCTGTGGCTCAAGTGGTAGAGGGCTAGCCTTGAGCTGAAGAGCTGAGGGACAGTGCCCAGACCCAGAGTTCAGGCCCCATGACTGGACCCCCCCCCAAAAAAAAAAAAACCAAAATCTCAGAGCTGGAACTCAGGGCCTAGGCACTGTTCCTGAGCTAACACTGTACCACTTGAATGACAGCTCACCTTTCATCTTTTTTAGGACTTTTTTTGCCTGGGCTGGCTTCAAGCTGCCATCCTAAGAGCTCAGCCTATTGAGTAGCTGGATAGCTGTATGAGACATTGGCACCTGCTAAAGATGTTACTCTGTGTGTTTACCGGGGCTTGAACTCAGAGCCTAGGTGCTATCCTTTAGCTTGTTTGCACAAGGTTGGTGCTGTACCATGTGAACTAGTGTAGCTCGGCTTCCCAGCTTTTTGATGATTCATTGGAGATAAGAGTGTACCCAGGCTAACTTTGAATCTTGATTGATCCTCAGGTGTCAGCCTTGAATAGCTAGGATTATAGGCATGAGCCACTGGCACCCAGCTTCAAGGAAGTCTTTTCATATGCTCTTCTGTTCTAACAGCTGTCTACTTGCCCTGGCCTAGAACTTTGACCTCTACATCAGCTCCTAGCAACCCCTGACTGTGTGGAGAACCTAAAGCTCAAACCTGATCCCATTTCTTTGTCCTCAGGGGAGGGTATGTTTTGTCTGAATCCTGGGTTGCAGGGGTAGCTATACATGGGTGCTTGGCTGGGACAGACAAGTACTCTGTTTTATCCAAGAAGGAAAGTGTGGCCGGTTAGATACTAACAGCTCATTCTCTCATATTCCTATCTCCTCAGAGGCTGAGATATGAGGATTGCCATTCAGTGGCAGCCCAGCTAGAAAAGTCTATGAGAATCTCTTCTGCAAATAATCACAGAAAGCTGGAAGAAAAGCTGTGGCTCAAGTGGTAGAGTGCTAGCCCTCAATGAAAAAAACTCAGGGACAGAGCCCGGGCCCTGAGTTAAAACCCTGTACCAAAATGTGCACACACACATGCATGCACACGCGCATGCACACACACACACACACACACACACACACACACACACACACACACACACACACACACACACACACACACACAGAGGTGTTAATTTTGAGCTGAGGTAGAACTGTGGTCAGTCCTGAGGCATAATCATAGTAAACTCTCAAGGCAGATCAAGTTGTTTCTCCCTAAGTCCTTCTTGGGCTGAGGGGTCTGGGTTATGGCAGTAAGTTCCATGGGACCTGCCCCTCCATCCATGCATGGGGCCACAGGACCAACAGAAGGACACTATGGATGCTCCTTTGTAGTTGGCCCACGATTGCAGACCTTCATCTGCCCCCGAGCTCTGGTGAGGAAAGCAGGGCTCCAAGCCCTGGGACTCCAGGGGTAGTGACTGCTACAAGCAGCAGCCAGCCACCTGTGGATTCCTGAGCCTACAAGTCTTTCATGAGCCCAACTCAACCCCCTTCAAACGTGTGCCTGACAGATTCACACTTTTGTGATACTTGCGTGAGTGGGCATTACCTGCTGTACCATCTTGCAGCTCCTGCCCCTGTTGGCCTAGAACCCTGGAATGAGATGTCGATTTCCTGCTCAGATCCGCACTGCACCTTTGACAGATGCCATTCTGATGACTCGACCGAAGACCTCCGTGCCCCAAGGCTTGACCTTTCTCTGATACTGTGGCCTATTCTGTAGGAAAAGACCTCCAAAGAGGCTGCTCTGAAGACTGGTAGGACACCTAGACATTGGGAGACCCTCAGGGGCACACTGGAAAGTACTCTGCCACAGAGTGAGGCCCATTCAGGCCAGGTGCTGTTCATGAGGCTTGAACTCTGGGTCTGGGCGCTGTCCACCAGCTTTTCAGCTTACCACTTGAGCCACAGCGCCACTTCCAGTTTTTGGGAGGTTCCATGGAGATCAGAGTCTCCTGGACTTTCTGGCCTGGGCTGGCTTTGAACCGTGATCCTCAGGTCTCAGCCTCCTGAGGAGCTTGGAGGACAGGTGTGAGCCACCGGTGCCTGGCTGATCTGGAGTTTCACTACAGTGGACTAGGAGCTCCTGAAAGCTTTTCTTTATTTTTTTAGGTGCCAGTACTGGGGCTTGAATTCAGGGTCTGGGATTTTTCTCTTAATTTTTCCCTCAATGCTGGGACTCTATCACTTGAGCTACAGCTCCATTTCTGGCTTTTGGTAGTTCATCGGCAAGAAGAGTCTTAGTAACTTTCCTCCCTCTGATCTCTGTCTCCTGAGTAGCTAGTATTTACAGGGGTTGTGCCACTAGTGGCATTAGGCTAGAAGCTTTTCTTTTTTTGAGTGGGGGGAGTCCAGTCGTTGGGCCTGAACTCTGGGCCTGGGTGCTGTCCCTCAGCTCTTCAGCTCAAAGCTAGCGCTCTACCACGTGAGCCACAGCACTACTTCCAGCCTTTTTCTTTTTTGCTTATGTGGTACTGAGGAATCAAACCCAGAGCCTCAGGCATGCAAGGCAACCACTCTACCACTGGGACACCTTCCCAGTCCCTAGAAGCTTTTCTTAAGCAAATGTTCTTCCCTGCATTTGCCTTGAATCCTCCATGCAAAGGAGGCCTGAGGGTCAGGAGCTATGAAAAATAGGCTGCCAGCTATAGGAAATGGCTGGGGTCCATGGTGAAAAGACAAGCTAATCTTCCCCCTGGACCCCATTCTGGGATCCCAACCTCTGCTCTACATGTGACTCAAGTACAAACCTTGACACAGCCTTGAATGGCCTACCAGACTTGTCTGAAGCCACAAAACCTTCATTCCACCCACACCACCTGCTCTTAACCACACCTCAGGACTGTTGCCCATGCTGGACCTTCTGCCTGCGGCTCTCTGTCCTCTTTCACATCTTAGAACTCCTGTGGAATTTTGGCACTGGTTATATCACCTCGTGGAGCAATCTCCCTCTCTTTTTTTTTTTTTTTAGTATTAAGTTTCTAGAGATGGAACTTGTGTAGCCTGACTGGCAAATGCTCTATCTTGATGTGTGTGTGTGTGTGTGTGTGTGTGTGTGTGTGTGTGTGTGTGTGCATGTGTGTGCCTGGATGCTATTCTATCCCTGAGCCTTTGTGCTCAAGGCTAGCGCTCTACTTGAACCACAAGCTCTACTTCTGGATTTTGGGGTGTTTAATTGGAGGAAAGTGTCTCATATAGACTTGGTTGCTTGCAATTGTCATCCTCAAATCTCAGCCTCCTAAGTAGCTAAGATTACAGGGGTGAGCCCCCAGGACCTGCCCTCTACCCTACCTCTTACCTATAACATCGGACCTCCTCTGAGTCCCAGAACAATATATCTCACCAAGCTGACTTTTGTTTTGCCAGTCTTGGGGCTTGAACTCAGGGTGTGGACATGTTCCTGAGCTTATTTTGCTCAAGGCTAGCACACGACCACTTAAGCCCTAGTGCCACTTTTGGCTTTTTCTGTTTCTGTGGCACTGAGGAATAGAACCCAAGGCTTCATGCATGCATGCTATGTAAGCACTCTACCACTAAGCCACATACACAACCCACAAACCAAGGCTCACTTCTCATGGGAGTTATGAGGGTGGGGTTTATTAACTTATCCCTTTCATTGTAGAAATCGCTGACTATTTCATATCTTAGCCAATTTGGGACCAGCCTGCGACTTGGCAATGAGGAATGATAAATGAGTGATAGCCACCAGGCCCCGGAGGTCTAGGCTCACATCATACAGAGGGATAGAGAATTTGAAGCCAGAACTTTTGACCGCTCCTATAGCCTAGAACCGTTGTCTCCCTGGAGGCACTCTCTGGCTTCTAGGTGTCCCAATGGGACACCTCGGCCAGAACATAAGGCTTCCGTTTTTTTAAATGGCAGAGAAGGATGCTTTGTTCAAGTTGCCCGCTCAGACTTAGTACTCTCTGAGGGCTTGTCCCAGCTTGCCCAGGTTGGGTGCCTTGGCATGGGCAACCTGCTGAATGCTCATCATCCATACAAAGATACAAGGAGTTATTGCCTCCTATATTTTGGCAGATCTGTGGTTGTACTATGAGCCTAGGTTCTGTCCCTGAGCTCCTTTTGCTCAAGTGTAGCACTCTACCCTTGGTTTTTCTTTTTCATGTGACCTCTTAGAAAGAAGGGTATCATGGACTTTCCCACCCAGGCTGAATTGAAATTGGCATTCTTTACACCTCAGCCTCCTAAGGAGCTAGGATTACAGGCAGGAGTCACTGACAACTTGCTTTCTTTTCTTCTTGTTCTTCTTCTTTTTAATCATAACAATCTGAAATCTTCACGGTGTCATTCCAATGGTTTGCATTCAAATTAAACCACTCAGGCTTGGAGTTGCAATGCTAGGTCTGCCACCCACAAATGGAGGGAGATCCTGACAAACTCATTCCTGTTCATGTGAATGCTAATGGAATGTTATAAAAGTAATACTTAAATGTGCAGTTGCTTCATGATTCTATTTTAGAATGCCACAGAATAAGTTTTGGATTTATATCATCCATTCTATCATGATGGTATGATTAAGGATATTGACTAATTTTTAATTAATGCTTTCATATGTATTCAACCAGGATACTTCAGTAAATGGAAACATAATTTAATAGCTAATAATTGGTAATAATATATATAATTTAATATCCTCACAGTCCCTCTCTCTATATATATATATGTATATATATACATATATATATATCTCAATCTACACATCTATCAACATACATATATATATATGTATATTTATAGATAAATATACATATATATACTAGATATGTATATTTACATATATATAAATATACATATATAATCATACCTACGATCAAGCCCCACTAGTCCCATGGGAATAGTGTGGCTTGATCATAGGTCCTCTGAGCTTCCTGGCAGCTCAGTTTGTCAGAGTCTGGTCTGCTAAGACTGTGACCCCATTTATGGATTGGGCATTGTAGTCTGTGAGTTGACATCCCAGGATGGCCAAAAATTGATTCTTTGTAGTAAGAAGCCAATTTTGACACATTGTTTTCCTTCTCTGAGAAAGTCCTTGGTCTCAGTATGATGTATAAAATATATCCTATGTGGTATGATATACTAAAAGGAGTGTTATATGTGTAATAATACTAAATAAATAAGGGTAATAAATGTCAATGAAGTAAACCCATGTATGTAAATAGATCTCATAAAGGAACATTTTTTTTCCAGTGCTGGGGCTTCAATTCAGGTCCTAGGAACTGGTCTGAATTTCTTGTCTTCAAGGACAGTGAGCCATTCCCCTTCACCCACATTGTCACAGAGTTACCCAGACCCTGAATTCAAATACCATGCCTACCAGAAATATTGTGCAAATTCAAGCCAGGGTCTAATTATTATTATTATTATTATTATTATTATTATTATTATTATTATTATTATTATTATTATTATTGCCATGTACGGGGATTGAAGTCAGGTCTTGGTATCTCTGCCACTGCCAGCACTGGGATCCTAGGACCTGAGTTCAAATCTCGGGACAGACAAAAAATATAAAAAATAAAAGGGAGAAGCATAATACTGAGAAGTTCAAGAAAGTAGTTTTACCTTTTTATTTCCTTTGTATTGTAACCATCCTGGGTCTAAATGCCAAGGCCCAGAAAGTGTACATGACCTTGCATTGCAGATGTTTGGCAGCTATTAAGGAAGCCATAGCCAAAACCGGCAAATTAGGTCTGGAGGTCGAATCCCATGACTGCCACTAATGAATGGTGGGAGATTCTAAGACACCCATTCCCATATGCATCCATAGGAATGGAATGTTATAAAAGTAACAATTAAATTAGTAGTTAGTGTACGATTTTATTATAAAATTATACACAACAATTATACTACATTGATTAAATTTTCAATTAGTATTTTATTATATATTCAATCATGATAATTGGTAGTAATATTTTATTTGCAGTTACATAGTATACAGACATCTCTCTCTTGTTGTACACATATACATCCATTTATCTGTCAACCAATCTACACATTTATCTGTTCATACTCTTGTCACTCCCGGGGCTCAATGGTTGGGTGCTTGCCTAGTACGTACAAAGCCCTGGGTTCGATTCCTCACTACAGCATGCACAGAAAAATCGGGACTATGTCTAGACCCTTACTCAAGACCCAGGAGTGGCACCAAATAAAAGAAAATAGAATGTTCTAACTGCAATGGTATAAGGATAGGACTTCAAATACCTCATCACCGAGCAAACCAGGAGTCTGGTGCTGACAGCTGACATTAAACTGACAGCCAGAAGTAAATCACTGCCACCCAGCCCAACGGAGCCAGATGCTGCTAGTTCACTCAGCCCTGTCATCCAAGATATTCAGGGGCTGAGATCTCACACTAGTGGGTTTAAAACCCAGCCCTTGCAAGAAGTCTGCAAAACTCTGAGCTGTGGCTCACAGTGGTAGAGCTCTAGCCTTGAGCAAAAGATCTTAGAACAGTACCTCCAACCTTCCAGTGCATTCCCTGTGGCTGACTCCCAGCCCTCCCAAAAAAACCCATCCCTCGAAATCATTAGATGTGAATTTTGTGTGGTTTGTGACGTGTTTCTGAAAGAATGCTGAAACCAAAGAAAGCACCCTAATTCTAATGACTGTGTGTGGTATGCAGCTATGTGATGAGTCCTTCATGAGTTGTGTGCTGAGTCCTTCATGGGGTTCATTCTTTCATCTGGTCCTTGTAAGAGCTCCACAAGTAAGATGATGGTGCAGATGAGAAACTTGAGCCTCACCAAAATTATGTATGTACTGAAATCTAGTGAGTTGTCTTCTGCAGAAAATTGTTTATTTTTCTCAGTCGTGAACCTTGAACTCAGGGCCTAGGCACACGACACTTTCTTGTTGGCTCATGGCTAATACCTTCCCACGTGGAGCCAAGGACTCTCTTGTAACAGAGTGTTATGATCTATGAGTCTGTAGCTGAGGTCTGTCACCCTGCCTACTCAAGAAGCTGAGATCTGAGAATCTGGGTTCCAAACTATCCCAGACACAAAGTGTCCCATGAGAATATTATCTCCTATTCACCACTTAGAAACTTGAAGTGGAAGCTGGGCACCACTAACTCACGCCTGTCCTCCTAGATACTCAGGAGCCTAAGAGCTGAGGATCAGGGTCCAAAGCCAGTCTGGGCAGGAAATTCTTGAGATGGACGCTACTCTCTAGCGACCCAACAAAAACCTGAAGAAATGCTGTAGCTAAAGTGGTAGCGCACTTGGTTTTAGCTGAAGAACTGAAGGACAGCACCTAGGCCTAGACTTCAACTCCTCCAACATACAAGAAGAGAAAGAAAGAAACCTGAAGAAGAGGGGTTAGGCTGCTTTGCATGTATGAATCCCTCGGTTTTGATTCCTCAGTATCACATCACTAAAAAAAAAAGCCTGAAGTGGCCCTGAGGCTCAAGTTGTAGATTGCTATCCTGGTACAGGAGAAACTCAGGTACAGTGCTCAGGTCTTGAATTCAAGTTCCAGGACAAATGTATGCACACACACACACACACACACAGAGAGAGAGAGAGAGAGAGAGAGAGAGAGAGAGAGAGAGAGAGAGAGAGAGAGAGAGAGAGAGAGAGAGAGAGAGAGAGAGAGAGAGAGAGAGAGAGAGAGAGAGAGAGAGAGATCAGAAGTGAAGCTGTGACACCAAATTGTGGTAAAACGATGAGCTTCGGTTCTGAGCTCATGGTCAGCACCCAGGCCCTGTGTTCAACCCCAAAAGCTAGCCATCCATGCCTCAACTAGGGGAGCTCAAAGGTTTCAAATCCTGATGAGCTTCATCAGCCCTAGATGACAGGAATCAATGTGGTATTACACATGTGCTTAGATTCAGCAAGCTTCTGGAAACCTAAGGAGGCAACTTTGCCAATTAGGAATCTTTTAATTCGGTTCAGCTCTCTAGTTTTCTGCCAGAAGGACCCTTGAATTAATTGTAGCAGTTTGTTTCAACACTGGGACATAGTCTAACAAAGACAGGATAAGTACAAGGAACTTGGCATGCCACAGGAGGTGGCACAAATGAAGGCTTCCTGCCCAAACAGAGCACTGGGGAAAGAGCTTTGGATACAAGGAAGCCTTTTTCTCCTAGCCTTCAGAACCCACCCACACTCATCCTCACTATTTGGCCCAGATGGAGTTGTTGTTACACAGCTGTACAGGAGTGAGGTCTTTTTTTTTTTTTTTTTTTTTTTTTTTGGGTCCGGTCATGGGGCCTGAACTCTGGGCTTGGGCACTGTCCCTCAGCTCTTCAGCTCAAAGCTAGTGCTCTACCACTTGAGCCACAGCGCCACTTCCAGCTTTTTTCTTTTTGCTTATGTGGTGCTGAGGAATCGAACCCAGGGCCTCAGGCATGCAAGGCAAGCGCTTTAACCACTGAGCCACCTTCCCAGCCCCAAGAGTGAGGTCTTTTGTCTGCCTGTTCCAACAGTGAGGCAGACTTCCTCCAGCAGCCTGAGGTGCACAGAAACCCTTAGGCTACACTGTGAACAGTGAGGGAAGCCCTGGAATATGCACTGTCTTGATAGCACTCTGTGCTATGAAGCCATTTTATTCAAAGCAAATTTCCTAGATGTGTGCCTTTCAACATAGGGACTCTAGATCTTCACTGATAGAAATACATTCATACATACATGGGTAGACATGGAGTTACTGTTTTTTGTTTTTGTGTTTTTTGGTTTTTTTTGCAAGTCTGGGTGTTATATTATGAGCCTAAGCACTGTCCCTGAGCTCCTTTTGCTCAAGGGTAGTGCCCTTGAGAAACAGCCTCCGCCATGTTTTATTTTTAATTCTTGTAATCCCTTAGAAATAAGATTGTCCTGGGCTTTCCTGTCCCGACTGAATTCAAATTGTCATTCTCTACTTCTCAGACTCCTGAAGAGCTAGGATTACAGACAGGATCCACTGACACTTGGGTTTCTTTTCTTCTTGTTCTATTTTTCCTCATGACAATATGAAATCCTCACAGTGTCATTCTAATGGTTTGCATTTCTGAGTAAACTACTCAGGCCTGGAGTTGCAATGCCAGGACCACCACCTACAAATGGAGGGAGATCATGAGAAAATCATTCCTATCCATGGGAAGGCTTAATGGAATTTATAAAAGTTAGAATTAAATTGACAGTTAGTTCATGATTCTCTTATAGAATGTCACACAAAAATTATTGGATTATTATGTCTTCCATTCTAACACCCTGGTTTGGTTTTCCTAATTAAAGAACACTGACTTCTTTTACATTAATACTTTAGTAAGTATTCAACCATGATACTGCATTAAATGGAGACCTAATTTAATAACTAATAATTCACAATATATATAATTTAATATCCTCACATTGTCTCTCTCATCTATATAGCAAACTAACACTATCTATCTATCTATCTATCTATCTATCTATCTATCTATCTATCTATCTATCTATCTATCTATCTATCTATCTACCTACCTATCTATCTATGTCTATCTATCTATCTATCTATATCTATTTTTCTATATCTATGCCTATATCTAACAATCTATCTATCTATCTATCTATCTATCTATCTATCTATCTATCTATCTATCTATCTATCTATCTATCTATCTATCTATATATATATATATCCCACTACTATGGCTTAATCCCAGGTCCTCAGAACTGGCTGGCAGCTCAGTTTGTCAAAGGCTTTTGTTCTAAAACTGACTCATTCATAAATTATGCATTGTGGGCTGTGAGTTCAAATCCCAGCAATGCCAAAAGTTTATATGTGCAATAAGAAGCCAATTTTGACACAATTTTTCTTCTCTGATAAAGTCTAAATATGATGTATAATCCATATGCAAATATATCCATGTGATAAGATATAATAAATGAAAAAATGTTATATATGTAATAATGCTAAATAAAATAAACAATGAATAAAGAAGGGTAATAAATGGAGTAAACCTATGTATGTAAAAAGATCTCATATATGAGTATTATTTTTCCAATCATGGGGCTTGAATTGAGGCCCTTGAAGCTGGTCTGAAATTCTTGTCTTCAAAGACGGTGAGCTTCCCCTCCCCCACAGTGCCACAGAGTTCCCCAGACCGAGTTCAAATCCCAGGCCTGCCAGAAAAATTGTGCAAATTCCAAGCCAGGGCTTTAATTTTTTTGGCCAGGCCCAGGCCTTGAAATCAGCTTGTGGCAACTCTGCCTCAGCCTTGATCACTCTAGCCTGGGGTGCAGCCTCTGGACCCACAGCTCATCCTAGGACCTGAGTTCAAATCTTTCGAGTGGCAAAATAAGGTGAAGTGTTGGGAAGGTGGCTCAGTAGTATAGTGCTTGCCTTCCATGCATAAGGTCCTGAGTTCGATTCCTCAACAACACATAAGCAGAAAAAAGCTGGAAGTGTTGCTATGGCTCAAGTGGTAGAACGATAGCCTTGAGCTGAAGAGTTGAGGGACAGTGCACAGACTCAGACTTCTGTCTGACAACTGACAAAAAAATGAGGGTGAAAGAAGGAGAAGAATAAAACTGGGAAGTTCCAGAATGTGGTTTTACATAGTTTTTTCCTTTGAATTGTGACCATCTTGGGTCTAAATGACAGGGCCCGGAAAGTGTACGTGACCTTGCACTGCTGAAGTTTGATGGGCTATCAGGGAAGCCATAACCAAAACCAGCAAATTGGTCCGGGGTTCAAAACCCCGCCACCTACAAATGTCAGGAGATCCTAAAAATGCATTCCGATAGACAGCGATAAGAATGGAATGTTGTCAAAGTAACAATTACATTAGTACTTAGTATATATTTATATTATAAAATTATACAAAATAATCGTAGTACATTGCTTAATTTTCAATTAATACTTTATTATGAATTCAAACATGATACCTAAATAAAGGAAGAAATAATTTATTAATTGATAATTGGTAGTAAAATAGTATATATAACTTAATAATATACAGACATCTCTCTCTTGTTTCATATGTATATATATATATATATATATATATATATATATATATATATATAAACCAAAAATATCTATTTCTACACTTGTCACTACTGGGGCTCAGTGGTAGTGTGTTTGGCTAGTATGTATGAAGCTCTCTGGGTTCATTTCCACACTATCACATGCAAAGAAAAAGCCAGAAGTGGTGCTGTCACTGAAGCACCAAAAAAAGTTAGAAAGTTATGACTGCAATTATAGAATGCCAGGACTTCAAATACCTCATGACAGAGCAAGCCAGGAGTCTGAAGCAGATGGCTCTCATCTAACCTGACTTAGCCAGAGGTCAACAGCTGCAAACCAAATCCATGGAACCATACACTGCTGGCTCACCCCTAGCTGCTCAGGGATGAGTTCTGAAACTGGTGGTTTGAGTACTCAGCCCTGGCAGGAAGTTTGTGAGACACTGAGCTGAGGCTCACAGTGGTAGAATTCTTGGGTTGAGGAAAAGGTCTTAGGAGAGTACCCTCAACCTATGAGTGCAATCCCCAAGGCTGAGGACCCTCCCCCCCCCATTAACCACCCCTCTAAACCATTAGATGTGAACTTTTGTGGTTTTTGACATTTTTCTAAAAGAATCGTGATACTGATGAAAGCACCTGAATTCTAATGACAGCTTGTGGGAGAGAGCTATGTGATGAGTCCCTCCTGGGGTGCTGGGTGCTGAGTCCTTCATAGGGTGTTATGTGCTGAGTCCTTCATGGGGTGTATTCTTCCATCTGGTCCTTGTTAGAGCTCCACAAGTATGATGATTGTGCAGATGAGAAAGTTGAGGCTCAGATATGTCCCCAAGGCAGGGCCAAATTTATATATGTACTGAACTCTAGTGACTTGTCTCCGGCTGACAATTGGTTTGGTTTAGTTTTCTCCATCATGAACCTTCAACCCAGAGCCTAGGCGCTGATTTTCCTCTTGGGCTAGCACTCTACCACGCGGAGGCAAAGACCCCCTTACAGCAAATTGTCACGGCTTAGGTGTTTTTATCTGAGGTCTATCATCCTGCCTGCTCAGGAATCTGAGGATTTGGGTTCCAAACTATCCCAGAAACAAACGGTCCCATGAGACTATTATCTCCTATTCACCACTTAGAAACTTAAAGTGGAAGCTGGGTACCAGTGACTCGCACCTCTCATCCTAGCTATTCAGGAGACTGAGAGCTGAGGATCATGGTCCAAAGCCAGCCTTGGCAGGTGATTCTTTGAGATGGTTATTTCCAAAGAAACACCAGAAAGCCTGAAGGGGCGCTGTAGCTCAAGTGGTAGAGTGCTAGACTTGAGCTGAAGAGATCAGAGACAGCACCCAGGCCCAGACGTCAACTCCTCCAACTTACAAGAAAAGAAATTAAGAAACCTAGGCTTGAATCCTCAGTACCATATCCCTAGAAAAAAAGTCTGAATTGGCTGTGTGGCTCAAGTGGTAGAGGGCTGTCCTTGTACAGGAGAAACTAAGGTACAGTGCTCAGGTCCTGAATAAAAGCTCCAGGTCTGGTGTATGCACATGCACACACACACACACACACACACACACACACACACACACACACACACACACACACACACACACACACACACACAGATACAAGAAATGAAGCAGTGACACCAAATGGTAAAGCAAAGAGCTTATCCTCTGAGCTCCAGGTCAGCACCCTGGTCCTGTGTTTAACCCGAAGTCTACCTACTCAAGGCCCAACTCGAAGATGGCAAAGGTTTCAATACATGATGAGCTTCACCAGCCCTAGATGACAGGAAGCATTGTGATTTTGCACAAGTGCTTAGATTTAACAAGCTCCCAGAAAACTAGGGAAGCACCTTTGATAATTAGGAATCTTATTAGGTTCAGCTCCCTAGTTGTCTGCCAGACGGTCTCTTGAATTAACTGTAGTAGTTTTTTTTTCAATACTGGAACATAGTCTAACAAAGACAGAATGAGTGCAGGAAACTTGACCTGCCATGGGAGGTGGCACAAATGAAGGCTTCCTGTCAAAACAGAGCACTGGGGAGAGAGAGAGAGCTAGGGCTACAAAGAGGCCTTTTTCTCCTGGCCTTCAGAACCTGCCCTCACTCATCCTCACTAATTGCCCCACATAAATTTTTTGTTACACAGCTGAACAGGAGTGAGGCTTTTTTTCTGCCTGTTCCAACAATGAGGCAGACTTCCTCCAACAGCCTTGGGTGTGCAGAAACCCTCAGGCTACACTGGAAACAGTGAAGGGATCCCAGGATCATGCACTGTCTTGAAAGCACTCTCTGTGCTATGAAGTCATTCTATTCAAAGCAAATTTCCTATCTGGGTTCCTCTCTTCATAGCGACTTTGGATGTTCTCCGATAGAAATACATGCATACATACACAGACACACAGACTTAATGGCTGTTTTTTTGTGTGGCCACTCCTGAGGCTTGAACTGTGAGCCTAGACATTGTCCCTGAGATCCTTTTGCTGAAGGGAGCACTTTATTGTGTCCTAAACCATGATTACCCTAGGCTGGGGGGCAGCATTTACACCCACAGATGATCCAGGGATCCTAGGAGCCGAGTTCAACTCCTAGCACTGGCAAAAAAAAATCAAAGCAACAAAAATGGAGGAAAAAACCAGGAAGTTTTATACAACCATTTTACCTTTGTTTCCTTTGCACTGTGACAACCCTGGGTCTCAATAACTCAGCTTGAAAATTGCACATGACCTTGAATGGACGAAGGCTGGGGACTCTCAGTGAAGCCTGAGCCCAATCCAGACATCTAGGCCCTGAGTTTGATCCTGGGGCTGCCACCTACACATGGCTGAAGATGCTAGGAAAGTCATTCCTATCTATTCCTATCTATAGGAAGACTAATAGAATGTTTGGCATGTACCAGTAGAATTACTAATTAGCTAATCAATCTAGTGTAAGATTGTACACAATAAATATAGGTCATTGATTAATTGAATTAATACTTTATTAAGTCTTCTACCGAGATTAATTAATGGACTCATAATTTTAGACCAAATAATAGGTAGCAATAGAATATATAAAAAGAAGTTATAGACATCACTTATATAGAGAGTTATGCAGTAGAATCTACACAAATGTCTATCTGTCTCGGTATACATTTATGTATAGATGCATATGCATATGTAAATACACACACACACTGCAATCTACACATCTATCTGTTTATATATTGGCCACTCCTTGGGCTTGATCTCAGGTCCTCAAATTTGCCCACCAACTTCACTTGCATCAGACTGGTGTGCTAACATTGATCCATTTATGAAGTGGGTCTTGTAGGCCTAGAGTTCAAATCACAGAACAGCCAAAAACTTAATCCTGGTGGAAGAAGCTAATTCTCCCACTTGTTTTCCCTATCGGCGAAAGTCCTGGGTCTCAGGAATGATGGATAATACGTAGGCATATCTATGTTCTATGTAATAGGATGTAAAAATATTATATGTGTAATCATACTCACTAAAATACTTAAGAAATAAGTAAAACACAAAATAAAATCAAAAATAACTACATGAACCGGAATATGCAGTAAACTGTAAATATAAATCATGTATTTAAAATATATACAAATATTATTTTTTCAAGTGCTAGGACTTGAATTCAGGCCCTGGGAACAGGCCTGACTTTCTTGTCTTCCAGTATGGTGAGCCTCCACTTCCCCCACAATGCTGCAGATTTCCCAGACCCTGAGTTCAAATCCCAGGCCTGGCAGAAAAAATGGCGTCAATTCCAAGCCACGGGGCCTCATAATTTTTAAAATATTTTTAATGTATTTATTCATTTATTTTTATTTTGTCAAGCACAGGGCTTGAACTCAGATCATGGCAACTCTGCCTCAGCATTTTTTTTTTTTTTTTGCTGGTTGTGCGGCCTGAACTCTGGCCCTGGGCACTGTCCCTCAGCTCTTCAGCTCAAGGCCAGCGATCTACCACTTGAGCCACAGCACCACTTGCAGCTTTTTCTGCATATGTGGTACTGAGGAATCGAACCCTGGGCCTCATGCATGCAAGGCAAGCACTCTACCACTGAGCCACCTCCCAGCCCCCTCTGCCTCAGCTTTGATCACTCCAGGCTGGGTTGAAGCCACTGGACTCACAGCGGAACCTGGGTTCCTGGGCCCCAAAGATTGACAGGAATAAAAATAAATAAAAGGACACAGATAAAGTTTCCCTTATTTTCAATAACTAGTATATGTCTGAGTCAAGCAGAAAAGGTCAGATAAGGTGATGTTAGGAAAATGAACTCCAAGATAAGTATTGAAAAGGTTTTTTATTTTCTTCAATTATTTCTAACATATTTATAAGATGATTTCTATGTTGTTCGTATGTCCCTTTTCCACGGTATAACCCGAGCTTTCACTGTATTTGATGGTGGTATAATTTGTGGAGGGGAAGGGAAAAAACAAATCGTTTAAATAGGGATACAGGTTGACCTATTGCAACAATGTGATGTACAAGTCATTATGTCAAAAAATGAACTTTACAACATTGGTGGGGGGAGGACCTGGTAGGGGATCAGGGACGGTATGGGAAGGGATGGGAAGGGGAAACATATGAGGAGGCAATGATGTTTGATTAAAAAAATGTACTCATTATCTTGCCCATGTAATTGTAACCATTCTGTACGGTATTTAAAAAAAGAAAAAAAAAACCCCAAAAAACAAAACAAAAAAAAAAAAAAAAAAAACAATCGGCAACTCGCAGATGGCTGCCGGTTTTACATTTGTTTTCTTTGCAAGGTGACCATACTGGGTCTGAATGACATGGCTGAAAAGTTTTTCTAACCTGGCATTGCTGAAGGCTGGCAGGCCACCAAGGAAGCCATAGGCCAACACGGCCACATAGGCCCTGTGTTTGAAGCACAGTCCTGACCCCTACCAATGCAGGGAGATCCCAAGAGTCTGGTTCCTATACACAGGAATACCGATGGAAGGTTATGAATGTCAAGGTTGAATTAGTTGTTCCTGAATGATACTACTATAAAATTGAACAGAGTGATTTTAGGAAGCCGATGGATTTTAATGGATATTTTTGACACATTAAAAGAATACTATTAATTACATGGACGCAATAGTTTCAGGAGAGTAGTTGATTTAATTAATATTTCATTAAGGGTGAAAACGAAAATATTAATTACATGGAGGCATAATAAATACCCAAGAATTGCTACGAATGTAGTATATATAACTGAAGAATGTATAGACATCTCTGGCACTCTTTAAAGATCTGTATTTATTTGTGTACTACTATCTGCATATCAATCTGTTCTTATTTTGTCAATACCTGGGTCTCAATCTCAGGTTCTGTAAGCTCTATATGCTCAAGGCTGGTGTGCTGACACTCACCCATTCATGAATTGGGCCTTGCAGGCTATGAGTTCAGATGCCAGCACTCACAAAAATTGAGTCATGGAGTAAGAAGCCTATGGTGACACATGTTTTCCTTTTCTGTGAAAGTCCTGGGTGTCAGGTGTGAAGTTTCATACATAGACAAATCTATATCCTATATAATAAATGTAGTAAATATTTCATGTGTAATAACAGTCAATAAAACAAATGGTAAATAAATGAATAAAACAAAAAATAAAATGAATAACTACACTAAGTGCTATATGGAATCAACATACAGGGTTCGATCTCAGGGCCTGGGAACTGCCTGGCAGCTGAATTGGCTAGAGACTGCTGTGCTGGCAGTCACCTATTCATGAACTGAGCCTTCTAGGCCCTGAGTTTAGATCCCAGCACTGCCAAAAATGTAATCATGGAGTGAGAAGCCGATGGTGACACGGTTTCCTCTTCTTTGAAAGTGCTCGGTGACAGGTAGGATGTATAAATTATATGCAAATCTATATGCTATGCAATAGGATGTCATAAAGGTAAGAAATGACAGGTGGAAGAAAAACAGATTGAATTAGTAGTGAATCGTTCTGGGATAAAATTAGACGCAATAATTATAGGACTTGGATGTTTAATTAATATTTTATTGAGCATTATGAGAAAAAAAATTACATGGAGACATAATTAAATACCTACTAATTGGTAGAAACACACGATGCATAATTTAATTTGTTTCATTTATAAAATATGTAATTATATGTATGGATGTATGTACATAAATGATAAATAATAACAGTATATTGAGTAATTTTTTTTTGAAAATTTTTTTTAATTTAATTTTATTTTATTTGAGAACATACTGTACAGAGGGGCTACAATTACATGGGCAGTATAATGCATACATTTCTTACCAAGCATTGCAGCCTCCTCCTTTGTTTACCCTTCACCTCCCTTCCCAGCCTCCCCCCTCCCCCAGGCCAATTATACCCCCCTCCCCTCCCACACCGACATTGTAAAGCTGGTTTTGACATGACATTTTGTACTTCTCATTGTGGCAACAGGTCCACCTGAATCCTTAAACGACTTGTTTGTCCCCATCTCCTCCACATGTTATACATCAAATATAGTGAAAGCTGGGGTTACACTGTGGGGGAGGGACATACAAAGCAACAAAGAAATAATCTTATAAATGCGTTAGAAACACATGCATGAAAGAAAAAAACATTAAAATACATATTTAAGGGTTCATTTTCCTAACATCACATTATCTGACCTTTTCCGCTTGACTCATACCTATACTAGATATTGCAAATAAGGGAAACCATGGGACCTATGCTTCTTTGGGCCTGGCTTACTTCACTTAATATAATTTTTTCCAAACCTTTCCATTTCCTAACAAATGGGGAAATGTCATTCTTTCTGATGGAGGCATAGAATTCCATTGTGTATATATACCACATTTTCTTGATCCATTCATCTACTGAGGGGCATCTGGGTTGGTTCCATATCTTAGCTATGGTAAATAATGCTGCAATAAACATAGTTGTGTTGGTAGCTTTAGTGTGGTCTTGTTTGTAAACATTTGGGTAAATGCCCAAAAGTGGGATTGCTGGATCATAGGGGAGTTCTATGTGAAGTCTTATGAGGAACCTCCATACTACTTTCAAAGTGGTTGGACAAGTTTACATTCCCACCAACAATGAAGTAAGGTTCCTTTCTGTCCACATCCCCTCCAGCATCTGTTGTTGTTAGAGTTCTTGATTTTTGCTGTTCTAACTGGAGTGAGGTGATATCTCAATGTTGTTTTGATTTGCATTTCTTTTAAGGCTAGGGATGTTGAACATTTCTTCATGTGTCTATTGGCCATCCTTCTTTCTTCTTCAGAGAAGCTTCTCTTTAAGTCTTTGGCCCACTTATTTATTGGGCAGTTGTTTCTTTGAGGATTTGTTGTTGGGTGGTTTAATTTTTTGAGTTCCAAGTATATTTTAGATATGAGACCCTTGTCCTTTGTATGGCTAGTAAAGATCTTCTCCCAATCCGTGGGCTTTCTATTGATCTTGCTAGCTATGTCTTTTGCCCTGCAGAAGCTCTGCAATCTTATGCAATCCTATTTGTCGAACCTTTCTTTGATTTGTTGTGCTTCCGGGTCTCTATTTAGAAAATTTTGGCCTGAGCCAAGGAGACCTAGGGTTTCTCCTATTCCATCCTGTAATGTTTTCAGAGTGTCTGCTTTGAGTTCAAGGTCTTTGATCCATTTGGAGTTGATTCTGGTGCAGGGTGATATATAAGGATCTAGCTTTAGTTTTCTACATGTAGTTAACCAATTTTGCCAGCACCATTTACTGAAGAGGCTGTCTTTCTTCCATTCTATTGTTTTAGCTTCCTTATCAAAGATTAGATGGCTATAGGTCTGTAGGTTCATTTCTGGGTTTTCAATTCTATTCCATTGGTCCTGAGGTCTGTTCTTATGCCAATACCAAGCTGTTTTGATTACTATGGCTTTATAGTAGAGTTTGAAATTTGGTATTGATATTCCTCCAGCAGTGTTCTTTCCGTTGAGGAGCGTTTTTGCTATTCGGGGTCTTTTATTGTTCCATATGAATTTTTGGATTGCCTCTTCTATTTCCTTGAAGAATGAGGGTGGAATTTTGATAGGTATCGCGTTGAATTTGTAGATAGCCTTGGGAAGTATTGCCATTTTCACGATGTTAATCTTGCAAATCCAGGAGCATGGGAGGTTTTGCCATTTTTTAAGTTCTGTGTTGATTTCTTTTTCAAGATTTTAAAGTTTTCATCATAGAGGTCCTTCACTTCTTTGGTTAAGTTAATTCCTAGGTATTTTATTTTTTGTGGGGCTATTACAAATGGAATTGCTTTCCTAATTTCAGCCACACTTTTCTCATTGTTGGCATATAGTAAAGCCATTGATTTTTGGGGGTTAATTTTATAACCTGCTACTTTGCCAAAGTTTTGATTCAGTTTGAGTAATTTGGGAGTGGAGTCTATGGGATTCTTTAAATACAAGATCATGTCATCTGCAAAGAGGGAGAGTTTTATTTCTTCTTTCCCTATTTGGATCCCCTTTATGTCTGCATCTTGTCTTATTGCTGTAGCTAGGCATTCTAATACTAGATTGAAGAGAAGTGGAGAGAGTGGGCATCCTTGTCTTGTTCCTGAGTTAAGAGGAAATGGCTTTAGTTTTTCACCATTGAGTATAATGCTGGCTGTAGGTTTGTCATATACAGCCTTTATTGTATTGAGGAATGTTCCATGGATTCCTAATTTTTCCAGAACCTTCATCATAAAGGGGTGTTGGATCTTGTCAAATGCTTTTTCTGCATCTATTGAGATAACCATGGGTTCTTATTCTTGCTCATGTTGATGTGATGAATAATATTAATTGATTTGCGTATATTGAACCAGCTTTGCATCCCTGAAATGAATCCTGTTTGACCATGGTGTATGATTTTTTGGATGAATTGTTGAAGTCGATTGGCCAAAATTTTGTTGAGAAGTTTTGCATCAATGTTCATCAAAGAAATGGGTCTATAGTTCTCTTTCTTTGATGAGTTCCTGCCTGGTTTTGGGATGAGGGATATGATGGCTTCATAGAATGTGTTCGGTAGTGAGCTTTCTCTTTCAATTTCATTGAAGAGTTGGAGGAGTATTGGTGTGAGCTCTGCTTTGAAGGCCTTGTAAAATTCCGCTGTAAAACCATCTCGTCCTGGACTTTTCTTAGCTGGGAGGTCTCTTATTGCTGTTTCTATTTCAATGCTTGATATGGGCCTGTTAAGCTGGTTTAACTCATCTTGGTTTAGGTTTGGCATGTCAATATTTGCTAGGAAAAGGTCCATTTCTGTCAACTTCTCAAACTTATTAGCATAAAGTTTTGAGAAGTATTCCCTTATAATGTTCTGAATCTTGGTTGTTTCTGTGGTGATGTTTCCATTCTCATCTCTGAGTTTATTAATTTGGGAGTGTTCTCTCCTTTTTCTGATAAGGTTTGCTAAGGGTCTTTCAATTTTGTTAAGTTTTTCAAAGAACCAACTTTTTATTTTGTTGATTCTTTGTATAGTTTTTTTGGATTCTAATTCATTTAATTCTGATTTAATTTTGATTATTTCTTTCCGTCTACTGGATTGGGGTTTATCTTGCTGTTCTTTTTCAAGGAGGTATAGATGTGTCATTAAATTGTTATTTTCAGATCTCTCCAATTTGTTGATGTAGGAGCTCAGAGCTAAAAACTTGCCTCTGAGTATTTCATTTGCTGTGTCCCAGAGGAGCTGGTAATTTGTGTGTTCATTTTTGTTGAATAGCATGAACATTTGAATTTCTTTCTAATCTCTTCCATGACCCACTCATGATTCAGCATTGTGTTGTTCAGCCTCCATGTGACACCGGACTTTCTTTGGTGACTTTTGGTGTTGAGTTCTAATTTTATTCCCTTGTGGTCAGAGAGAATGCAAGGAATAACTTCAATGTTTCTGAATTTAGACAAGTTTGCTTTGTGGCCTAAAATGTGGTCTATTTTAGAAAACGTTCCATGTGCTGCTGAGAAGAACGTGTATTCTGATGCTGCTGGTTGAAATGTTCGGTAAATGTCTGTTAAGTCTAGTTGATCTATGCAGCTGTTTATATCTGCAGTTTCTCTGTTGAGTTTTTGTCGAGTTGATCTGTCTAGTGGGGAGAGTGGTGTGTTAAAATCCCCAACAATTAATGTCTTTGGATCTATATGGGATTTGATGGAAAGTAGTCTTTCTTTGATAAATTTGGGTGCTCCATTGTTTGGTGAATAGATATTTAGAATTTTAATATCCTCCTGAAGGAGTTATCCTTTAATTTGTATTTGGCGACCTTCTTTATCTCTTCTCACGAATTTTAATTTGAAGTCTATTTTATCTGATATTAGGATTGCAACTCCCGCCTGTTTATGAGGGCCGTTTCCTTGGTAGATTTTGTTCCAGCCTTTAACATTGAAAATGTGTTTGTTTTTTATGGGCAAGATCTGACTCCTGCAGCCAGCAGATAGAAGGGTCTTGTTTTTTAATCCAACTAGACAGTCTATGTCGCTTAATTGGAGAGTTCAGTCCATTAACGTTAAGAGATAGGACTGAGAGGTATTTGGCAGTTCCTGCCAGGTTATCCACCTTCTTGGGGGCTGCGAAAACTGGGTTCTTCCTAAGGTTCTTGGATTCTCAGTTTGGGTGCAGTTTCTTGGCATTTGTTGCGTTCTTGTTGGTTTTCTATGTTTAGGACATCTTTAAGAATCTTTTGTAGGGCTGGTTTGGTGGAGATGTATTGTTTCAATTTTTCTTTGCTATGGAAGGTTTTTATTTGGCCTTCAGTTATGAAGGAGAGTTTAGCTGGGTACAGTATTCTTGGTTGATAGTTGTTTGTTTTTAGGGCATGGCATACGTCATTCCAGGCTCTTCTTGCTTTGATTGTCTCTGCTGAGAAATCTGAGGTGATTCTAATTGGTTTCCCTTTATAGGTGATTAACCTTTTCTCCTTGACAGCTTTAAAGATCTTTTCCTTGGTCTGGGTTGATCCTGTGTGGATTATAATGTGAAGGTGGGATGTCCTATTCTGGTCTGGTCTATTTGGGGTTCTAAAAGCTTCTTGTATCTGAATAGGCCTATCTTTTTGTATGTTTGGGAAGTTCTCTGCTAGGATCCTGTTAAACAAATTTCCTAGACCATTAACTTCTGTTTCTAGGTGCTCCTCTACACCCATTATCCTTAGATTGGGCCATGGATGGTTGTATGTTCTTTCTCTATAATATCTAGGCTGTCTTCAATCCCTGAGAATCGATCTTCTGCATGGTCTAACCTGCTGTCAAGACTCTCTACTTTGTTTTTTATCTCTTTTCCTTCTAATTGGTCAGCTTTGATGGCTTCAAGTTATTTGTTGAAGCTCTGTTTTAGGTCTTGTATGATTTTCTTTACTTCCTTAATTTGGTGTTCAGTGTTTGTTCTCAAATCACTTAGTTGATTGGTTATGGTTTCTTTGGACTCCCATTCCTTCTGTTGGGTTCCAATCAGCATTCCCTTTGTGGTCTCCCTGACTTCCTTCAGCTCTTTGTTAATGGATTCCATGAATGCCTTTAGTGATCTTTCTGTATTCTCTACCTGGTCTCTCAATTCCTGAATTACTCTTTGATTAGCTTCCTCCCATCTGTGGGATTCCTGCAGTTCTCTTTCTTCCCGTTCGTGGGATTCCTGCAGTTCTCTTTGTGTGTTCTCTGCCTGTTCACGCCATTCCTCCCTTTCTCTTTGAGTATTCTCAAGTTGTTCACGCAAATCCTGTATCAGTTTTTGAGTAGCTTCCTCACGCTCATGATATTCCTGTATAAACTTCTGGGATGCCTCCTCTCTCTCCCTATCACGCTCATACAGAGTCCTTTGTACATTGTCAAACTTCTCATTTATCATGTTTGCTATTAGTGTTTGTAGAGCTATTTGGGAACTCTCCTCTGGATTATTCTTTATCTGTTCTAATCCCTGATTATCAAGATTGGGAATTGAGATACCCGAATTTGCCATTTTTCTTGTGTTTTTCCGGCTTACTTGGCCCATTTGAGATGAAGATTGCACCAGTTTTGTGCTAGAACACTATCTTAAGGCAACCATCAACCAAAGTTTGCATTTGTACAGTCAATAGTCTACAGATACAATCTAGTTCAACAGATACATCTATTCAACATCAAACAACTATATGTTAAAGGACTTAGAACCGCAGAAAAGAATTTGGAAAACCAGAAATTATTAGGATTAGGGAGAGATGTGGGTAAAAAATAGGAATAGATTGGTGTGTGGAGGCACAGGGAGAGTTAACTATGTCCTAATCACAATGCAGGAAATGGGTTGGGTAGGATGCAAGTAGAGAGAGAGAGAAAAAGAAGAGACGGAAAGGGGAATGAAGAGAGACCAGAAAAAAAATAGAAACGTAAAAATTAATGTTATTATAGAGGTTAAAAGACCGTCTATTTAGAGAGGAATGTGAATATGTTGAGAGAAGGGGAGGGACATAGAGGAGATGTGAAAAACTTTAAGGATGGGAACGGGAGAAAAAAGATCAGAAGTTCAGTAGAGCTAGACAAAAAACAAAAAGATAATTAAGAAAGAAAGAAAAAGAGAAAGAAGACAAGAAAAGAAAGGAAAACGCTCATTCACATATTCCTAAAATAAAAATTATAAGATGAGAAAAAAAAGTTACTGGAAAACAATTATTTTTTCAGAAGAGGCAAAAATTAAAGATTAATAAAAGTTTTAGAAGGGAAAAAATTTATATATATATATATATATATATATATATATATATATATATATATATATATGGTAACAAAAAACAAAAAACAAGCAAAAAAAAGAAAAGAAGAAGAAGAAGAAAAAAAAAAAAGAAAAAAAACTTTTGATTTTTTTTTTGGGGGGGAGGAGTGGGAAGAATCCTGTATCTCCCTTTTGTCTGTAACCAGTCTCTTGGTGGAATCTCTGGTCAACTTGAGGTCCTGTGGCTTGATTGGTTTCTTAAGTCGGTTGGTTGGAAGAGGCAGAAAAATGCTCTGCTTTACCCAAGATTTTGAGATCCCCCTCTCAGGTTAGTTTTCTGGGAGGGTGATCTGCTTTGAGAATCACAAAAGAGGGGGATGTGGTGATGAGGCTAGGTTCTGGGTAGAGTTGAGGCCTTTCAACAAACAGTAGCTTTTCCCTGGGGCTATTTTGTGATAAAGCTCACAGAGCCATTCTCAGGGTTTCTGTTTTTCAATTGATTGTGGTGGCTGCTAGAAGGAGGGGCAGCCTCTGGCTCTGGTTACCCAGTGAGGCAAGGCACTCCAATGGCTGGCGCCTGAGCTGGGTGACTTTTCCCTGGATGGAGCTGAGTCTGGCAGGTCACTTCGCCGTTAAGTTCTTGTGACCTGCTAAATGACTTTTTTTATTCCAAGGCCTGAGCTGGAGCTAGCAGCTCCTCCGAGCTTTGTCGGTATCCAAGATGGAGATCACCGGTGCTGGGGGGGAGGGGTGGCCTTCCCTCCTCTGCTCCCTGAGAAGGAGTGAGGACGTCGGGCTTGTACTCACGCCGAGTCTTGGATCCTGGGTCGTCTCTGGTCTGCAAACAGCAGGATGAAGATGTCTGCTCCTTGTCGGTTCTTGTTGGTGTTGAGTAGAATCCGCTCGTCCGCTGCGTCTGGCTCCTTCGTCCCGGACTCTCTGTGTCTCAGGTATGACCCCGCGGCGGTGGTCGCCGCCACGACCCTGCCGCCGCAGCGGCAGCTGATGTGTTTCCTTGGCCTCCCCTCTCTTGTCTAACTCTCTGTCCTGTGATGGCACACTTGGTGTGAATCTCTGGCTTAGAACTGTTCACTGGAACTCTAAAACTGCTTTCTATACGAGAGCTTGTTCAGATTCCAGCTTCTCCTCTGCCATCTTCCCGGAACTCATCTATACTGAGTAATTATTAATTAATGCTTTATTAATTGTTCAACTGGGACACATCATTAAATGGCGACATAATTTAAAACCTAATAATTGGTAGTAATATTATCTATAATTCAATAATATACAGACATCTCTCTTTTTGTGTATATAATACTGATATATAGGAAGCTCTATCTATTTATACCTCATTCACTACTGGGCCTCGGTGGTTGAATGCTCACCTAGTAAGCAAGAAGCCCTGGGGTGGATTTCTCAGTGCCACATAAACAGAAAATCCAGAAGTTCTGCTGTTTTTCAATCAGTGGAATGCTAGCCTGCAGCACCAACACTTAGGGACATTTTCTAAGCCCTTACTCAAGCCCCAGGACTGCTGCCAAAATAAAGGTAGAATGTTCTACCTGCAATGATATAGGGACAGGACTTCAAATACATCATCACAGAGCAAGCTAGGAGTCTGGTGCTGACAGCTGCCACTTAACCTCAATTAGCCATATGTAAACTGCTGCAACCCAGCTACACCGAACCAGACGCTGATTGCTGGTTTAACCCCATCATCCTAGCTGTTTGAGGGCTTTAAAACCCAGACCTGGCAGGAAGTCTGTGAGACGCTTCAAAACGTGGCTCCTAGTGGCAGAGCTCTAGCCCTGAGCAAATGTTATTAGAACAGTATTCACATGCTTTGAGTTCAAGCCCCATGGGTAACCCCCCTCAAAAAAAAACACCCCTCTAAACCATTAGATGTGATCTTGTGTGGTTTGTGAAATGTTCCTCAAAGAAGGATGATACTGATGAAACCACCCTAATTCTAATGACAATTTATGGAATAGAGCTATGTGCTGAGCCCTTCATAGGGTGCTCTGTGCTGAGTCTTGCACAGTGTGCTATGTGTTGAGTCCTTTACAGGATCCAGTGTGCTGAGTCCTACATTGGGTGCAGTGTGCGGAGTCATGCAAAGTTTCACGTGCTGTGTCCTTTGCAGGGTGCATTCATTCATCTGGTCCTTGGTCCTTGTAAGAGCTCCACAACTGAGATGATTTTGCAGACGAAATGTGATATATATATATATATATATATATATATATATATATATATATATATATATGAAAAAAATGACACTGCCACATTTGTTAGGAAATGGAAATATTTCGAAAAAAATTATATTAAGTGATGTAAGACAGGCCCAAAGAAACACCGGTCCCATGGTTTTCCTTATTTGCAATAACCAGTATATGCCTGAGACAAGCAGGTACTGTCAGATATGTTGCTCTTAGGCGAAATGAACCACACCATAAGGATTCAAATGTTTTGTTTATTTTTCTTTCATGCGGTTGTTTATAATATATTTAAAGGATGATTTATTTGTTGCTTTGTAGGTTTCTCCCCCACAGTATAACCCTTTTTTTCACTGTATTTGATGTTCGTATAATTTGTGGAGGGGAAGGGAAAAAGCAAATCGTTTAAATAGGGATACAGGTGGACCCATTGCCACAATGAGATGTACAATTCATTACGTCTAAAAATGAACTTTACAACTTTGGTGGGGGGGAGTGAGGGAGAAGGGATAGGAAGGGGAAACAAAGGAGGAGGCAACAATGTTTACTAAGAAATGTGTTCAATACTTTGCCGATGTAATTGTAACTCCTCTGTATGGTATTTTCACAATAAAGAAAAAAAAGACGTTTGATTTAATAAAAAAATATTGTGGCTCAGATGTGTCCCCATGGCATGGACAAAATTATGTATTACTGAAGACTATTGAGTTGTCTCATGCAGACAATTGTTTTGTTCTGTTTTTTCTCAGTCATGAACCTAGAACTTGGGGCCTAGGCACTGACCCTTATCTCTAAGCTCATGGATAGCCCTCCACCACGTGGAGCCAAGGAGCCCTTTGCAGCAGAGTGCCACAGCCTAGGGGTCTATAGCTGAGGTCTGTCATCCTGCCATCTCAGGAAGCTGAGATCTGAGGATCTGGGTTCCAAACTATCTCAAACACAAAATGTCCCATGAGACAATTATCTCCAGAAACCTGAATTGGAAGTGTGGTTATTGTGGCTCATGCCTGTCAACCTAGCTACTCAGGAGGATGAGATCTGAGGAACATGGTTCAAAGCTAGTCTGAGCAGGAAAGTCCTTGAGACACTTAACTCCAATGAACCACAAGGAAACCTGAAGTGGTACTGTGGCTCAAGTGGTAGAGAACAAGACTTGAGCTGAAGAACTTAGGGACAGCACCCAGTTCCAGACTTTAACTGCTACAACAGACAACAACAACAATAAGAAAAAGACAGAAACAAAATAACAAACCTGAAATAGAGGCCTGGGAATGGGCCTTAAGTGTAGACTGCTTTGCACATATGAAACCCTGGGCATGATTTCTCAGGACCACATCATTAGAAAAAAGCCTGAAATGTCTCTGTGGCTCAAGTGCGAGATAGATATCGTTGTACAAGATAAACTAGGTACACTGCTAGGGTCCTAAGTTCAATCTCCAGGACTGGTGTATGCACACATGCACAGACACACACACACACACACACACACACACACACACACACACACACACACACACACACAGACCATAACTGAAGCTGTGACACCAAGTGGTATAGCGCTGGGCTTCTGCACTGAGCTCATCTTCAGCACCCAGGGCCTGTGTTCAATCCCAAAACCTAGCCACCCAGGGCCCAACTAGGAGAGGTCAAATGTTTCAAAACCTGATGAGCTTTACCAGCCCTAGATGACAGGAAGCTTTGTGATATCCGACATGTGCTTGGATTTCCCAAGGTTCCAGAAACCTAGGAGAGGCATCATAGGCCCATTATCGCCTGTAATTAAACATTTCATTACGTTTAGTGCCCTAGTTGTCTGTCAGAAGGACTCCTGAATTATAGTGAACACTGTATCTATACACCGGAATATAGTCTCACAAAGGCAGGATAAGTGCAGGAAACTTGGCCTGCCAAGGGTGAGCCATAAATGAAGGCTTCCTGTCAAAACAGAGCACTGGTGATAGAGATAGCTTGGGGTACAAAGAGGCCTTTTTCTCCTGACCTTCACAACCTACACACACTCATCCTCACTAATTGGCCCAGATGGAGTAGTTTGTTACATAGCTGTACAGGAGTGAGGCCTTTTGTCTGCCTGTCCAGACAATGAGAGACTTCTTCCAACAGCCCTGGGATGCAGAGAAACCCTCAGGCTACACTGGGAACAGTGAGGGGAGCCTCAGAATATGCAATGTCTTGAAAGGCGTCTCTGTGCTATGAAATCATTGTATTTAAAACAAATTTCCTAATTCAATGCCATTCATCATAGCTACTCTGTAGATTCACCTGGAGCTACACATTCTTTTTTTTTTGGTGGGGAGCAGGTCCTGGGGTTGGACATTAACCCTAGCCATTGTCCCTGAACTCCTTTTGCTCAAAGGTAGCACATTAAAATTGAGTCAAAGCCCCATTTCTAGGTTTTTCTCAGATCTCATAGATATAATAGTGTCAACTTTACTACACTGGCTGGATTCAAACTAAGGTTCTCTACACCTTAGCATTCTGATGAGCCGGGATTACACTTAGTAGCCACTGGCACTTGCCTTTCTTTTCTTCTTCGCTTTTTACTCTGGATATCTGACTTCTTAACAGGGTCATTCCAATGGTTTGAATTTATAAGTAAACTACCCAATGTTCTTCATAGCTGGTTTCTCTGAGAAGGATTTTCTCTCCTCATCTTCCCCTCTGGCCACAGGTTTGAAGCCAAAATTGAGAAAGGAGTGTTCCACGATTTTGGAGCAAATGTCCACAGGACATGCCAGTTCGGTCACTTAGCATTGAGCTGCAGTGAATTTACTGTCTCAGGATGAGAGGACTGAAACCTTGAGCAATTTTCATACTGTCTGCATTGCTCCTTTAGACTATAAAATAACCTAATAATTATGAATGTTTTTGTCTACTCCCTTAAGTATCTAGAACACACTAGAAGCATCTTCCTGTTTCTGTTTTTCTCCAGTTCCTATCGAGATTTAGACTAAAGGTTTTGTGGAGCGGCATCTCAGCGAATCCCTAAGGAAAGCTGCTTAAATCCTCCTCAGGAGATCACCATTCAAAGCCAACCTGAGCAGGAAAGTCTGTGAGCCTCTTATCTCCAATAAACCATCAGCAAACCAGAAATGGAGCAGTGGCCCAGAGGGTAGAACTCCAGCTTTGAGAGAGAAAGCCAAGCAGGAGATATTGTCCAAAGCAGGCAGGAAAGCCTGGGGGGCGCTTATGTCCAATGATTGACCAGATGGCTGGATGTGGAGCTGTGGTGGTGGTAGAGCCTCAGCCTGAGCAAAATAGCTCAGGAATGCATTGGGCCCTGTGTTTAAGCCTTGCGATGCCTACAAAAAATTCAAAAAGAGAAGGCCAAGTTACGTATCAGTGTCCTCCTACCAACTTATGTGTGTATATTACTTCCCTGAGTACAAACAGACCATATCAATGCTTCTGCTTTTACTTACTGATTTATTTTTCAGATATGCTCATTGCGCATACTGCAGCATTCTCATTTCAGGCCCATCGCTTTTCTCTTCCAGGGCTCCACACCTGCACCCTTATATGATGCACAATTAAGCTCTCAGCAGCCTTTATTTACATTTTATTATGAGGCCAACGCAGGAACAGTCACAAATCAGGCAGGGGAAGAGAAGATCAGGGTTCATAGTTATAACAGGTATTCAGAAAAATTAACTTGGAGATGAAAAATGGTCGCCTACTTATGTAAAAACTACCATTAAGAAAAAGATGAGGGGGCTGGGAATGTGGATTAGCGAGTGTTTGCCTAGCATGCAAAAAGCCCTGGGTTTGATTCCTCAGTAGCACATACACAGAAAAAGCCAGAATTGGTGCTGTGACTCAAGTAGCACAGTGATAGAGACAGTGCCCAGGCCTTAAAGAGATAACAGGTAGGTAGGTATATAGATAGATAGATAGATAGATAGATAGATAGATAGATAGATAGATAGATAGATAGATAGATAGATAGATAGATAGATAGATAGATAGATAGATAGATAGATAGATAGATAGAAAGAAAGAAAGATAGATAGATAGATAGATAGATAGATAGATAGATAGATAGATAGATAGATAGATAGATAGATAGATAGATAGATAGATAGATAGATAGATAGATAGATAGATAGATAGATGATAGATAGATAGATAGATAGATAGATAGATAGATAGATAGATAGATAGATAGATAGATAGATAGATAAAGATGATAGGTGAATCTGGTCTTGGATGTCAGTAGGAAAGAAGGGAACACTTCCCAACCATGAGGCCTTCTGCAGCGTGCCAGGACACCAGCATCGCCTTCACATAACCATATAGCAGGAAGACTGTCTCTCTCCCACTTCTCAGGCAGTGGAGAGCCCCAGAGTCAAGAGGGCAGAGCCAGCTTCTAACTCAGGTGCTTGGGGGTAGAAGAGAAAGGACCCTGCCTCTCCTTGGACTGGGGATTTACATTAATGATGTGGAGAATGAAGGAAGGAGAATGGACTGGCAGAGGTAGAAGAAGGGCCTTCAAATCTGACAGATGGAGAGTCAAGAACCCACTCCCTAAGACCAAAAAGCAGGATTTTTCTACTCTGTTCCTCCCCCTCTCTCCCACTAAACTGGCTCTCTATTGGTAACCTAAAGATAGCCTGAGGCTCCCTTCACCTGAGGGAGGAAGGTTAATTCGTCATTGTTTGAAGAGGCTGAGAAAAGCCTGACTCTGGTGTAACTCTAACAAATGTTTGAAGTTGCCCCCCCCCACCCCTATTGCTGGTTGTGCCTGGGATGAATGAAGTGGTTTTGCAGCTCACTTCCCTGTTGAGTGTGCCCATTCTGCTTCCTAATCCTGCAGGCCTAGGTCTCTGCACCTAGCCTGTTTTTTTGAAACTGTTCCCTGTCCTTTAAATACAGAGTTACATTGGAGTTCTTCATACTAACAGGGCTAGGTCTTGGATCCTAAAATCTTCATTTATAACCAGGATGGGTCAATGATGTTTCTTTCCTGCTTCTATAGTTTGAGAACTCTAAGAACATTTAGAGTGCAAGTAACTTCTCATCACCAAGGGAAACCCAGGAATTCTTGAACATGTGACCTTTCGGAAGCCCACTGGAGGACACAAGATGATTCCAATCTTCACGTGAGTGGCTGGGCAGATGGATCTGCTACACTTGAACCTTGAACTCGGCCTGCTCTCCTAGTCCATGTCCTTCTTTGGTGCTTGTCCTGCTAGCTCCTCAGGAGCTTCCAAGATAGAAATAGATTGATCAAACCCAAAGGGAGTTACTGGCTTTTTCCTTCATTTTCTGTCCTTTGCTTTAAATGTATTGCAGGTTTTGGGCTTCAATTGTGGATCTAGGCTCTGTCCCTGGGCTCCTTTGGCTCATGGCTAGCACTCTGCCACAAGTCCCTTTCTGCTTTGTCTGTGGTGAAGAGGAAGTCAGAGCCTCATAAACATTCCTGTCCTGGCTGTCTTCACCCTGTGATCCTCAGACCTCAGACTCCTAAGCGAGGTTGACAAGCATGAGCTTCTGTTGCTCAGCTAAGTTCAGAACTGTAATAACATTGAAAATACAAGTCAACTGCTCATCATAAAGGGCTTGGGGAGCATATTAACCCTTTCAACATTGGACCTTTCAGAACCCTGTAGCACACAAGGTTATAATGCTAGATCCTGAAAGTCTGGACATATGGATCTGCTATACTTGAACATTGAGCTCTGACTCCACTAGCATTCATTTTACAGAAAAATGTTCTCATAATTAACAAATAAGAAAAGTACTTTAACCCTCACTTTTTTTCCAGGTATGTGTCTCGAACTCAAGCCTGGGCACTATCCCTAAGCCCTTCAGCTCAAGGTGAACACTCTACCACTTGAGTCACAGCTCCACGTGGGGTCTTTTGGTGGTTCATTGGAGGTAAGAGTCTAAAAGGCTTTCCTTCCCTAGGCTGTCTTTGAACTGTGGTCTTGAGGTCTCAGCCTCCTGATTATCTAGGGTTGTAGGTGTGAGCCACCAGCATCTGGCCTATTGTTTTTGCCACTTCTGGGGCTTGAACCTAGGTCCAGGGTGCTGTCTCTGAGCTTCTGTTTCTCAAGGCTAGCACTCTACCACTTGAGCCATTCCACAGCTTCTGGCTTTTTCTGAGTACGTGGCACTGAGGATTTTAACCCTGGCATTCATGCATGCTGAGCAAGCTCTCTACCTATAAGCCACATTCCCAGCTTCACTCTTACTAATTTATCCCTCAACTTTCCTACCCTCAAGAAAAAGCCTCTGAGTATAAATCATCTAAAGAAATCCCTGTAGGAAGTTGTCCAAAGATGAATAAGACAAAGCTCATACTTTGGACAGACACTAAACATGTGATGACTGTGACAAATGCCTCCATTTAATTATGTATCATGTTTCAACACTTAATAAATTATTAATGAAAAATGACTCCATGTCCTAAATTATTGAGTATAATTTTATAATAAATGTACAAAATAGAATAAATATTATGCATGCAATAATACTAAATACATTAAACAATGAATAAATGAATAAAATAAAAATAAAATAAATAAAAACAATGATAATAATCATAATATGTAATAAACATTCATATGTAAGTATATATCATAAATATTTTTCCATTGCAGGGCCTTACTGCAGGCCTTGGGAACTCTAGCCTGAATTTGTTTTCCTCAAGGACAGTAAACTTTGAATTTACCCATTGTACAAAACAGTTACCTGGAATGTGAGATCAAATCCCAGCAATGGCAGAAATACTAGCCCTATTTCCAAGAGACTGACAATTTTTTTTGATGAAAGCAGTTATGTTCATTCAGTTCCATCCTGAACATTAAAAAAAAAGTGTAGAATTTTGTACAGCTATTCAGACAGCTTTCCCTTACCCCCAAAGTGCTTCTCTGAGCACTTCATTGTTTATTTTTTGTATGATGTTTATTGTAAAAATGATGTACAGGGGGTTACAGTTATATGAGCAAAGTAATGAGTACATTTCCTATTGAGCATTGTTGCCTATTCCTTTGTTTTCCCCCTACTATCCCTTCCCTCCCATCTGCACAACTACCTCCCCCCTGCCAAGATCAGTGACTTATTTTTTTTAATTTTTGCTTGGCATGGGTTTGAACTAAAGGAGTCGTGACTCTGCACCTTCCCTCACATTGGTATGGATTTACCAAGACCCTGAGTTCAAATCCCAGTATAGGAAATAAAACTAGCAGAAATTCCAAATCATGGAGCTTTATTTTTTCAATTTAGTTAAATAAATAAATAAATTATTTATTTGTTTGTTTGTTTGCTCTTTTTTTGCCAACCAGGGGTCTTGAACTCAGATCATGGCAACTGCCTAAGCATGATATCCCTAGGCTGGGCTGCAGCCTCTGGACCCATTGCCAATCCTGGGATCCCAAGCCAAGAGGGCTTGCAGGAAGAAAAAAAACGTGGAACAGCACCAAAAATAGTGAGCTGCAGAGGGTTGGGGGGTTAAATTTTTTTCTTTGCAGGGTGACCCTACTGGTTCTGAATGATATAGCTGCAAAGTGGACCTGGCCTGCCATTGCTGAAGGATGGCGGGCTATCAGGGAAGCCATAGGCCCACCTGTCAACATAGGCCCCAGTTTCAAATCTCTGTCCAGACACCTACCAGTGGCAGAGATCCTAAGAGACTCGTTTCTATGCATTGGAATACTGATTGAAAGAGTAGTTCGTGCAGTGGTTTAGTCTAAAACTGGATGCAAGAATACTAGGATGCTGATTGATCTTAATTAATAGTTTATTAAGCATGAAAAGAATCATATTCCTCCAATGGAAGTATAATAAATACCTAAGAGTTGGTAGGAAAGTAGTAGATGTCGTTCAATAATACATAGTCGGCTTTGGCAATTTTTTACCAATATATATTTATTTATATATCCCCGTCTGCCTGAGTTCATATCCTAGCACTGTGAAAATTTATTCTTGAATTAAGAAGCTGACTGTGACACGTTTTCCTTTTCTGGGAGAGCCCTGTGTTTCAGGCATGATGGAGAACACATCTAAAAATCTAGATGCTATGTGATAGGATATAAACAATATAATAAATGGTATCGGTGTCATCAGAGTCAATAAAATAAATGGTAAATGAATGAATAAAACAAGAAATAAAATGAATAATCACACAAAACACTGTATGGACTGAACATCTCTATGGAAGTATAAACCCTACCACACCAAACACGATATGGATTGAACATCTGTTTGGAAGTATAAGTGCTAACTTTAAAATGTATATCAGGAGTGTGTTTTCCAGGCCTGAGGCTTGAATTCAGCCACCATACTAAGACGGTGGAGGAAGATCCCAAGGTATTAGTTTATGGACCTAGAAGAGTCATGGAATGCAATTGATGTCATCTTTGAATCAGTAGTTCATGGGTTATAGTAGTAGGCAATGATAGGCAAGAATCATGGGATATTGCTTATTTGCAATGAAGATTTGATGAAACATGACAATAATCATCAATTGTGAAACGGAGGCTTCAGGAAAGATCCAAGAATTGGTAGTCACACAGTAGATTCGATTCCATCACAGGTGGCCATCTCTCCTACTCTATACAAATACGTACTTATTTGCATACTACTTTCAGCTTATGAATGGATGACTGCTGTGCACTCTCCCCGTACCCCCACCTGGGGGCTCAATCTCAGGTCCTGAGAACGGTCTAGCTCCTTAGTGGCTCACAGGCTGGTGTATTCACGTGGACCCATTCACCTCTTGGGTCTGCTAGGCCTTGAGTTCAGACCCCAGTACTGCCAAAAGAATCATCCTGATGTCAGAAGCCAATCATTGCACCTGTTTTCCTTTCCTGTGCAAGTTCTGGGTCTCAGCTAGGATGGAGAATGCATGGGTCTCCCTGTGGCCATGGGAATTGGTTGTCATCCATGTCAGTGCAGTTATACCTGTCATCATATACTCAAGAAAATACACATTACATCCATGAATAGCATACAAAATAGAGAGAAGAACTACATTAAATTATCGATGCAGTCCACACACAGATGTGAATATACATCCCATGTTTCAATGATGCATGGATGTCTATTGCAGCCTCCCTGGGGCTCGATCTCAGTTCCGGGGAATGGCCCAGCTCCTTCATGGCTCACAGGCTGGTGTGCGCACATGGACCCATTGGCCAATTGGGACGCCTAGGCCCCAAGTTCAAATCCCAACACTGCCAAAAATTCACCTTGATGTGAGAAGCCAGACTTTGCACCGTTTTTTTTTCTGTGCTATGCATGTTCTGGGTCTCAGCTAGGATGGAGAATGCATAGGCAACTCTCTACTTATTTGAATAGGTTGTCATCCAGGTCAACACAGTTATATTTGTCATTCTATACTCAAGAAAATACACACCACATCAATGAATAAGACAAAATAATGAGAATGACTACACAGAATGCAAGGTACTGCCCACCCATGTATGGAAATAGAGGTCCTCTGTTTAAATTGGGAATTTTTGACTATATTGGCCTCCACACTGGGAGGCTTGATCTCAGGTCCTGGAAATGGCCAAGCTCTTTAGTGGCTCACAGGCTGGTGTGCTCACCATATCCCATTCACCAGTTGGGCCTGCTAAGCCTTGAGTTCAAATCCCAGCACAGCCAAAAGCTTCACCCTGATGTGAGAAGCCAATTGATCCATCTGTTTTCCTTTCCTGTGAAAGTCCTGGGTCTCAGCGCAGATGCAGAATACTATATAGGCAACTCTATAGCCATGGGAATAGGTTGACATCCATGTCAGCACAGTTATATCTGTCATACTCAATAAAACATACAATACATCCATGAATAAGACACAAAATAAAGAGAATAACTACACTGAATGCAAGTTGCATAACACACCTGTAGATAAAGAGAGATCCTATGTTTAAAAAAGTTGGGCTTGTTTTGTCCAGTGATGGGGCTTCAGATCAGGCGTGGGACCTGGCCTCACATTCTAGTCTTCAAGGATGGTGAGCTTCCCCTTCCACCACAGTTCAACAGAGCTACCCAGACCTGAATTCACATCCCAGCACTGTCAAAAGTTTCATCCTCATGTCAGAAGCCACTCGTTGCGAATGTTTTCCTCTCCTGTAATAGTCCTGGGTCTCAACTAGGAAGGAGAACGAATGCATAGGCAACCCTATAACTGTGGGAACAGGTTATCATCCATGTCAGCACAGTTATACCTGTCACCAATAAAATACACAATACCTCCATGAATTAGGAACAAAATAAGGAAAAGAAGTGTACTGAATGCAAGATGCTGCTCACACATGTATGTAAATATAGAGCCTATGTTTAAATTATGAATTTATGACTATCTGGCCTTCCCTGGCACTCGATGTCAGGTCCTGGGAATGGCCTATCTACTTCATTGCTCACAGACCGGTGTCCTCATCTTGACCTTTTCCTCCATTAGGCCTGCTAGGCTCTGAGTTCAAATCCCAACGCAGCCAAAATATGAATCCTGATGTGATAAGCCAAACGATTCACCAATTTACCTGTCTTGTGAATGTTCTGGGACTCAACTAGGATGGAGAACGCATAAGAAACCCTATAGACATGGCAATAGGTTGTCATCCATATAAACACTGTCATATCTGTTACAATACTCAGTAAAATACAATATACCTCCATGGATAAGACACAAAATAAGAAGTACACCGAACACAAGATGCTGTCCACACATATATGTAAATACAGATCCTATACTTAAACAATGAATTTATAACTATTGTGCCCCACCCTGGGGATCAATGTCATATCCTGGGAATGGCCTTCCTCCTTAGTTGTTCACAGGATAGTGTGTTCACATTGACCTATTTACCAATTAATCCTGCTAGGCCCTGAGTTCAGATTCCAGCACTACCAACAATTGGATGATGGAGTAAGAAGCTGAGTGTTGTAGTGACCGCCTACTCGACCAGCGAGGAAAAACGACCACCACTCCAGGAGTCTTCTCAGATCACGCTTTATTGGAGAGCCTTTTAGTTGTAGGAGAGCTTGGGCGCGAGAGAGCGTGCACCCGAAACACAGCCGCTTATATAGGGAATTCGAACACCGGTCTTTTCTATTGTTGGTCGCCTGCCTTTTACCGTCACCAGGTGTCATGGGATTGGCTGGGGACACTACCTTGCTCGCGCACGCGCACAGCCCAGGCGTCCCGCCAAGCACCGTCTGGAGTGGTAATCCTCAAAACTGCAAGGGAGTGGGCGGAGTCTCGCCTCGGCTCCCTACAGAGTGTGAAACTTGTTTTCCTTTTCTCTGAGAGTCCTGGGTGTCAGGCATGATGGAGAACATGTCTACAAATCTAGATGCTATGTGATAGGTTGTCATTAATGTAATAAACGGAATAGGTGTCATCATAGACAGTGAAATCAATGGTAAATAAATGAATACAACAATAAATACAAGGAACAACCACACCAAACTTGTATGGACTGAACATCTGTAGGTAAGTACAAAGCCTATGTTTATATAAATAGTATGTTTTCAAAGGCTGGGGCTTGAATTCAGGCCTAGTGAACAGGCCTGAAGTTCTTATCTTCAAGTATGGTGAGCTTCCCCTTTATCCAATGCAGATTTACCCAGACCCTGAGTTCAAATCCAAAACCTGGCAGAATAAATGGTGGGAATTGCAAGCCAGGGAGCTAAATTTATTTTATTTTATTTTTTCCCAGAGCAGGGCTTGAACTCGGGTCGTGGCAACTCTGCTTCAGCTTCGATCACCCTAGGCTGAGGTGCAGCCACTGGATCCACAGCTGATCCTGGGATCCAAGATCCCTAGGCTTTGAAGGGAAAAAAAAATCACAGGAAAAATATGGCAAGATGGCCTTTTTATGTTTTCTTCCTTTGTGAGGTGACCCTCCTGGGTCAGAACTGTTGCAATGGGTATTTTACCTTGCATTGCTGAAAGGTGGTGGACTATCGGGGAAGCCATAGGACCACGTGGCAACATAGGCCCTGATTTCAAATCCCAGTCCTGACACCTACCAATGGCAGGAGATACTAAGAGACTCGTTCCCATCCATAAGAATGTTATCAATGTCACGGTTGAATGAGTTGATCATGAATGATTCTCCTATATAATTAGACAAGATGATTTCAGGAAGCTGATTGATTTTATTTAATATTTATGAAGCATTAAAAGAATACTATTACTTACATGAATGCAATAATTTCAGGACACTGATTTCATTAATAGTTTATTAAGGATAAAAATAATAACGTTAATTACATTAATTACCCCACAATTTTTAGGAATGTAATCTATATAACTGAATAATGTATAGACATCTCTGGCACTCTATAAACATATTTATTTATATTTATTAGTGTACTGTCATCTGCATGTCAATCTGTTCATATTTTGTCAACCCCTGGGGCTCGATCTCAGGTCCTGGGAACTGCCTGTCAGCTCTATTGCCCCAGGTTAGTGTGTTGACACTCACCAATTCATGAATTTGGCCTGTAGGCCATGAGTTCAGATGCCAGCACTCCCAAACAATAAATCATGGAGTAATCATGGTGACATATTTGTTTCCTTTTCTGTGAAAGTCCTGGGTGTCAGGTATAAAGTTGAATACATATGCAGACCTATAATCCTATGTAATCAATGTTCCATGTGTCATAATAGTCAATAAAATAAATGGTGAATACAAGAAAAAAAACAAAAAAAGAATGAGTGAGTGTAATATGGAATGAACATATGTACATGAATATAAATCATATGTTTAAAATGTACATGAATAGGATGTTTTTTAGTGCTGGGGATCCAATTCAGGCCTAAGGAACAGACTTGAATTTCCTGACTTCAAGGAGGCAAGCTTCCCCTTCCCACACAGTGCAACAGAGTTACCCAGACAATGAGTTCAAATCCCAATCCTGGCAGAAAAAAATTGCACCTTTATACTTAGTGAGGTCTAATTCTTAGGTATTTCATTCTGCCTCCATTTAATGAATGTGATTGTTTAAATGCTTAATGAAGTATTAACTAAAATACACCAGTATCCTAGGATATAATTGTGCATAATTTGATCCTAGAATCATTCAAGAACTGCTCATTCAGTCTTGACAATGATCACATCCCATTGGTAATCTTATGGATGAGAATGAGTTTCTTAGGTTCTCCTGCCATTTGGAGGTGTCAGGTCCAGGATTCCAACTGTGGGCTCCAGCTCACACCACTTCAACACAAGGATAGGGAACTCACAGGTTTGTGCCAGAACATCAGCAAGACCAATGATTAGGCAGGCACCAGTGGCTCTCAGCAGTCCTCCTTGATACTTACAAGGCTGTGATAGGAGGATCATTGTCAAAGTCACCCTAGGGAGGAAAGTCCTTGAGAGTCCTGTCCAACTTCAATGCCAACAAAGTCAGAAGTAGAGCTGTGTGGCTCCAGTGTTAGAGGGCTAGTCTTGACCAAAAGCAGCTTACATACTGTGCGCAGATCCTGAGTTTAAGGTCCAGGACTGGCAACAAACAGACATAGACAACAATCTAAAACCGGTCACCCTCTTGTCCCCAACTGAATTGGACAGAGTTCCCTGGGAAAGGGCTTGGGGGAGCCACTGTAATCTTCACTCTGGTCATTCTGCCTGAATCACAGGATTCTGGCCACATTCCCATTCTTTCATACTTCTTTCTGATATAAGAATGGTGGTCACATCCGCATTCCATCCTGCCTGATAGCACTGGGATTCCTCTGTTGGTTGACACCACTACCAACAGTTGAGGAACGTAGAGGTGGCTGAGTGGTGATCAAGAGACTCAAACCGTAGGAGGAGAGGCCTTGCTCAGCCCTGCCACGCACCTGCACACACCAGTCCCCTTCAGCATTCCGCATGGCACTGCATTTCAAACCTAGCACTGCTTGCTTGGACCCATGGCAGCTCTTGGAGTCCTCAGGTGATGGTACACCACAGGCAGACTTGTGGCCCTGACCTGGTCCAGGCCACCTGTCTCTGCTCCAAGCCTGAGTATTTGCCATGCTACTGCCTTCGCTGCTCGAACCCACCCAGAGCTACCTCCAACAGTTTCTCCCAGCAGCACATGTGAGTGGCTTCCTCCTGGGCCCATATCCTGTGACACAAACAACACAGAATCCCTTCCATGCTTATTGGACTTCCGGCTCCCCCATACCCTCCACTCTGGCCAGGGCTCTGCCACAAATGTGCCCCAGGGGTTGGGTGGGAGTGGGTGTTGATCAGGGGATCCCACCCCCATCCCTAGCTGCCAGTGTCCCAGGAAACAGGGAGATGCAGGAATGGTTGAGAAGTCACCACAGAGGCCCTGGCCTGGAGCAGTGAGAGCCACACAGCCACGAATCTGCACCCTTCCTCTTCCTGGTGGGAACCTGGTGGCTTTAGTCAGAGGTGGGGAGCAGCACCTCCACACCTGCCTTCTTGGGTCTTTTCCTTTTTTTCTGGGGGTTGGGGGTGTTGGATGCAGAAGATAGGTCTCTCTTGCTGTGTGAGCCCTTGTCCTCCGTGCTCGGTCACCCTTTCACCTGAAGAGAGGGTCCCAGAAGAGCCCATTAGGGAAGTGAGAGTGCTGGGGGACAGAGCAGAATGTGAATATCTGGGAGGACCCCTCCCCCAAACAAACATACACATACACCCAGCCTGTACCCCCCCCAACTATGAACAGTTCTCACAGAGTGATCACATTTCCCAGCTCTGCCAGCTTCTGCTGGTGCTCCCAGTCCATCTGGTCTCCTTGTCCTTTCCAAGAATCTGCCATGTGGCCCAGAAGCATGTAGCCTGGAAGTAGGGAGTAAGTCTATGTATGTAGCTATTAGGACTCCATCCATTTCCCCAACACCGCCCTCAGCTCGGGTCAGACATCCCCTTGGGGAACCCATGACCCCCTGCTTGTTTTCAGTCCTGGCTCTGAGGATCCACTTGTCTGGGGACTCCTTAACCCAAAGTTCTAGCCTAGAGTTTTGGTGAATGGGGAGTCAAGGGTTTGGCCATGGAGAAAGGGATAGGCAGGGTGGTGCTGCATCATTAGAGTGGTGCTCCCCTTGGGTGGGAGCTCCAGATTCCTCCAAGGGAACCCCCGTGCTTTAGCTTGTGCATTGTTCCAGATGAGGAACCAACAAACTCTGGAGAGGCACTGCTCTGAGTCTGTGTGTGTGTGTGTGTGTGTGTGTGTGTGTGTGTGTGTGTGTGTGTGTGTGTGTGTGTGTGTGTGTGTGGTGCTGCATCAGTAGAGTGGTGTTCCACTTGAGTGGGAGCCCCTGATTCCTCTAAGGGAACCCCTGTGCTTCAGCTTGTACATTGTGCCAGATGAGGAACCAATAAACTCTGGAGAGGCACTGCTCTGAGACTGTGTGTGTGTGTGTGTGTGTGTGTGTGTGTGTGTGTGTGTGTGTGTGTGTGTGTGTGTGTAGAAGTGGGTTGCAATAAGGAGGCTGGGTCCTTTGGTAACTTCTGCCTGCTACATTTGGGGGATGCATGGACTTTGTGCCTGGGGTCTGGGGGCCTGGAAGTGTGAGATGCTTGGAGGGGACTCAGCAACATTAAATTACAAGACCAAGGGTCCTGTGTGCCTTGGAGCTGTCTACTCTTTTGGGCCTGGTTGGTGGCAGCTAGAGCTTGAGAGGACCTGGGTATGGGGCCCACAGGGGTTGGCTTCCAAGGGGGACAGACAGTATGGTCAGCACTTAGTACGGATGTGATCCTTACTGGTATGGATTTCACCAGCATAAATCAGACTCCGTGTTTTCTCATCATGACTTCTGATGGGTGAGGCCAAACCTATTTTATATCTTTTGCTGTGATCTTCATATCTCAGCATCCTGAGTAGCTAGGATTATATGCATGAGTCTCTGGCATTTAGACTCTCATTCTTTTTGGTGTATTAGGGTTTGAACTCAAGGCCTTAGGCTTGCCAGTCAAGTCGTCTACCACGGTAGCCAAGCCTTTCTGTCTTGGGCATTTCCGAGATAGACACTCACTCCATATGTGCTCAGGCTGGGCTGGATCGTGATCCTCCTATCTGTGACAGGCATGAGCCATGAGGCCTGGTCCTCCTTAGTTGGGATGGTAGACATATAGCACCATGCTCAGTCATTGCTTTAGATGATTGTCCTGAACTTAGTTTACAGCAACCGTAAAGCTCTGGGTTGAGGCTCCACAATTGTACCTCAGTCTCCTCCTGGGACAGTTGTGAGGAAACAAGGGATCAATACAGGGGGATCTCTGGAGCAGGGCCAGGCACAGAGGGAGCAGCCGTCACATACGGTTCTTGGCAATTCTGTGAGCATACGACAGGAAGATAACTGGGAAAGTGCTCAGATGGGGCTTGTTTTTAGTCATGTGACATGTACGGGATTATGAAATAAAACATGGTTCTCTTTCATCCTTATCCTATTCCCATGAGGAATAAGATCCTTCACTGTGTTCAGTTTTGTAGTTGGGGAAAATGAGGCATGGAAAAGCCAGGTGACCAACTCATGACCTCCAGTTGACAGAAAGCTCAGCATGACTTCTATGCCATGGTCCCGAGGAGAATGTGTGGTATTCAGTATACTTCTTGTGGTGGGAAGTCCACTTTTTGTCAGTCGTGGGGCTTGAACTCTTGGCTTGGGTGCTGTCCTCGAGCTCCTCAGCTTAAGACTAGCACTCTACCACTTGAGGCACAGGGCTCCTGTTTTCTGGTGGTTCTTTGGAGATAAGATTCTCATGGACGTTCCCACCTGGGCTGGCTATGAACCATGTTAATCATATCTCAGCCTCTTAGTTAGGATTATAGTCCTGAGCCACCAGCACCCGGCTTAATTGTAATTCTGACTTTCTTTCTCTCTCTCTCTTTCTCTCACAGGAACTGGTTGAATGGGTGCTGAAGAGGTGGCCCAGTGTTCCCATGTGGCTGGAACCCAAGGTGGCCCTCTCAATCTCGAGGTGGGTTGTGGTTCAGGAACTGTCTCACTCCAGCCTGTTGAACCAGCCCCATGAGGTAAGCCACTCTGTGCCTGGCTAGACCGTGACAGTTATTCATTGTCGATCTAGCCTTATTGGACTTAGTATTGTTTTCTACGTCATTTTCTAGCAATTGGCCACAATTATGATACTTAGTTATGGAATGAAAATATGATACCATCTTAAGAAATTCATTTAGAGCTCTGGGAATGTGGCTTCATGGTACGGTGATTGCCTACCATGCATGAAAACCTGAGTTCAATTCCTCATACCAGATAAACAGAAAAAGAAACACTGGAAGTGGTGCTGTGCCTCAAGTGGTAGAATGTTAGCCATGAGAGAAAGAAAAAGCTCAGGAATAATTCCCTAGCCCTGAGGTTAAGCCCCAGTACTATAGGACTGGCAAAAAAAAATGTAGTGAGTAAATGCAAAATAAATAATCCATACTTGGAATATATATTGCTCCTTCCATACTAATACCTGACAATACTCCCTAATTCATGTAATTTACCTATATTAGGACACTGTGTTGAAAAAAAAAGTTTTGTTCATTAGATCACAGCAAATAATTCTGGGAATGTGCTTAGATGTCAGGTGAAGATTAATTCTGGAAACTCAGAGATTCTAGGCTTTTGAGTGGTCACTGCTAATCACAATGAGAAGGATAGTCAAGTGAGATTTGGAAATCTTTTTGGTCAGTCATGGCAACAAAAAGGCAGAGGCAAATTATCAGTTGGGACAAGAGAAGGAATAACTCAAGATGGAAGAAGCAAATGATAGTAACTAATGCATACCAGAAACCATTCTGGGGAACCATTTTTGGTTATTGAAGAACTAGTTATCAACCAGGCTTATTCTTCATTGCCTTTAGCATTCCAAATCTCTTAGGCTATTTCTTAATCTCTGTGTGATAAATGTATCTCCTCCTATTCTGTTTTTCCACACCTGATCTTTTTCTTTCTAAAAATCTCAATCTTTCCTGATACTAAATACAACTGCACAGATGGCAAGGGGTTGCTAATGTAAGAGTCCCATAGCTCATGCGTCATTAATGTAACAAAATGGAAGAGGAGGAATTATGTATTGCTACATCAATTTTTCTGAAAAGCTGCCATGTCATCATTTGATTCAAATTTCCATTCTTTGTCTAAATAGTGTCATTAAATGCACTAATTGGAAATATGAGCTGGGTACTGGTTGCTTAAGCCTGTAATCCTAGCTAATCAGGAGGTTGAGACCACAGGATTCCAGTTCAAAGCCAGCCTGCTCTGGAAAGTCCATGAGACTCTTATCTTCAATTAACTACCAGAACCCCAGAAGTGGTGCCATAGATAAAGTGGTAGAGCACTGAGGTTTAGCTGAATCGTTGAGGGACAGCACCCAGGATCAGAGTTCAAGACCCACGACTAAAAAAAAAGTGCAAATATGACTTAAAGTTTCCCCAAAAGGAAGGACAATGTCAATAGTAATCTTCCAAAGCAGAAAAAATTCCAAAATGATTCATTGCACTTTCTTTTGCTGACTTATTTAAGTTATGGCTTCTTGGATGGACATATTCTCTTCTTTTGAAAATTGTCAAATATTAGCTTTATAATAAACTTTATATAGTATTTCTTCGTTCAAATCAGAAGTCTTGATACAGTTAATGTCACTTGGCTTTTTTTTTGCCAGTCAAGGTGCCTGTACTCTGGGCCTGGGCACTGTCCCTAAGCTGTTCAGCTCAAGGCTAGTGCTCTACCACTTGAGACACAGCACCACATCCAGCAGCTTTTTCTGCTCTTGTGGTGCTGAGAAATCAAAGCCAGGGCCTCATGCATTCAATGCAAGCACTCTACTCCTCAGCCACCTTCTCAGCCCATCATTGACTTTCTTACTATCTCAGTTCAAAGCAAACCCAGGCAGGAGAGTCTGTCAACCTCTCATCTTTAATTAACCACCAAAAAGTCCAGAAGTGGGGGTTTGGCTCAAGCAGTAAAGTACAAGCTTTGGGGGCAGGTGGGCAGGAAAGACATCTATTCAGGTACATGGTCCAGCCTCTGGGATCAAGCCCCAGAATCCACACAAACTGAACAAAAAAGCAAACAAAACAAAACAGGTATTTCTTTGGGACCCTCCTTAAAGGAGTACTGGTCTGAGAAGAAACTGAATTTGCTGATTATCCTCACTGGATTGTGCTTTTTTGGAATCTTTATTGCTATGGAGAACTCAGGACCAGACTAAAGGAATGGATAACTAAATCATGCAACAAGAGATTCATCTCAGGAGTGAAATATCCATCCATAAAGCACTTTCAAACCTCCATGTCTTTTTTTCTTTTCAGTAGAACACTTTTAAAACAACGTTATTTCCTTTTCTTCCATGCTGGCCCTCAAATGGCACATTATTTCCTTTTGTAATACTCTCAACCAGAAGTTTAAAACAAGTTTTACATGAGTAAAAACACACTCGAAAAATCAGGGACAGAGTTTCCCTCAATCCTTGGATCCTTTTCTTGTACAGTAAAAAGGAAAACAAATTAACTTGAACTTTGTCATACCTCTATGTTCAATTCCTCTCCTGGGATCAGTTTCCACCTCCAGTAATAGTTACTTCCAGTAGCAATTTATGGTGCTGCTTAAGGTATAATGAATGTGTGCTGGCTTCATTGAAATAGCACCAGGACACCTTTGACATCATGTAGCAGTGTTTCAGAGACAACTTTGTAAAGAGAAAATATGAAATTTAAATTGCTTATAAATACATTATCCATGAGTACATTGAGCTCAAACTTCATAAGTGCTCTGTAATTTAAGGTGAATTTTAAATGGGAAGAGGGTTCTTAGATCATTTTTTTGTGAGTGTATGTGCTGTGCATTATTTTCCAAGTGTACAAAAGTTAATAATAAGAGAAACAATAGCAATAATAGGAGAAAGAGAAGTTCTGTGTTTAAGGGTTCAATACAATATAGAAGACTCTACAAATAAGACAACATTGAAACAATGAAGCCAAGTTCAGTATGTAGATTTACAGAAGTGATATAGAGAAAGCATTACTCCTAAGTGGAACATAAAGTATGACACCACTCCCTTTCTAAATCACACTTCCAATTGTGCAAATTTGTAAAAAGTAGAATAGAAGAATGATTCTGGTTCCATGCAAGTCAAATATAAGAGAATGGGCTTAACTGGAAAAAAAAAGTCCATTTTGAAAGTGCAGGGATTATGCTAGCAATGAACCTGGAGGCAAATATCATGTTTATTTTTATTTCATATATATATATATATATATATATATATATATATATATATATATATATATATATATATATATATATTGTTGTTGGTCGTGGCACTTGAACCCTGGGTGCTGTCCCTCTGCTATTCAGCTTCAGGCTAGTGCTCTACCACTTGAGCCACAGTACCACTTCCAGTTTTCTTGTAGTTAGAGAAAAGAGTCTCCGGGACTTTCCTACCAGGGCTGGCTTTGAACCTCAATACTCCGATCTCACCGTCACCCAGCTTAAGATCACATTTCTAACAGTGTACATTCAGCATATGTAATGTGTATGTTCATCTATCTTTATATAAATTCTTGAGTTAAAAATCTGGGCTACAGGTTAGACTTCACAGTCACAAAACATTTGTAGTTTAAAAGTTGATACTCCTGGAAAACTAAAACTTAAGAATGTAAAGGAGTCTGGGAAGTTCAGTTTTCATCCCGCCTGGGCAGAAAAATCTTTGAGACACTATCTATAATTAACCAGCCAAAGCTGCATTGGAAGAACAGTTCAAGTGATGGAATACCACTCATGAACAAGATTGTTGAATAAGAGCTTGAGGCTTTTGCATACATACATACAAACACACGCATACACACAGAGGCACTTATATGTGCACACATGAATACACAAATGAAACAACTCTCAGAATATGTAGAAAAGTTAGAAAGCAATAGAAAATGTTTTCTGAGTAAAACTAGAATCAAGTGATAAATTTGAATATTAAAAAGTCCTCAAGTGAACTTTCTTCAAAAATGTTTGACACTATTACATAGGTAGGGACCAGAGATAGTAAGAAAGTCAAGTAATCATTATTAAAGGGATCGGATTCATGGAGGAATGAATCAGAGACCCCTGCATGTGCATCTGAAAATGGTCATATCCCGTGTCAAATGTTAGAACATCTTTCAAATTTGTACATAAACAGTCTGAGCAGTCAATGCATAAGATCATCAGAGAAGTTCAGAATTGCTAGAGTGTTTCTAGATTAAATAAACCAACAAACTATGGCAGGGCAATGTGATACAAGCCTGGAATTCTGGCACTCAGACTAAGACAGGAGATTAGAGAGTGGAATTACACAGTGATTCCTTCCCTGGACCAGGTAGTATAGTTTTGTCTCAAAAGAAACCAAATTATAAGAAAGGAATACACAGTTGGGAGTTTGGGCTAATTTTGTCATTATGTTTTGAGAAGTCAAGTTTCCTATTGAAATGCAACTGATATATAATCCTCAGTTGTGTTTTAAATGTTCTCTTCATTACAAACATTCTTATATGCAAAATAGCTCATGATTCCCATCCAAAATTTGAAAAAGTAAGTAAGCGTCATTCTGTTGGATGCCAAAGAAATGATGAAGGTTTACAAAACTTAAGCCCGGAGAAATAGCACAGTTCATCTAATGTAGGACTTTGTGGACCTTGCAAAATTAGAATTTAGATTCAAAATAAATAGTTTTTTTTGTAATTCCATATTCTATAGGGTACTACAAAATTCTTTTTAAGTAGAGGCTTTAACTGACAAATTCACAAATTATTCTGGCATTCTATTTGCCTAGAATATTCTTTCAAGAGAGTTATAATTAGAACTTAGCTAATAGGTAATTCCAACAGTTCATGTATAAAATAATAATGTGAATAATATAGACAGAATTGCCAACAAATGGATGATATTAATTTATAAATTTAGAAAAAGCATTTTTGAGGGTTTGGTATAACATGGTATGAAGAGAATAATTGTGTGACATCTTTCTTCTACCTATATGTTACACAGGAAGCAATTTCCTTAATTATGTGCCTCGGTATGCAATGAGAATAACGCTAGGTTTGGGTTCATTTTTGTTTTATATTTTTTAGGGGGGTCCGGTCGTGAGGCCTGAACTCTGGGCCTGGGCGCTGTCCCACAGCTCTCCTGCTCAAGTCTAGCGCTCTTCCACTTGAGCCACACCGCCACTTCTGGCTTTTTTTATTTTTGCATATGTGGTGCTGAGGAATCGAACATGCATGCAAGGCGCTCTACCATTGAGCCACCTTACCAGCCCAATTTTTGTTTTTGTTTTATTGGTTTGACCTAGGGCTTGAACTCTGGGCCTGGACACTGTCTCTGAGCTCAAGGCTCCTGCCCTACCACTTCAACCTCAGTGCCACTTGTGTCTGGCTATTTCTGAGAAGTTTATTGGCGATAAGATTCTAAGGGACCTTCCAGCCTGGATGGGCTTTGAACCATAATCTTCTGATCTTAGTATCCTGAATATCTATGATAGTTAAAAAAGTATAAATATAAGTAATATTTGCAAGTGTTCTGATCTCAAGAATACCACTGGGGGAAAATTGATTCAACTGAGTTTATTGTGGTGTTCTTTGCAGAACAAGAAGGGCAACACAATACCAGACGTGTAGTATTTTTTTCACAGCAGATATAAGCTATTCCTGATGTGAATTAAGGGAACTTTAAGGTGCACCTTACAAGTTGGAAACTGTTGGGCTAGGATGACTTTATGGCATAAAGCTGGGGATTGCTTACTCTTGAAGAATTATTACAGATGCTTCATAGTTTTATCCTCTACAAGAATGTGACTATTTTTCTGTTCACTTCTCAATCTTTAACACCCCATTGGAAACTGCATCTATTACAGAATTATATAACATGAAAACAAGTACTGTTTTGAATCTCTCAGGTATGGAATGTTCAGAATTTGAAAATGAGTAGTTATTAGTCATAGGAATTTTGAAGAACACATATATTCTCTCCTAACAACTTATTTAATTTTAAAAGTTATGAGTTTCTATACAATTAAACTGTTTTTGTTTTATGTGTGTGAATGTGCTAAATTTATTTTTTCCAAAATATGCAAGTGTATTGGAAAATATTGTCTAGTTGGAAAACATTCAAGTTGACGACCTTCTGATAAAGAAAGGTTAATTAAATCAAATTAGATGACAAATATTATTGATTTTTTAAAATTTTACTCTATAAAGAATAACATTAACTATACCAATACAGTGAAATTTTATTTTATGCAGCTTATTTGTTAAATTTAATTTTACTCTCAAAGTAATGTACAGTAGGGTTACAGTAATTGTAAGGTAGTTAATACATAACTTTTCAAACTTGTTACCCCCTCCCACACTTTTCTCACAGTTTTCCTTCACCTTAATACCCCTCACAAGTTGTAATGTATATTTCCAACATATTGTCTTGTGAGTACTGCTAATGCATTGGTTTGCCCTTTGTCATTTGTGTCACCATTGTTATGTTCCTCTTCCCTTCCCTAATTAAGGTAAATGTATACACAATACACAGGGTACCAAAATCAAATACAGCAAGAGATAAACCAAAGGGGGAAAACCAAAGAAAATTGAAATCACATAATACATAAAAACAACAACAACCGCAAATAAAAATCTCTGATTCCATAACTTGGAGTTCATTTTGTTCAATATCAGCTTATGTGGTCATATATATGCATAACGAGGTCACTGGAAAATAATAGTTGAATGGACTAGATATAGTGAAAACAGCATGTTAACTGTTTTTGATGGTAAAGGTGGAATTAGGATTGGTGAATTCACGGTTTTGATAAAGGAATTTTAAAAGAGTTTTAAAATTATGACACGTACATTTTAATTGTTCAAACTTTTTAACAACGTAGCCTATTAAGAAAATTTAAAATTGCCTGGGAAAATAGGATTTCATACAAAGAAATCTATGGATACTTAGGGGAGAGGGAGCAATGTGAGTGAAGATGGCTCATATTCACACTAAACAAACAAACCTCAGAAACCTTTCTGTAAATCCTGTAGCTTGCCTTGAAAATTGTTCTTACCCAGGAAATATACTCTCACTGTGTGAAACAAGGTTATAGTGCAATTTAATTCAAATTTCTTTAAAAAAAAAAGACATCAATATTTGTGAACTGACCTTTAATTACCAAACAGTAATTCTCTGAAAAATATAATTTGGGTCAAAATATTTTGGGAGAAAGTGCCCTCCACAATGAAAAAAGGTATTGGGTTAACACATTTCTGTTTGTAATACTTTCCACAATGTTTTTGTACGTAAAGCACTGAAACAGAAAAAAAATCTGATTGGCTCCTTCAAACCAGTGATTTCACATTTCTAAGTGGCTCACAAATATAATATCCTTATTAACATGAGATAGAGAAGACTTCTCTTAGTACATAAGACAAAAAGTTTTGGGTTCAGAAAAGAATTGAGCACATGGAAAAGGTAAGAAACAGTGTTCTTAGAAGCCCTAGCTAAGCAAATTGGCTTAAGCAGTGGAAGGAGGTCAAAACTTTTTGATATAGATTGTAATATTTTTCCTACCTAAAGTGATTTTACAAAGCCGATTTGACTCACTAAAATGCAGAACTGATTGAATGAAGACATGAAAATAAACCCCACATCCAAATGAGGCAAATTCAAACATTTTTAAAGGAGAAACCATGAAGATGTAGCAGTGAGGGAGGCCTTATAGTCCTTCAGCTTCACTAGACTTGAAGCCAAGAAGTTGTGATTAATTGGAAATCGGGCAAGAGATAAGAGGAGGACATAGAAATAGGACATAGAAGCATTGTCCTTTGTAACAGACACTGTCATCCAAGGTATGGGTGAATTAACTTTATTCTCTTCCATACATCTTGATGAGTAAATGCAAGACTAAGAGAAAAAAATCTATTGAAATAATTTTGCAAAAATAACTTTACTGTTCCAGATATGGTATCAAAGGAGAGTCTTAAGAGAGAAAATAAAAGTGGAGTATTCTGCGGTTTCTCTAAGCACCTAGTTAGCAAAATATATCTTTGAGGTTAGAAGTGATTGAACCAAAAAGTGGTGGAGTACTTATGTTTGTGGGCACTTTAGACACAAGAAGACTTTCAAAGTAAAAGAATAAAGAAAAACGGATATCCAAATATTTGTGATCAAAATTTCTTGGAATGGTTTTTTTGGAGACAATGTTTTATATTAGAGTTTAGCCTGATTAACATCAATGTTGGGTTTTTATGTCAGCCAAATGCAGGGGTGAAGTTTAATGGACTCCCTTGAACAAGTAAACAGCATGATAAAAAAAAAAAAGGCAGAAGTAATGCTGTGGCTCAAGCAGTAGAGTGGTAACCTTGAGTGAAGAGCGAAGGGACAGCTCCCAGAATTCAAGCCCAATGACCACCAAAAAAAAAGTACTCATTACTTTAGGGCCTGGGAAGGTGGCTCAGAGGTAGAGTGCTGGCCTTGCCTGTCTGAGGCCCTGGGTTTGATTCCTAAGCACCACATAACAAACAAGACCACACTAAACCTACCAGCACAACTATGTTTATTGCAGCACTATTTACTATAGCTAAGATATGGAATCAACCCAGATGTCCCTCAGTAGATGAATGGATCAAGAAAATGTGGTATATATACACAATGGAATTCTATGCCTCCATCAGAAAGAATGACATTGCCCCTTTTGTTAGGAAATGGAAAGGCTTGGAAAAAATTATATTAAGTGAAGTAAGCCTAGCCTAAAGAAAGATAGGTTCCATGGTTTCCCTTATTTGTAATATCTAGTATGTGTATAAGTGAAGCAGAAAAGGTCAGATAATGTGATGTTAGGAAAATGAACCCTTAGATATGTATTTAAATGTTTTTTTTTCTTTCATGCATTTGTTTCTAACGCATTTATAAATTTATTTCTTTGTTGCTTTGTATGTCCCTCCCCCACAGTATAACCTTTGCTTTCACAATATTTGATGTTGGTATAATTTGTGGAGGAGAAGGGGAAAAGCTAGTCGTTTAAGGATAACTGTGGACCCGTTACAACAAGGAGAAGTACAAATTATCATGTCGAAAACGAACTTTACAATTTTGGTGGTGGGGGGAGGGTTCGTTGGGGGGGGCAAGGGGAGGCTGGGAAGGGATGTGAAGGGTAAACAAAAGAGGAGGCTTCAATGCTTGATAAGAAATGTACTCATTATATTGCCCATGTAATTGTAACCCCTCTGTACGGTATGTTCACAATAAAAAAATAAAAATTAAAAAAAAATCTAGAAGTAGCGTTGTTGCTCAAGTGGTAGAGCACTAGCCTTGAACTGAAGAGCTAAGGGACAGCACCCAGGCCCAGAATTCAGGCCCCACGACAGCACCAAAAAAAATGGCAAATAATATTTAGTGAATTACTTTCATCGATTACTTTTCCAGAACAAAGAAGGAAATATATAACTCAAAATCAATTGACTTTAAAGTATGAGGAAAGAGTAGTGAAGAGAGATGAAAGAAAACATAGAGGATTGTTTTCTCTTCAGCCGAGTATTAGGTTCTTGATCTTGTTTCTTCCATTCTGTCTTCACAAGCGATTAACTGTGGCTCAGAACTGGAGTATCCATTTCAGACAGAGAGAACTCACAGAAGTAAGATAACATTTGCAGAGATATAGGAGATTTGTAACCTGAGACAATCTATTTAAATCCGTTCAAATTTCTCCCCTACCCCAAACTGCCCTCTTTGAATAGTTTTGTTTGCTTTTCCCAAGACTGCCCTTCATTAACTGCTTAAAATTTTGAGAGGTCATATTCATATTCTTTAGAGATTGCTGTTTGGTTGTAATTTTTGTGTGTTTTTTCACAATTTCAAAAGATTGTGCAAGTGTGTTACAATTAAATATGTCGATCTAATTGTCCAATGCTCCTGGATCAGATTCACTCCTTCTATCATTGTCAACCAACTACTTCTCCAAGATTTATTTCAGATTTACCACTTCCTTTATCACATATGTACATTGATATTCTAGCTGTACTTGCTCATTGTTCCATTTCTCATTCATTCTTTGTATTTACTATTATTCCTCTCTGGTTTCAACTTCCTGATAGTCATTCTGTTAAACTGTCTGTTAATAGTTTGAAATGTTTATATACATTCCATGGAGTTTCAATCCTGCATATACTTGAACTTATGTCAGCTTATATTTCCATAATTCATTCATCTGCAATAATAATTTGCAGGACTGTACGCATGAATCACCTAGACATGATTTAATTCTCATCCATTTGGAAGATTGATCTTTAGTCAATAAGAAAGTTTAAAAATGGTTTAGAATGTATTCCTAACTACCAGTTTTTATAAATGGCTTTGTACAATGGGGTGTGATTATTTTATTTTACATGGGATAATATTTTCTACTACATTTAAGTTTTGAAAAAAGAAAATTAAAATTTACTATTATAGAGGAATATGATAGAAATAGAAGACAGATTTTATGTTTGTCACATCTCTGACGAGAACCTATATTCAAGTCTTACTATGTTAGACAGATAGGGAAAATATAAAATAACATATGATAAGGCAACTATTTGTGACTTTTTAAAATGTAACTTATTAAATTATGAAATTTATTTTATTAGCTAATGTTTGGATTTGAAATATTGGAGGCTGATATATATAACAAATTTTGGAAGGCACCTAAAGAATGACACAAATGGTGGGTGGTACTATTTCTACAGTTCAATGAATGGTTGAACCTGATTGGCATTATTGAGGGTAAGTAAATCAAATCTATTGTAACTCTATTATAACTCTATTGCCACTAAGTATAATCTGTTTGTCAAATGTTATTTTGGCGAATGTGATTTTTTTTGGTAGATCGTGGGGCTTGAACTCTGGGCTTGGGGAATGTCCCTGCGCTCTTCAGCTCAAGGCGAGCACTCTACCACTTGAGCCAAAGTGCCACTTCTGATATTCTAGTGGTTTATTGGAGATAAGTGTCTAACGGATTTTCCTGCCCCGGCTGGTTTTGAACAGTTATCCTCAGATCTCAGGCTCCTGAGTATTTTTTTTTAATATTTTTTATTTTGAACATACTGTAGAGCGGGGTTACAATTACACGGGCAAGATAATGAGTACATTTCTTATCAAGCATTGCAGGCTCCTCCTTCGTTTACACTTCACATCCCTTCCCAGCCTCCCCCTGTACCCCCACCCAATGGTCCCCCCCACCAAAGTTGTTGCAACGGGTCCACCTGTATCCTTAAACGATTTGTTTTCCCCCTGCTCTTCCACAAATTAAACCGACATCAAATATAGTGAAAGCAGGGTTATAGTGTGGGGGACAGACATACAAAGCAACAAAGAGATAATCTTATAAATGCATTAGAAACAAATGCATGAAAGAAAAAACATTTAAATACATATATAAGGGTTCATTTTCCTAACATCACATTATCTGCCCTTTTCTGCTTCACTCATACATATACTAGATATTGCAAATAAGGGAAACCATGGGACCTATCTTTCTTTGGGCTTGACTTACTTCACTTAAGATAATTTTTTCCAAGCCTTTCCATTTCCTAATAAATGGGGCAATGTCATTCTTTCTGATGGAGGCATAGAATTCCATTGTGTATATATACCACATTTTCTTGATCCATTCATCTACTGCGGGGCATCTGGGTTGGCACCATATCTTAGCTATAGTAAATAGTGTTGCAATAAGCATAGTCATGCTGGTAGGTTTAGTGTGGTCTTTTTTGTAAACATTTGGGTAAATGCCCAAAAGTGGGATGGCTGGGTCATAGGGGAGTTCTATGTGAAGTCTTCTGAGGAAGTTCCATTCTGCTTTCCAAAGTGGTTGAACAAGTTTACACACCCACCAACAATGAAGTAAGTTTCCCTTCTGTCCACATCCCCTCCAGTATCTGTTGTTATTAGAGTTCTTGATTTTTGCCATTCTAACTGGGGTGAGGTGGTATCACAATGTTGTTTTGATTTGCATTTCTTTTATGGCTAGGGATGTTGAGCATTTCTTCATGTGTCTATTGGCCATCCTTCTTTCTTCTTCAGAGAAGTTTCTCTTTAAATCTTTAGCCCACTTATTTATTGTGCAGTTGTTTCTTTGAGGATTTGTTGTTGGGGGATTTAATTTTTTTGAGTTCCAAGTATATTTTAGATATGAGACCCTTGGCCTTTGTATGGATAGTGAAGATCTTCTCCCAATTAGTGGACTTTCTATTGATCTTGCTAGCTATGTCCTTCGCCATGCAGAAGCTCTGGAACTTCATGTTATCCATTTGTCCCACCTTTCTTTGATTTGTTGTGTTTCGGGCTCTCTAAGAAAAATTTGTCCTGTTCCAAGGAGACCTAGGTTTTCTCCTATTCCATCCTCTAATGTTTTCCGTGTTTACTTTGACTCCGAGGTCTTTGATCCATTTGGAATTGATTCTGTTGCAGGGTGATATATAAGGTTCTAGCTTTAGTTTTCTACAAGTAGTTAACCAATTTTGCCAGCACCATTTACTGAAGAGGCTGTCTTTGTTCCATTCTATTTTTTTTAGCTCCCTTATCAAAGAATAGATGGCTATACGTCTGTAGGTTTCATTTCTGGATTTTCAATTCTATTCCATTGGACCTGAGGTCTGTTCTTGTGCCACTACAAATTGATTTTATTACTATAGTTTTATAGTATAATTTGAAATTTGGTATAGATATTCCTCCTGCAGTGTACTTCCGGTTGCAAAGCGTTTTTGCTAGGCGGGGACTTTTATTGTTCCATATGTATTTTTGGATTGCCTCTTCTATTTTCTTGAAGAATGAGGTTGGAATTTTGATAGGTATCACATTAAATTTGTAGATAACCTTGGGAAGTATTGCCATTTACACGATGTTAATCTTTCCAATCCAGGAGCATGGGAGGTTTTGCCATTTTCTAAGTTCTGTTTTGATTTCCTTTTTCATGTTTTTAAAGTTTTCATCATAGAGGTCCTTCACTTCTTTGGTTAAGTTGATTCCTAGGCATTTTATTTTGGGCTGGCTATTACAAATGGAGTTGCTTTCCTAATTTCAACCACACTTTTCTCATTGTTGGCATACAGACAAGCCATTGATTTTGGGGGGTTAATTTTATACCTTGTTACTTTGCCAAAGTTTTGGATCAACTTGAGTATTTTGGGAGTGGAGTCTATGGGATTCTTTAAATACAAGACCATGTTATCTGCAAAGAGGAAGAGTTTTACTTCTTGTTTCCCTATTTGGTTCCCCTTTATGTTTGCATCTTGTCTTATTGCTGTAGCTAGGCATTCTATTTTACTAGATTGAAGAGAAGTGGAGAAAGTGGGCATCCTTGTCTTGTTCCTGAGTTAAGAGGAAATGGCTTTACTTTTTCAACATTAAGTATAATGCTGGTTGTAGGTTTGTCATATATAGCCTTTATTTTATTGAGAAATGTTCCATGGATTCTTAATTTTTCCAAAACCTTCATCATAAAGGGGTATTGGATCTTGTCGAATGCTTTTTCTGTATCTATTGAGATAACCATGTGGTTCTTATCCTTGCTACTGTTGATGCGATGAGTAATATTAATTGATTTGCATATATTGAACCAGCTTTGCATCCATGAAATGAATCCTGTTTGATTGTGGTGTATGATTTTTTGGATGAATTGTTGAAGGCGATTGGTCAAAATTTTGTTGAGAAGTTTTGCATCAATGTTGATCAAAGAAATGGTTCTATAGTTCTCTTTCTTTGATGAGTCCCTGCCTGGTTTTGGGATGAGGGTTATGATGGCTTCATGGAATGTGTTCCGTAGTAAACTTTCTCTTTCAATTTCATTGAAGAGTTGGAGGATTTTTGGCATGAGCTCCGCTTTGAAAGCCTTGTAGAATTCCGCTGTAAAACCATCAGGTCCTGGACTTTTCTTAGCTCGAAGGTCTCTTATTACTCTTTCTATTTCAATGGTTGATATGGGCCTGTTAAGCTGGTTTAACTCATGTTGGTTTAGTTTTGGCATGTCAGTATTTGCTAGGAAAATATCAATTTCTGCCAAGTTCTTGAACTTATTAGCATAAAGTTTTGAGAAGTATTCCCTTATAATGTTCTGAATCTTGGTTGTTTCTGTGGTGATGTTTCCATTCTCATCTCTGAGTTTATTTAGGTATGTTCTCTTCTTTTTTTAATAAGATTTGCTAAGGGTCTGTCAATTTTGTTAATTTTTTTGAAGAACAAACTCTTTGTTTTGTTGATTTTTCTATAGTTTTTTGGATTCCTTTTCATTTCATTCTTATTTAATTTTAATTATTTCTTTCCATCTACTGATTTGGGGTTCATCTTGCTGCTCTTTTTCAATTAAATTTAGATGTGTCATTAAATTGTTGGTTTCAGATCTCTCCAATTTGTTGTTGTAGGAGCTCAGAAGTATAAACTTGCCTCTGAGTACTGCCTTTACTGTGTCCCAGAGGACCTGGTAATTAGTGTGCTCATTTTTGTTGGATAGCATGAACATTTGAATTTCCTTTCTTTGTCTCTTCCATGACCCACTCCTGATTCAACAGTGTGTTGTTCAGCTTCCACGAGTTATCGGACTTTCTTTGGTGGCTTTTGGTGTTGAGTTCCAATTCTATTCCCTTGTGGTCAGAGAGAATTCAAGGTATGATTTCAATGTTTCTGGATTTGGACAAGTTTGCTTTGTGGCCTAAAATGTGGCCTATTTAAAAATATGTTCCATGTGGTGCTGAGAAAAACGTGTATTCTGATGCTTCTGGGTGAAATATTCGGTAGATGTCTGTTAAATCTAGTTGATCTATGCAGTTGTTTAGATCTGCGGTTTCTCCATTTAGTTTTTGCTGAGTTGTTCTATCTAGTGGGGAGAGTGGTGTGTTAAAGTCCCCAGCAATTAATGTCTTTGGATATTTGTGGGATTTGTGGATAAATTTGGTGCTCCATTGTTTTGCAAATAGATATTTAGAATTGTAATATCATCCTGAAGGAGAGATCCATTAATTAGTATGTAGCGACCTTTATCTCTTCTCATTAATTTTAATTGGAAGTCTATTTTATCTGATATTAGGATTGCAACTCCTGCCTGTTTATGCGGGCCGTTTGCTTGGTAGATTTTGTTCCAGCTTTTCACATTCAAAATGTGTTTGTTTTTATGGCAAGATGTGACTCCTGAAGGCAGCAGATAGAAGCATCTTGTTTTTTAATCCAAATACACAGTGTATGTCGCTTAATTGTAAAGTTAAGTCCGTTAATATTAAGAGATAGGACTAAGAGGTATTTGGTAGTTCTTTCCATGTTATCCACATTCTTGGGGGTTGCGAAAACTGTGTTCTTCCTATTGTTCTTGGATTCTCAGTTTCTTGGCCTTTATTGTGGCTTGTTGGTTTTCTATGTGTAGGACATCTTTAAGAATCTTTTGTAGGGCTGGTTTGGTGGAGATGTATTGTTTCAAGTTCTCTTTTCTATGGAAGGTTTTTATTTGGCCTTCAGTTATGAAGGAGAGTTTAGCTGAGTACAGTATTCTTGGTTGATAGTTGTTTATTTTTTAGGCATGGCATACATCTTTCCGGGATCTTCTTGCTTTGATTGTCTCTGCTGAGAAATCTGATGTGATTCCAATTGGTTTCTCTTTATAGATGATTAATCTTTTTTCCTTCACAGCTTTAAGGATCTTTTCCTTGGTCTGAGTTGATCCTGTGTGGATTATAATGTGATGGTGGGATGTCCTATTCTGGTCTGGTCTATTTGGGGTTCTAAAAGCTTCTTGTACCTGAATAGGCCTATCTTTTTGCATGTTTGACAAGTTCTCTGGTAGGATTCTGTTAAACAAAATTCCTGGACCATTAACTTCTGCTTCTAGGTGCTCCGCTACACCCATTATCCTTAGATTAGGCCTTCTGATGGTGTCTTCCAAGTGTTGGTAGATCTATCATATTTCTTGGACTTGTCATGGATGTTTGTATGTTCTTTCTCTATAATATCTAGGCTGTCTTCAATCCCCAAGATTCAATCTTCTGCATGGTCTAACCTGCTGTCAAGACTTTCTACTTTGTTTTTTTTATTTCTTTTGCTTCTAATTGGTCAGCTTTGATGGCTTCAAATTCTTTGTTGAAGCTTTGTTTTAGATCTTGTATGAACTTCTTTACTTCCTTAATTTGGTGTACAGTGTTTATTCTCAAATCACTTAGTTGATTGGTTATGGTTTCCTTGGACTCCCATTCTTTCTCTTTGTTTCCATTCAGCATTCCCTTTGTGGTCCCCCTGATTTTCTTCAGCTGTTTGTTAATGGCTCCCATGAATGCCTTAAGTGATCTTTGTGTATCCTTATCCTGATCTCTCAATTCCTGCATTACTCTTTGCTTAGCTTCCTCCCGTTCATGCCATTCCTGTAGTTCTCTTTGAGTGTTCTCATCCTGTTCACGCTGTTCCTGCCTTTCTCTTTGAGTATTCTCAAGCTGCTTACACAAATGCTGTATCAGTTTTTGAGTAGTTTCCTCACGCTCATGATATTCCTGTATAAACCTTTGGATTGCCTGTTCTCTCTCCCTATCACGCTCATACAGAGTCCTTTGTAGGTTTTCAATCTTTTCCTCCATTGACCTTTTGTTTGCCTCGTCTTTCTCCCTCTCACGCTCATATAGATTCCTTTGCATGTTTTCAATCTTTTCATTTATCATGTTTGCCAGCAGTGTTTGTAGAGCTATTTATGAACTCTCCGCGGGATTATTCATTATCTGTTCTGTCCCCTGATTATCATGAGTGGGAGTTGGGGTACCCAGACTTGCCATTTTTCCTGTGTTTATCTGGCTTACTCTGCCCATTTGGGACGAAATTAACACCAGTTTTGTGCTAGAACACTATCTTAAGGCAAGCATCAACCAAAGTCTGACTTTGTACAGTCAATTTGTACAGTACAATCTTGTTCAGTAAATACAACTATTCAACATCAAACAACTATAAATTAATGGGCTACACACCGCAAAGAAGAATTTGGAAAACCAGAAATTATTAGGGTTAAGGAGAGATGTAGATAAAAATATGAATACAGTGATGTGGGAAGGCACAAGGAGAGTTAACTTAACGAAGTCCTAATCTGAAAGCAGGAAATAGGTTGGATAAGATGAAAGTAGAGGGAGAGAAAAAAAAGAAGAAAGAGAAAGGGAAAAAAAAGAGACCAGAAAAAAACAGAAAAGTAGTAATTAAAAATATTATTTCAGAATGAAAACAAACTCTTCAGAGAAGAACGTGAATATAATGAGAAAAGGGGAGGGATATAAAGGAGATGTGAAAAACTTAAAATATTATATAGGTATAAAGAGGTAGTACTGCTATTAAGGTATTTAAGTCTCAGAGGTTTTGCATTGAGTAATAAATTTGTGGATTAAATGTGTACACAATGGGGGATAGGGTTTAATATTCAACTACGGGTTTATCTGAGGATGTGCAGAAAAACAATTAATTCACATAAAGAAGAACGAAAGGGAAGAAAAGGTGAAAAGGATAAGGAAGAAAGATAAAAAGATTAGAAGTTCAATAGAGTTAACAAAAAAAATTTTCTTACAAAAGATAGAAAAAAAAGAAAGAAAAACGCACACACACATGTACCCATAAAATAAAAATTATGAGAAGAAAATAAAGAGAATAAAGTTAAAAGAAAACAATCTTTCTCAAAAAAGGTAAAAATTACAAATTAAAAAAAGTTTTTGAAAAAATTTTTTTATAAAAGTACAAAAAAAAGAAGAAGATGAAAAAAAAAGGTCTTTGAATTTTGGGGGAGGGTTGTGAAAAATCCTGTATCACCCTTGTTTCCGTAACCAGCCTCTTTTTGAAATCTGGTCTGCTTGTGGTCCTGTTGCTTGGTTGGTTTCTTATGTCAGTTTGTTTGAGCAGGCAGAAAAATGCTCTGCTTTACCCAGGATTTTGCAATCCTCCTCCCAGGTTAGTTCAAGGGAAGGGAGATCTGCTTTGAGTTTCACAAAAGAGGGAGATGATTTTTTCCTCAAGTTTGGAGATGCTGTGAAGATGCTAGGTTCTGGGTAGAGTTGAGGCTTTTCAACAAACAATAGCTTTTCTAGGGGGCTAGTTTGTGAGAACCTCAGAGAGCCCAGCCTGGAGCCACTCTAAAGGTTTATGTTTACTGAATTTCAATTGATTGTCAAGGCTACTAAAGGGAGGGGCAGCCTCTGGCTCTGATTACCTAGTGAAGAAAGCCACTCGTAGGGCTGTCACCTGAGATGGGTGACATTTCCCTGGGTGAAGCTGAGTCTGGCAGGTCAGCTTAGAATCTTGTGACCTGCTAAATAACTCCAGTTTTCTCCCAAGGCCTGAGTTGGATTAGCAGCTACGCAATCTTTGTTGGTACCCAAGATGGAGATCTCCAGTACTGGGGGTGAAGCTGTGGCCTTCCCTCCTCTCCTCCCTGAGAAGGAGTGGTAGAGCTCTTGCCTTGCATACTTGAGGCCCTGGGTTCAATTCCTCAGCACCACATAAGCAAAAAGAAAAAAGCCGGAAGTGGCGTTGTGGCTTAAGTGGTAGAGTGCTAGCCTTGAGCTGAAGAGCTGAGGGACAGCATACAGGCCCAGAGTTCAGACCCATGACTGGACCAAAAAAAAAAAAAAAAGAACCTGGAAGAAAGTAATCTTAAATTTTCTATACGGAATGCAATCTGAAAGGACTCATTTATTAATGAATACATATATATTATAAAACAATGTAGACTTCAAAGTATATCTAGGAAAGAATGAAATACATTATGGATAATATGCAAACATAGAATATAGAATATATTAAAATATACTTTTTTCAGACAAGAACCAGAAATATCTTTATTTTCTGTACTACTCATTTCAACAGATAAGATCAAATTATTTCTGATTAGAAAATCACAAACTCTGCAGAAATTATAGATGTACACAAACAACTCAAATACATTTTGACATCAAAGTCAGGCAATTCACTTGGAAAAATTCCATGGAACTTTTACAGTAAGATATTGCTGTTATTTGGATTGTGAAAATATTTTCTATGGAATCAAAGAATAGACTACCATTTTGATGTTTAAGAAACGTAACTGATATCTTAGCTATGCTAAATAATGCTGCAATAAACATAGTTGTTCTGCTAGCTTTCGTATGGTCTTGTTTGATGCCCCTAAGTAGATGAATGGATTAAGAAAATAGAAATCTATGGAATGGAATTTTATGCCTCCTTCAGAAAGAATGGCATTGCCCCATTTGTTAGGAAATGGAAAGACTTGGAAAAATTATATTAAGTGAAGTAAGCCAGGCCCAAAGAAACATAGATTCCATGGTTTCCCTTATTTGCAATAACTAGTATATGTCTGAGACAAGCAGAAATGGTCAGATAAGTTAATGTTAGGAGAAATGAATTCCAAGATAAAGATTCAAATGTTTTTTTCTTTGTTGCAATTGTTTCTAACATATTTATAAGATGATTTCTTTGTTGCTTTGTATGTCCCTCCTCCACCGTATAACGCCTGCTTTAACTGTATTTGATGTTGCTATGATTTGTGGAGGGGAAGGGAAAAACAAATTGTTTAAATAGGGATACAGGTTGACCCATTGCAACAATGAGATATACAAGTCATCATGTAGAAAAACGAACTTTACAACTTTGGCCAGGGGGGAGGGGTAATGAGGGGGATGGGGAATGGGGGGGAGATGAGAAAGTTTGGAAAGGGGAAATAAAGGAGGAGGCTACAATGCTTGATAAGAAATGTACTCATTACCTTGCCCATGTAATTTTAACCCCTCTGTAGGGTGTTTTCACAATAAAATAATAAAACTCAACAAAAAAAAAAAAAAGAAAAAGAAAAAAAGAGAAAAGAAACTTAACCGAACCATTACAATTTAATAGAACAATTTGTACAGCCTTCCACAACTTCAAACAGGTAGTGATACATACTTATCCTTTTGTTAATATCAAATTTCTTCCAAGTTGTTCTTCAGACCTGCTTTGATATAATGTTTCAACAGAAGGAGATCCATTGTATCTTTTCTATCTATATTCCCACCAGGAAGATGCAAGGGAGTCAAGAGGCGTTTAGTTTGGGCATTGGTATCTGCATGAAGTAAGAAAGACGCCACACTGATATTATTCCACAAGTATGCACTGCCCAGGGGTGTCCAGCTATTAACAATTATTGCATGGATTTCTGCTGCTTGAGCCACCAACTCATGGACAATGTCAAAGTGTCCACTGTAGGCTTCCCGATGAATAGGGGTATATTCATTGTCATCCATAGTATTCACATGAGTGGCTTTTATGGAAAGTAGTCACCATACTCTAGTAAGCCAATTATTTTCAGCAGCCCAAAGAAGAAATTTGCTTGGATCCTACTCCATTTTTTTTCTTGCAATTAATACAATTTCTCCCTTTTCATTTTGTTACTCATCTTCATCAGAATTTCCTAACTAGAGACTTTAAGTGCCAGTGGAAATAAAGTGTCCATGTATTTCCCCAATAGTTCATATTGGTTGAATGTGTGAGAAAAATACAGTGAATTTTCTCTGTTTTTTTTTTCATGATGAGTTATTTTCTCTCTTTTCATTTATATTATTCTAAGTCATTCTAACAGGAAAGTAGGGAATTGATGGAGAACAGAGGAAAGATGTTCCTCCATATTCAATAGTACAGACTGAAAATGAGGATCAGTGTTGTCTTCATGTGCAGCATCTTCTAGGAAGGAGAAATAGAAGATGGCTCAGTGGTAGAGTTCTTGCCTTGCATGTATGAGCAACAGCAGGTCAGGTCCTCTTTGCAGCCTTGTAAGACCCACGGTGTAAAGAAAAAGACGTAATACCCCAGCCCTCTGAAGCTCGCCACTATTTGTGGTATCATACTTTTTTTTCTTCCTGCAAACCCTCATGGCCTAGGATCCCAGGATCGGCTATGGGTCCAGAGACTGCACCCCAGCCTAGGGTGATGGAAGCTGAGTCAGAGTTGCCACGACCTGAGTTCAAGCCCCGTGGTTGGAAAAATAAAGAATAAATAAAAATTAATTAATTATTTAACTAAGTTAAAAAGAAATAAAGCTGTCTGGTTTGGAATTTTTGCCGCTTTCCTTCCTTAGCCTGGGATTTGAACTCAGGGTATTGGTAAATCTGTAGCAATGTGAGAGAAGATGCAGAGTTGCTACTACTTGAGTTCAAACCCCATGCCAAGCCAAAAATAAAAAAAAAAAAAAAAACAATTCACTGAGCTCGGCAGGGGGAGTAGTTGTGGAGATGGTAGGGAAAGGTTGGTAGGGGGAAAACAAAAGGTAGGGGGGGAAAAACAACAATGCTCAATAGGAAATGAACTCATTACCTTGCTCATGTAACTGTGATCTTTCTGTACAACATTTTTGCAATAAAAATGTACAAAAAAAGAAACAATGTAGTGCTCACAGAAGCACTTTGGGGGTAAGGTAAGGATGTCTGAAAAGCTGTACAAAATTCGACATTGCTTTTTAAAAAAGTGTTCTGTATGGAACTGAATGAACATAACTGCCTTCATTGAAAAAAAATTAAGCCACTGTCTTGAAACTGGAGCCAGTATTTCTGTAATTGCTGTGATTTGATCTCCCCCTCCAAGTAACTCTTTTGCACCATAGGTGAAGGTGAAGCTGACTGTCTTTGAGGAAAACAAATTCAGGCTAGAGTTCCGAGGGCCCAAGTGAACACCCTGCAATGGAAAAAATATTTCTGTACAATTGTAATATATGATATATACTTACATATCTATGTTTACTACATATTTTATTTTTATTATTGATTTTTTATTTTATTTTTTATTTGATTCATTTATTTATTGTTTATTGTATTTAGTATTATTATATACATAATATTTAGTACATGATTTACATCTATTATAAAATGATTCACAATAATTTAGGACATTGACTCATTTTCATTTATACTTTATTAAGTGTTGAAACATGATACATAATTCAATGGAAGCATTTGTCACAGTCTTCAGATGTTTAGAGTCTCTCCCACAGATGAGCTTTGTCTTCTTTATCATTGGACACCTTCCTATAGGGATTTCTTTAGATGATTTATAATCAGAGGGCTTTTCTTGAGGATAGGCAAGTTGAGTGATAAAATTGTAAGGGTGGGGCTAGAAATGTGACTTAGTGGTAAGGAGCTCACTCAGAATGCATGAATGCCATGGTTTGAATCCTCAGTGTCACATACACACAAAAACCCAGAAGCTGTGGAGTGGATCAAGAGGTAGAGCTCTACTTTTGAGAAAAAGAAGATCAGAGAGAGTGCCCAGGCCCTAGGATCACGCCCCAGGACTTTCAAAAATAATAGGCCAGATGCTGGTGGCTCACATCTGGAAAAATAGCTTCTCAGGAGACTGAGAGCTGAAGACCACAGTTCAAAGAAAGGCTAAGCAAGAAAAGCCAGTTAGACTCTTATCTCCAATGAACCACCAAAAGACACTGTGGCTCAAGTGGTACTGTTTGCCTTAAGCTGAAGGGCTCAGGGACAGTGCCCAGGCTTGAGTTCGAGACACACAACTGAAAAATTGAGGGTTAATCAAAGTACTTTTCCTATTTGCTAATTAAGGGAACATTCTCTGGAAAATGAACGCTGATATATACCAGAATTGGAGTCAGAGCTCAAGATTCAAGTTTAGTAGATCCATATGCCCAGCTTCTGAGACTCTAGCATTATAACCTTGTGTGCTACAAGGTTCTGAAAGGTCCAATGTTGAAAGGGTTAATATGCTCCCAAGCCCTTTGTGATAAGCAGTTGACTTGTACTGACAATGTCATTACAGTTCTGAACCTAGCAGAGCATCAGTAGTTCACGCCCATCACCCTAGCTTAGGAGGCTGAGGTCTAATGATCACAGGGTAAAGCCAGCCAGAGTAGGAAAGTCTATGACACACTGACTTCCACTTCTGAAAGGTCAGATGTTCAAGAGCTTCCTGGGTTTCCCTTGTTGATAAGAAGTTACTTGCACTCTAAATGTTCTTAGAGTTCTGAAGTTATAGAAGCAAGAAAGAAACATTATTGACCCATCCTGGGTTCAAATGAAGTTCTCATGATCCAAGCCCTAACCCTGTTATCAGGAAGTACTCCATTGTAACACTGTATTTGAAGGACAGAAAATAGTTGCAAAAGCCAGGCTAGGTGAAGAGAACAGGGAAGTGAGCTGCAAAACCACTTCATTCATTGCAGTCACAAACAGTAATGGGGGGGGGGACAACTTCAAACATTTGTTAAAGTTACACCAGGATCAGGCTTTTCTCAGCCTCTTCAAACAATGACTGCTTAACCTTCCTCCCTCAGGTGAAGGGAGCCTCAGGCTATCTTTAGGTTACCAATAGAGAGCCAGTTTAGTGTGTGAGTATATTGGGGGCGGGGAGGCGACGGAGGAACAGAGTTGAAAACACTGATCTCTGGTTTTAAGGAGTGGGTTTTCACTCTTCATCTGTCAGATTTGAAGGCCATTCTTCTACTTTGGTAAGTCCATTCTCCTTCCTTCATTCTGCACATCATTAATGCCAATCCAAGGAGAGGCAGGGCCATTTCTCTTGGCTCTCCAAGCACCTTAGTTAGAACCTGGCTCTGCCCTCTTGGCTCTGGGGCCCTCAGCTGCCTGAGAAGTGGGAAAGAGACAGTCTTCCTGCTCTGTGGTTATGTGAATGCGATGCTGGTATCCTGGCACACTGCAGAAGGCCTCATAACTGTTAATTGTTCCCTTCTTCCCTACTGATTTCTAAGACCAGATTCATCTATCATATTTGTATCTATCTATGTATCTATCTATGTATCTACGTATCTATATATGTATCTATGTATCTATCTATGTATCTATGTATCTCTCTCTCTATCTATCTATCTATCCATCCATCCATCCATCCATCTATCTATCTATCTATCTATCTATCTATCTATCTATCTATCTATCTATCTATCTATCTATCTATCTATCTATCTATCTATCTATCTATCTATCTATCTATCTATCTATCTATCTATCTGTCTGTCTGTCTGTCTATCTATCTATCTGTCTATCTATCTATCTGTCTATCTGTCTATCTACCTACCTACCTATCTATCTCTTTGCCAGTCCTCAGTTGAACTCAAGGCCTGGGCACTGTCTCTAGCACTCTACTACTTGAGCCACAGCATTAATTCTGGCTTTTTCTGTGTATGTGCTACTGAGGAATCGAACCCAGGGCTTCTTGCAAGCTAGGCAAACACTCTCTCACTAATCCACATTTCCAGCCCCCTCGTCTTTTTCTTAATGGTGGTTTTTGCATAAGTAGGCAGCCAGTTTTCCTCCCCAAGTTAAGTTTTCTGAATACTGGTTACTTCTAAGAAACCTGATCCTGTCTTCCCCTGCCTGATTTGTGATTGTTCCTGTGCTGGCCCCATAATAAAATGTAAATAAACCCTGCTGAGAGCCTAAGTGTGCATCATATAAGGACACAGGCCTGGAACCCTGGAAGAGAAAAACGATGGGCCTGAAATGAAGATTATGATGCAGTATGTGCAACAGGCATCTTTGAAACATAAATCAGTAAATGAAAGCAGAAGCATTGCATATGGTCTGTTTGCACTCAGGGAGGTAATACACACTTAAGTAGGTAAGGCACTGATACATAACTTGGCCTTCTCTCTTTGAAATTTTTTTGTGGTCATCCCAGAGCTTAAACTCAGGGCCCTATGCAATCCTGAGTTGTGTTACTCAAGCTGAGGCTCTACCAACGCCACAGATCCACTTCCAGCCATCTGGACAGCCATCCAGGCTTTCCTGCCTGCTCTGAACAATATCTCCTGCTTGGCTTTCTCTCTCAAAGCTGGAGCTCTATCCTCTGGGCCACTGCTCCTCTTCTGGTTTTCTGGTGGCTTATTGGAGAAAAGAGGCTCACAGACTTCCTGCTCAGGCTGGCTTTGGACGGCGATCTCCTCAGGAGGATTCAGGAAACTTTCCTCAGCGATTCGCTGAGGAACTGCTCCACACAAACCTTTAGTCTAAATCTCGAGAAGTACTAGAGAAAAATAGAAACAGGAAGATGCTTCTAGTGTGTTCTAGATACTTCAGGTTGGAAACACTTGTAATTATTAGGTCATTTTATAGGCAAAAGAAGCACTGCAGACTGCATGAGGATCGTTCCAGCTTTTGATCCACATATCTGGAGACAGTAAATTTACTGCAGCTCAATGCTAAGTGACTGAACTGGCATGTCCTGTGGACGTTTACTCCCAAATCCTGGAACACTCATTTCTCACTTTTGGCTGCAAACCTGTGCCCAGAGGAGAAGATGAGGAGAGAAAATCATTCTCAGAAAAAGCAGCTATAAAGATCATTGGGTAGTCATTCCATTGGAATGACCCTGTTAAGAAGTCAGCTTGCCCAGAGTAAAAAATGAAGAAGGAAAGAAAGAGAAGTGCCAGTGGCTGCTGACTGTAATCTCAGCTCTGAGGAGGCAGAGATGTGGAGAACCTTAGTTTGAATCCAGCCAGTATTGGAAAGTCCATGACACTGTTATTTCTATGAGATCACTGTAGCGACCGTGTACTCGACCAGAGAGGAAAAACGACCACCACTCCAGGAGTCTTCTCAGATCACGCTTTATTGGAGAGCGTTTTAGTTGTAGGAGAGCTTGGGCGCGAGAGAGCGTGCACACGAAACACAGCCGCTTATATAGGGAATTGGAACACGGGTCTTTCTATTGTTGGTCGCCTGCCTTTCACCGTCACCAGGTGTCATGGGATTGGCTGGGAACTCTACCTGGCTCGTGCATGCGCACAGCCCAGGCCTCCCACCAAGCACCGTCTGGGGTGGAAACCTCAAAGCTGCAAGGGAGTGGGCGGAGTCTCGCCTCGGCTCCCTACAGTTCCCCCTTCTTTGTTTTATGGCAACAGGTAAGAGTAGAGGTTGGGCCTCTGTCTAAGACATTAATGAGAGGACCTTGCACTGGCCTTCGCCTGAGGGGCGCGCCTTCCCCAGTGATGACCAGGCCCGTCCGATGCCTTTTTTGCAGAGGTGGGATCTTGGGCATCAACCCACTTGCAACCCAGCATGCTCTTCTTGAGGAGATGAGAACCATCTCCTCAAGTGCAGTGCACTTGCCTTGCACCCTGTCCCAAATTGCAAATTGCATACCTGTCCCGGTGCAATGGGATCCCCTGATCCCTCGGGGTGCTAAGGCTATGCAGAATGGTAAGGCTTAACTGCCTCTTAGGGCCGACAGCCAAATCTGGGGTGAGGATCCACTCTCCAAAGCGGCTAATGCTTGCGAGATAACAACCTTGTCCCTTCTGGTTTGGGCTCGAAGGCGACAGACCAACCATAGGCAGACCACGCATCCTCCCAAGCAGCAGGCTAAAAACATTCCGACTCCCACCCGCTCTTTGGAAAAGGACACCGCAGAGGCAATCCAGTCAGTAAATTGTAACAGCCCACAGCATCATTGGTTTAGCTATCACAGGGATTGCTATTAGCACTGTTGCTAACAGCAGGAAGATCAGCTGCATCTTCAAGAGCGGGTTCTGCTGCAGTCTCCACCAGCCTGGTCAGTCTCGTTGGCACCCAGTGAGGAACTTCTTGACTCTGTGGAAAAACACAAACAGCTCCCCTGGATCTCGTTATTACCGGATCCGGTCCATACCATTTATTATTAATAACATCCTTCCACATAACCATGTCTTTAGTATCCATGTAGTCTCTTGTCATATGCCGATCTGCGGCAGACTGATCGTTGTCATTTAGAATTAAAAAATTAAGGGTAAAGAGCGCAAGAGAAAGTCTTTCCCTGGGGGATGCGGACTCAGCAACTCCCCCTTTTTGTTTTTGAAGCATTTCTTTTATGCTTCTATTAGCTCTTTCCACTATACCTTGTCCTTGAGGATTGTAGGGCAATCCGGTGGTGTGGGCAACCTGCATTTGTGCGCAAAAGGCGCGAAAACCATGGGAAGTATAAGCAGGGCCATTATCCGTCTTGAGTCTAAGGGGCTTTCCCCAAGCTGCCCAAGCTTCTAAGCAGTGTATTCTGACGTGAGACACCTTTTCTCCTGCCAGAGGTGTGGCATGAATGACACCAGAAAAGGTGTCCACAGACACATGTAAATATTTCAACTTACCAAATTCCGTCAGATGAGTAACATCCATTTGCCATAGGTCATTTGGTCACAACCCCCTGGGGTTTACCCCCACATGGGGAGGATGAAGAAAGGTAACACAAGATTTACAGGCTTTAACAATATCTCTTGCCAAATGCCTGGACAAATTATATCTTTTCCTAAGGGTATTAGCAGGTACATGATACAATCTATGAAAGTCTTTTGCCAATTCTACAGGATCAGCAGCAACCAGAGCCATAGCCCGAGTTGCCTGGTCCACCAAATCATTACACTTTGCCATCGGGCCCGGCAACATAGAGTGGGCACGAATATGTCCAATATAAAAAGGATGTTTTCTGTTTAAGATAAGGGATTGAATCTGTAACAAAACATTAGAAATTGTACTGGCCTGCTTAACTGAAGCAGCAACTTCAAGAGAAGCAACGGCATTCACAACATATAATGAATCAGAAAATAAGTTAAAAGGTTGATCAAATCTTTTAAAAACTTCAAGCACAATTAAACATTCAACAGCCTGCGGGACATTCGGCCGAAAATTAAAGACTACCGGCTGTTTGTGTCCTTGAACAAAAAAGGCACCTTGTCCAGATTTTGATCCATCCGTAAAGATGGTTAGAGCATCAACCAAGGGCTCCTTTGAAGTGACAACAGGAAAATACACTAAATTTTTGTTAACTATGGCACTCAGAGGATGCTTAGGATAATGATTATCAATTACATTTGGAAATGAGCAAACAAGAATTGCCCACATATCCATTGTGGCTGCTAAAACTTTAACTTGTTCACTGGTGTATGGAATAATTAATTTATCTGGAATTTTTGCAAAATGCATTAAACAATACTTCATACCCAAAATTGCCTGTTTTGCCACTAATTCAGGAAAATATTGAACAGTTTTTGCTCCCACAGAATTGCCGTGGAGCCACAATAAGGGGCCATTTTGCCAAAGAACCCCCGTGGGATAATTTTTTGTTTTTAATATACATAAATCAATAGGTAATTTTAAATCAACCCGTGAAAGTTGAGCCCTAGACAAAGCTGCCTCAACCTTTTGTAGGGAATTTAGTGCTAAAGGTGTCAGGGATCTAGAGGAGGTGACTTCAGGGTCGCCCTCCAAAATAGCAAATAAAGGTAACAACTCTGACCGAGGGAGATTAAGAAACCCCTTATCCAATTAATATCTCCTGCCAATTGCTGAAAATCATTAAGTGTTTTAAGATGACCAGTTCGAATGGAAAGTTTTTGTGGTTTAATCTCAGTAGGAGAAACAATGGTTCCCAGAAATTGAACAACACTAGTCTGCTGAACCTTCTCAGGGGCAATAATTAATCCTTTATTAGCTAAGGTCTCCGTTACCTGCCCAAACACCTTATGAAGAGTCTCTACCGAGGGAGCAGCCAACAAGATATCATCCATATAATGGACAATCCGTACTTTTGGAAATCTTTCCCTAACAGGGGTTAATGCAGCCCCCACGAACAATTGACAAATTGTTGGGCTATTAGCCATCCCTTGGGGGAGAACTTTCCACTGATAGCGAGCATCCGGAGTTTCATGATTAACCGAGGGCAAAGTAAAGGAAAAGCGCTCCCTATCCTTTTCATAAAGAGGTATGGAAAAAAAACAATCCTTAATGTCTAAAGCCAAAATAGGCCACTCTCTAGGTAAAGCAGAGAGCAGTGGAAGTCCCCTTTGGATGGGTCCCATAATTTGCATCTGGGCATTTACTGCTCTAAGGTCATGTAATAATCTCCATTTTCCGGAGGCCTTTTTGATCACAAAAATTGGGGTATTCCAAGATGACACTGAAGGCTCAACATGCCCCAGCTGCAGCTGTTCCTGGACAAGAGTTTGAGCCGCTTCCAATTTTTCTCGAGAGAGGGGCCACTGAGGAACCCACACCGCCTTTTGCGTTAACCAAGGTATGGGTACCACACCTTCAGTGGAAGCTTTGTTTTCAGAGGCCCCTAAGAAAAACCCAAACACTTCCTGTCCTGTTTAGGAAGTGGCTCTATTGGCTCCTTGCGTCCTTGGAGACGCCGACCAAGCCCCAAGGCTGGCACAAATCCTTGCTGTTTCATCATATTCTGACTGGCCTCAGAATAATCATTAGTTAAAGTTAGCTTCAGCTGTTGCTGCACATCTCTTCCCCAAAGATTGACAGGGACGTCTACCACAAATGGCTGCATTTTTCCAACCTGGCCTTCGTCTGTTCTCCAAGTCAATTCTTTTGCACTTAACTGTGGGGCCTCGGCATAGCCCAGCCCTTGTAAGGTCTGGGAGGATTTCTGAGTTGGCCATTGCTTTGGCCACTCCCCTCTTTGGATGATGCTTCGATCTGCCCCTGTATCCACCAATCCCTCAAATCTTCTCCCTTCCACTTGGAGAGTTAGCATGGGTCTTTGGTCTAAAGTTATGGACAGGCATGTAAGGTCGACTCCAGTGGAGCCTAGCCCTTTATCTCCTCTCTCTATCTCCTTAGCAGGGAAGTTGCCATGAAGAGAAGGCAAAAGCAGAAGCTGTGCAATTCTATCCCCGGGAGAAATGGACACCACTCCATGGGGGACATGACAGAGGACCTTGATAGTCCCCGTATAGTCAGGGTCAATCACTCCTGGGAAAATTATTAATCCTCTCATTGTGGAGGAGGAGCGTCCTAAAACTATTCCTACAGTGCCTTCATCTAGGGGTCCTGTCATGTCTGTCTCCACAATCTGGACTCCCATCTGCTGTGTTAATACCCGTCCGGAGGTGGCACAGAGGTCCAACCCTGCGGAGCCTGAGGTTGCTCTTCTTGGCTGGGGAGTTGTTGCGGGTTCTGTCTGGGAGCCAGAGTCTGAAATGCCCCATAAACTTTCGGGCCCTGGGGACGAGGGCCCTTCTCTCCGTTTTTTGGCTCCTGTTCCGAATTAGTGTTTGGAGTAATTTGGGGGATAAAATGTCCATTGATGTCTCTAACTGACCTGCATTCATTGACCCAATGCTTTCCCTTTTTACAACGAGGACACACTCCTGGAGTCCTTGGCGGCCTGGGTATATTTTGTACAGGACCACCATTTTGTGGGCATTGCTGTCTAAAATGTCCCAACTGACCACACCGGAAACACCCTTTTCCTTTACTATCTTTTGCGGCCCCGGCAGCCGACAAGACAGCAGCTGCCAGCCCCGCATTGGTCAGGGGGCCACCTACTTCTCTGCAGGCTTTTAACCAAGCTTCTAAGCTTTGGGTTCTTACTGGGGTAATTGCCCTCTGACATTCCTTGGTGCTTTGTTCAAAAATGATTTGTTGTACAAATGGCATGGCCGTTTCCAGATTTCCTAACACCCGCTCGGCTATCTCTAGCATACGGGCAACAAAATCAGAAAATGGCTCATTAGGGGCCTGCATGATTTTTGTTAGATTGCCAGCCACCTCTCCCTTGTTTGGGAGGGCTCGCCAGGACCTGTAAAAAACCTCGTTTACCTGGCGGTATACTTCAAAGGGATATCCTGTCTGGTCTACCGAGTAGATTCCCTGCCCCAGAAGCATGTCTACGGTCCAGTCCGGGTGAACATCATGGACATTTTGTCTGTATTGGGCTTGAGCCTTGTCTTGTACAATTGACCGAAAATCAAGGAACTGCCCGTGATTAAGGCAAGTACGGGCCACTTCAAACCAATCATAGGTGTCATAGCATTAATAGTTAGCCTTCGAAGCAAGGCAGTGGTATAATTGGCCGTCACTCCATAAGTCCTGACTGCCTCAACTAAATCTTTTAACTGGGAGTAGGAAATCGGCTCAAAATTTCTTTCATTAGTAATGGGATTTTCAAAAACTGGAAAGGCGGCTGCTAATCGCGACCAGGTTTTTTCTTTTATAAAGTGACTCTTCCCTGCCGGCGGGCACGGCGGGGGGGCTGACGGGTGAGGGGCAGCTCCGTTTCCTCTTCCTGGCTGCTGCGGTACTCCCACCCCTAGGGGGCGCCACCCTCCATATCTGTCTGCCTCGTGCTCCGCCGCAGCCTCTTCTAAGTCTTCACTATCAGCTGGATCGAGCTGTTCTCCCTCCTCCTCTAACATTTCTTCCTCTGAGTCACTCACAAGATTACTATATTCTTGGTCCCGCCCTTCCACATGTAGGGCTGAGAACCGGTTTGCTTTTAAAGAAGGGCACGGGGGTCTCCTCGAGAGCCCCTCCCTAAAACCCTTCTCCTTTTGTGAGGGCTGCAGCCCCTCTTGCTTTAATTCTTTAGGATCCCTATGTCTTTTTTCCCTTTTTCTTTTAGGCCTATTTTCCTCCCCCTTACTGTATGCTGACTCTGATAGACTATCCTGATGCTGCGTTAGTACTTTGCGTCCTTCCTGGATTAAATCAAACCCTCCCTCCTCGAGGCAAGTGCGCACCATCAAAAAGACAAGCCACAAAGGAAGAAGCAATGCAAGCAACCAATAAATATCTAAATCTACAGTGAACAGCATACCGGGGGATATTTACCGACGTCTCCTCTCCGCGTGTTGAGTTCTGGCTCCGATTCGGCCTCTCGCGCGGGTCCCGTCCCAGGTTCGTTCCCGGGTTTCAGCACCAGTTGTAGTGACCGTCTACTCGACCAGCGAGGAAAAACGACCACCACACCAGGAGTCTTCTCAGATCACGCTTTATTGGAGAGCCTTTTAGTTGTAGGAGAGCTTGGGCGCGAGAGAGCGTGCACCCGAAACACAGCCGCTTATATAGGAGAATCGGAACGCGGGTCTTTCTATTGTTGGTCGCCTGCCTTTCACCGTCACCAGGTGTCATGGGATTGGCTGGGGACTCTACCTGGCTCGCGCACGCGCACAGCCCAGTCCCGCCAAGCACCATCTGGGGTGGTTACCTCAAAGCTGCAAGGGAGTGGGCGGAGTCTCGCCTCGGCTCCCTACAATTGGTGTGAGCCCTGCTTTGAAGGCCTTGTAAAATTCCGCTGTAAAAACATCTGGTCTGGACTTTTCTTAGCTGGGAGGTCTCTTATTGCTGTTTCTATTGCAATGCTTGATATGGGCCTGTTAAGATGATTTAACTCATCTTGGTTTAATTTTGGCATGTCAATATTTTCTAGGAAAAGATCCATTTCTGTCAAGTTTTCAAACATATTTAGCATAAAGTTTTGAGAATTATTCCCTTATAATGTTCTGAATCTTGGTTGTTTCCATGGTGATATTTCCATTCTCAACTCTGAGTTTATTTATTTGGGTATGTTCTCTTCCTTTTCTAATAAGATTTGCTAAGGGTCTGTCAATTTTGTTAATTTTTTCGAAGAACCAACTCTTTGTTTTGTTGATTCTTTCTATAGTTTTTTTGGATTCTAATTCATTTAATTGTGATTTAATTTTAATTATTTCTTTCCATCTACTGGATTGGGGTTTATCATACTTCTCTTTTTCAAGGAGGTTCAGATGTCTCATTAAATTTTTGGTTTCAGATCTCTCCAATTTGTTGATGTAGGAGCTCAGAGCTGTAAACTTGCCTGTGAGTAGTGCTTTTGCTGTGTCCCAGAGGAGCTGGAAATTTGTGTGCTCATTATTGTTAAATGAACACTTGAGTTTCCTTTCTAATCTCTTCATGACCCACTCCTGATTCAGCAGTGTGTTGTTCAGCTTCCATGTTTTACCAGACTTTCTTTGGTGACTTTTGGTCTTGATTCTAATTTTATTCCTTTGTGGTCAGAGAGAATGCAAGGTATAACTTCAATGTTTCTTAATATGGACAAGTTTGCTTTATGGTTTCAAATGTGGTCTTTTTTAGAAAATGTTCCATGTCCTGCTGAGAAAAACTTGTATTTTGATGCTGCTGGTGAAATATTCGCTAGATGTCTGTTTAATCTAGTTGGTCTATGCAGCTGTTTATATCTGCAGTTTCTCTGTTGAGTTTTTGCGGAGTTGATCTATCTAGTGGGGAGATTGGTGTGTTAAAATCCCCAACAATTAATGTCTTTGGATCTATGTGGGATTTGAGGGAAAGTAGTGTTTCTTGAATAAATTTGGGTGCTCCGTTGTTTGGCGGTTAGATATTTAGAATTGTAATATCCTTCTGAAGGAGAGATCCCTTAATTAGTATGTAGCGACCTTCTTTATCTCTTCTCACAAATTTTAATTTGAAGTCTATTTTATCTGATATTAGGATTGCAACTCCTGCCTGTTTATGGAGGTCATTTGCTTGGTAGATTTTGCTCCAGCCTTTAACATTGAAAATGTGTGTGTTTTTACGGGCAAGTTGTGACTCCTGAAGGCAGCAGATAGAAGGATCTTGTTTTTTAATCCAACTAGACAGTCTATGTTGCTTAATTGGAGAGTTAAGTCGGTTAATGTTAAGAGATAGGACTGAGAGGTATTTGGCAGTTCCTGTCATGTCATCCATCTTCTTGGGTGTTGGGAAAACTGTGTTCTCCCTATGGTTCTTGGATTCTCAGTTTGGGTGCAGTTTCTTGGACTTTATTTTGGTCTTGATGGTTTTCTATGTGTAGGACATCATTAAGAATCTTTTGTAGGGCTGGTTTGGTGGAGATGTATTGTTTCAATTTTTCTTTGCTATGGAAGGTTTTTATTTGGCCTTCAGTTATGAAGGTGGATTTAGCTGGGTACAGTATTCTTGGTTGATAGATGGTTTTTTTTAGGGCTTGACATACATCATTCCAGGCTCTTCTTAATTTGATTGTCTCTGCTGAGAAATCTGAGGTGATTCTAATTGGTTTCTCATTATAAGTGATTAATCTTTTCAGCTTCACAGTTTTACGGATCTTTTCCTTTGTCTGTGTTGATCTTGTGTGGATTATAGTGTGAAGGTGGGATGTCCTATTCTGATCTGGTCTATTTGGAGTTCTAAAAGCTTCTTGTATCTGAATAAGCCTATCTTTTTGCATGTTTGGGAAGTTCTCTCCTAGGATCCTGTTAAACAAATTTCCTAGACCATTAACTTCTGTTTCTAGTTGCTTCTCTACACCCATTATCCTTAGATTAGGCCTTCTGATGGTGTCTTCCAAGTGTTGGATAGATCTATTATATTTCTTGGACTTGTCTTGGATGGTTTTATGTTCTTTCTCTATAATATCTAGGTTATCTTCAATCCCCGAGATTCAATCTTCTGCATGGTCTAAACTGCTGTCAAGATTTTCTACTTTGATTTTTATTTCTTTTCCTTCTAAGTGGTCAGCTTTGATGGCTTCAAATTCTTTGTTGAAGCTTTGTTTTTGATCTTGTATTAACTTCTTTACTTCCTTAATTTGATGTTCAGTGTTTATTCTCTAATCACTTAGTTGATTGGTTATGGTTTCCTTGGACTCCAATTCCTTCTGTTGGCTTCCATTCAGCATTCCCTTTGTGGTGTCCCTGACTTCCCTCAGCTCTTTGTTAATGGATCCCATGAATGCCTTTAGTGATCTTTCAGTATTCTCATCCTGCTCTCTCAATTGCTGTATTACTCTTTGCTTAGCTTCCTCCCTTTCATGCCATTCCTCCAGTTCTCTTTGAGTCTTCTCAGCCTGTTCATGCCATTCCTGCCTTTCTCTTTGAGTATTGTCAAGCTGCTCACGCAAATCCTGTATCCGTTTTTGAGTAGCTTCCTCACGCTCATGATATTCCTCTATAAAACTTTGGATTGCCTCCTCTCTCTCCCTATCACGCTCATACAGAGTCCTTTGTAGGTATTTAATCTTTTCCTGCATTGACCTATTGTTTGCCTCCTCTCTCTACCTATCAAGCTCATACAGAGTTTTTGTGGGTTTTCAATCTTTTCTTGCATTGTCCTTTTGTTTTCCTCCTCTCTCTCCCTATCACGCTCTTACAGAGTTCTTTGTATGTTTTCAATCTTTTTATTTATCAGGTTTGCCAGCAGTGTTTGTAGAGCTATTTGGGAACTTTCCTCTTGATTATTCATTATCTGTTCTGTCCCCTGATTATCAGAAGTGGGAGTTAAGATACCCGGACTTGCCATTTTTCTTGTTGTTTTCCGGCTTACTTTGCCCATTTGGGATGAAAGTAACACCAGTTTTGTGCTAGAACACTAACTTAAGGCAAGAATCAACCAAAGTCTGAATTTGCATAGTCAACAGTCTGCAGATAAAATCTAGTTCAACAGTTACCTCTATTCAACATCAAACGACTCTATATTAATGGGCTACAAACCGCAAAGAAGAATTTGGTAAACCAGAAATTATTAAGGTTAGGGAGAGATGTGGGTAAAAAATATGAATAGAGTGATGTGGGAAGGTACAGGGACAGTTAACTTAACTAAGTCCTAGTCTCAAAGCAGGAATTAGGTTGGATAGGATGGAAGTAGAGAGAAAGAAAACAAGAAGAAAGAGAAAGGGAGAAAAAGGGACCAGAAAAAATAGAAAAAATATAAATTAATAATATGCAGATTGAGAGCAAACTATTCAAAGAACGTGAATATATTGAGAGAAAGGGAGGGATATAAAGGAGATGTGAAAAACTTAAAAATAAAAATACTTAAAATGTTAAAAGAGGTAGTATTGCTATTAAGGAATTTAAGTCTCAAAAGTTTTGAATTGAATGATAAATTTGTGGATTAAATGTGTACACAATGGGGGATAGGGTCTAATAATCAACTACGGGTATATCTGAGGATGTGCAGAACAACAATTAAGTCCCATAAAGAACAAAATTGAGGAAAATGTAGGAAGGATAAGGAAAAAATAAAAAAAAAGATCAGAAGTTCAGTAAAGCTAAGCAAAAAGCAAAAAGAAAATTTTTTTAAAAGAAGAAAAAAAAAGAAAGCTACAAAGAAATAAACTTATAAATAAGTTAGAAACAAATGCATGAAAGAAAAACAAACATTTAAATACATATCTAAGGATTCATTTTCCTAACATCACATTATCTGACCTTTCCTGCTTGACTCATACATATACTAGATATTGCAAATAAGGGAAACCATGGGACCTATGTTTCTTTGGGCTTGGCTTACTTCACTTAATATAATTTTTTCCAAGCCATTCCATTTCCTAACAAATGGGGAAAGGTCATTCTTTCTTTCCCTCCCCCACAGTATAACCCCTGCTTTCACTATATTTGATGTCGGTATAATTTGTTGAGGACATGTGGAAAAACAAGTCGTTTAAGGATACAGGTGGACCCGATGCATCTATGAGAAGTACAAGTTGTCATGTTAAAAACGAACTTTACAACTTTAGTGCGGGGTGTGGGGGGGATAGTGTGGGAGGACGGGGGAGGATGGGAAGGGATGTGAGGGGTAAAAAAGGAGGAGGCTGCAATGCTTGATAGGAAATGTACTCATTATCTTGCCCATGTAGTTGTAACCCCTCTGTACAGTATGTTCACAAAAAATTAAAATTAAAATTTAAAAAATTTAAAAAAAAGAAGAAAAAAGAAAGAAAGAAAAATGCACACATGCATGTATAACTAAAATAAAGATTAGAAGGGTGAAAAAAGTTACAAGAAAATAAGTTTTTTCAAAAAGGTAAAAATTAAAGATTAAAAAAGTTTTAGAAAAGAAAAATATTTTTTTTTCGTTAAAGGTATAAAAAAAAAAGAAGATGAAAAAAAATTCATTGATTTTTTTAGGAGCGTTGGGAAAAATCCTGTATCTCCCTTCTGTCTGTAATCAGCCTCTGGTTGGAGTCTCTGATCTGCTTGTGGTCCTGTGGCTTGGTTGGTTTCTTAAGTCAGTTTGTTTGGACAGGCAGAAAAATACTCTGCTTTACCCAGGATTTTTCGATCCTCCTCCCAAGTTAGTTCAATGGGAGCAGGGTGTGCTTTGAGTATCACAAAAGAGGGAGATGGTTTTTTCCTCAAATTTGGAGATGCTGTGATGAGGCTAGGTTCTTTGTAGACTTGAGGCTTTTCAGCAAACAGTAGCTTTTCCCAGGGACTAGTTTGTGAGAAACTCATAGAGCCCAGCCTTGAGCCACTCTCAGGGTTTCTGTTAACTGATGTTGAAGCTGCTAAAAGGAGGGGCAGCCTCTGGCTCTGATTACACGATGAAGAAAGACACCCCTATGTCTGGTGCCCGAACTGGGTGACTTTTCCCTGTGTAGAGCTGAGTCTGGCAAGTCACGCATTTAAGTTCTTGTGACCTGCTAAATGATGCTAGTTTTATTCCAAGGCCTGAGTTGGAGTTAGCAGCTCAGCCAAGCTTTGTCGGTATCCAAGATGGAGATCTCTGGTACTGGGGGGGGGGGAGGAGTGGCCTTCAATCCTCTGCTCCCTGACAAGGAGTGAGGGCGTCAGACTTCTACTAACGCCTTCTTGCTTCCTGGGCCGTCTCTGGTCTGCGAACTGCAGGATGAAGATGTCTGCTCCTTGTCGGTTCTTGCTGGTGTTGAGTTGAATCTGCTCACTTGCTGCGTCTGGCTCTTTCGTCCCCAGACTCTCTCTCTTTCTGGTATGGGAGTACCGCCGCTGTCCGTGCCAATGCTGCCATCGCACCAGCAGCTGCTGGCAAGAGCTCAGATCTGTCTCCTTGCCTGGATTTTCCCTCTCTGTCCTAACTCTCTGTCCTGTGATGGCACACTTGGTGTGATTCTCTGGCTTAGGACTGTTCACTGGAACTCTAAAGCTGCTTTCTATGGGAGAGCTTGTTTTGCCTCCAGCTTCTCCTCCGTCATCTTCCCGGAACTCCCTAAATGTATCTCCTTCTATGCTGTTCTTTCATACCTTATCTCCTTTTTTTTCTAAAAATCTCAGTCTTTCTATATTTCTCTATGAACATTTCCTGATACTAAATACACCTATACAGATGTCACAGGATGCTAATGTAAGGGTCCCATAGCTCATGAGTCATTAATGTAACAAAATGGAAAAGGAGGACATATTTACTGCTACCTCAATTTTTATGAAAAGCTGCAATGTCATCATTTGATTAAAATTTTCATTCTTTGTCTACACAGTGTCATTCAATGCACTTAAATGCAAATATGAAATGGGTGCTGGTGGTTTACACCTGTAATCCTAGCTACTCAGGAGGTTGAGACCAGAGGATTGTGGTTCAAAGCCAGCCTTGTCAGGAAAGCCCATGAGACACTAATCTTCAATTAACCACCAGAAACCCGGAAGTGGTGCTGTAGCTAAAGTGTTAGTGTGCTCAACTTGAACTGAAGAGCGGTGGGAGAGTGCCCAGGATCAGAATTCAAACCCCACAACCAACAAAAAGGCAAAATATGACTTTAAGTTTCCCCAGAAGGAATGACAAGATCAATAATCTTCCCAAGCAAAAAAATTAATTCCAAAATGATTCAGTGCACCTACATTTGGTGAGTTATGTTATGGAATCTGTGCTGGACATATTCTCTAAAAACAAATCGTTTAGGGATACAGGTGGACCCATTACAACAATGAGATGTACAAGTCCTTATGTCAAAAAACGAACTTTACAACTTTGTTGGGGGGGAGGATGGTAGGGGGAGAGAAGGGGAGTATGGGAAGGGCTGGGAAGGGGAAAAAAAGAAGAGGCAACAATGCGTGATAAGAAATGTACACGTTATCTTGCCCATTTAATTGTAACTGCTCTGTAAGGTATTCTCACAATAAAAAAAGAAAAAAATGTCAAATATTAGCTTTACAATAAACATCTAATATTTCTTCTTTGAAGAGAGACGTCTATACAGTTGATGTCGCTTGGCTTTCTTACTATCTTAGTTCGAATCCAACCCTGGCAGGATAGTCCGTCAAACTCTTATCTGTAATTACACAGCAAAAAAAGCCACAAGTAGATTTTTGGTTCAAGCAGTACAGTACTAGCTTTGGGGGCAGGTTAGCAGGAAACAAAACTGTTCAGGGACAGGATCCAGCCTATGAGTTCAAGCCCCATAACCAACACAAAGTAAAAAAACAAGCAAACAAAAAAAAAAACCAAATATTTCCTTAAAGGAGTACTGGTCTGAGAAGAGGTTCCTTTTGCTGATCATACTCACTGGATGCTTTTTTGAAATCCTTATTGCTATGGGGAATTCCGGACCAAATTAAAGGAAATGATAACTGAGTCCTGAAACAAGAAAAATCATCTCAGGGGTGAAAATACCAGCGACAAGAGACTTTAAAACCTCCATGTCTTTGTTTCTTAGCAGTAGAACAGTTTTGGGGGGGTCCAGTCGTGGGCCTGAACTCTGGGCCTGAGTGTTGTTCCTCAGCTCTTCAATTCAAGGTTAGCGCTCTACAACTTGAGCCACAGCACCACTTCTGGCTTAATTTTTGTTTATATAGTGCTGACGAATCAAACCTGGGCCTCATGCATGCAAGGCAAGTGCTCTACCACTAAGGCAACTTACCAGTCCCTGCAGTAGAACATGTTTAAAACAACGTTATTTCTTTTTGTTCTATGCTGGCCTTAAAATGGCACATTATTTCTTTTTGTAATATTCTCAATTAGAAGTTTACAGAAAAGTTATATATGAGTAAAAACACACACGAAAAAGTTGGAGACAGAGTTTCCTTCAAGCCTTGGGATTTTCTTGTACAGTAAAAAGAAAGCACAAGTTAACTTGAACTTTGTCAATCCTCTATGTTCCATTCCTCTCCTGGGATCAGTTTCCACATCCAGTAGCAGTTACTTCCAGGAACAATCTACGGTGCTGCCTGAGGTATAATGAATGTTTTCTTGCTTCACCGAAATAACACAAGGACACCCTGATCTGAGGTTACACGTGTTTCAGAGACAGCTTAGTAAAGAGAAAATATGAAATTTATATTGCTTTTAAATACATTTTCCTTGAGTATATTGAGTTTAAACTTTGTAAGTTCTCTATAAATTAAGGTGAATTTTAAATGGGAAGAAGGTTCTCAGATCATTTTTTTGTGAGTGTATGTGCTGCGCATTATTTCCCAACTGTTCATGAGATAACAGTAAGGAAACAATAGCAATAATAGGAGAAAGAGAAGTTTTGTGTTTAAGTATAAGTGTTCAATGCACTATAGAAGATTCTAGAAATAATACCACGTTGAAACAATAAAGCCATGTCCTGTATGTAGATTTGAGAGTGATATATAGAAAACATTACACGTACGTGGAACAGGAAGTATGAGGCCACTCCCTTTCTAAATCACGCTTGCTAATCACGCAACTATGTAGACAGTAGAATGGAAGCATAATTCTCTTTCCAATGCAACTCAGATATAAGAGCATGGACTTAATTGGAAAAAAAAGTCCATCCTGAGAGAGCAGGGATTATACTAGCCATGAACTGGTGGATAAGATCACATTTATTTTCTTTCCTTTACTTATGTATTTTTTGTTGTTGGTTGTCTTGGCAATTGAACACTGGTCCTGGGAGCTGTCCCTCTGCTATTCAGCTCAAGGCTAATACTCTATACTTGAGCCACAGTGCCACTTTCAGTTTTCTTGTAGTTAATTGGAAAAAGAGTCTCCGGGACTTTCCTGCCCGGCCTGGCTTTGAACCCTATCTGAAGATCTCACCACCATCCAGCTTAGGATCACACTTCTAACAGTGTACACACAGCATATATAATGTGCATGCTCATGTATCTTTATATGAATTCTTAAGTTAAAAATCTAGGCTACAGCTTAGCCTTTACACTCACGAAAATGTTTGTAATTTAAAAGTTGATACTCCTGGAGAAATAAAACCTAAGAATGTAAAGGTGTCTGGGAAGGTCAGTTTGCATCCAGCCTGGGCAGAACAGTCTTTGAGAAACTATAACAAAAGCTGGATTGGAAGAATGGCTCAAGTATTGGAATACCAGTCATGAGCAAGATTGCTGAATAAGATCTTGAGGCTTTTGCATACATACATACAATCATACACATATATACAGAGACACTTATATGTGCACACACAAATACACATATTAAGCAACTCTCAGAATATGTGGAAAAATTTAGAAAACAATAGAAAATATGTCCCGAGTAAGACTAGAATCAAATGATAATTTTTAATGTTAGAAAGTCCTCAAGTGAACCTTCTTCAAAAAGTTTAAGAATATTACATAGATAGAGACCAGAGATAGTAATAGAGTCAAGTAATCATTATTAATGTCATCAGGTCCATGGAGGAATGAATCAGAGACTCCTTCAGGTGCATCTGAAAATGTTCAAATCCTGTGTCAAATGTTAGAACATCTTTGAAAAGAGTACAAGAACACTCTGAGCAGTATAGTGGATAATATTACTGGAGAAATTCAGAATTGCTAGTCTGTATCTAGATTAAATAAACCAAGAAACTATGGAGGGGCAATGTGATACAAGGCTAGAATTCTAGCACTCAGACTAAGACAGGAGATTAGATAGTGGAATTACACAGTGATACCTTCCATGGACCAGGTAGTATAATTTTGTCTTAATAAAACAAACCAAACAAGAAATGAATACAAAGTTGTAAGTTTGGGCTAATTTTGTCATTATGTTTTGAGAAGTCATGTTTCCTATTGAAATGCAACTCATATATAATCCTCAGTTGTGTTTGAAATTTTCTCTTCATTCATGAACATTCTTATATGCAAAATGGCTCATGATTCCCATCCAAAATGTGAAAAAGTAAGTGATCATCATTCTGATAGATTCCAAGGAAAGGAAGAAGGATTACAAAAGCTTAAGCTTGGAAAAATAGCAAAGTTAATCTAATGTAGTACTATGTAGATCTTGCTAAATTAGAGTTTAGATTTAAAATAAATGTTTTGGTTTTGTTTGTAATTTCATATTCTATCAGATACTACAAAATCCTTTTTAAGTAGAGGGTTTAATTGACAAATTTACAAATGTTTCTTGCATGGTATTTGCCTAGAATATTCTTTCATGAGAGTTATAATTAGAACTCAGTTAGTAGATAATTCCAAAACTTCATGTATAAAATGATAATGTGAATGATAATGTGAATAATGTAGACAGAGTTGGCAAAAAATGGATGATATTAATTTATAAATTTAGAAAAAGGGCGATTTTTTGAGGCTTTTGTATAACATGGTATGAAGAGAATAATTGTGTGACATCTTCTTTCTTCTACCTGTATGTAAGACAGGAAGCAATTTCCTTAATTACGTGCCTCTGTATACAGTGAGAAAAATGCTAGGTTTGGGATTTGTTTTATTTTCGTTTTTGTTTTATTTGTTTGTCCTAGGGCTTGAACTCGGGGACTGGACACTGTCTCTGAGCCTGTTTATGCTCAAGGCCCGTGCCCTACCACTTCAACCTCAGCTCACTTGTATCTGGCTTTTCCTAAGAACTTTATTGGAGATAAGAATCTAGAGAACCTTCCTGCCTGGGTGGGCCTTTGCCAATGTCTAGTGCATTGGGGTCCCTGGGTAAGGGTAACGAAATCACCAGGACACTGGGAATGCAGAGTGCAAACAGCAATTGCCACTACATGCTGTGCTTTATTGTTAGTGGTATTTAACGACAAGCAAGCATGATCTTTGCCAAAATTTGGTCAGAAGACATTGACACAAAAATTTCAACAAATACATTTTTACTTGACCTATGAGACAATGTCTTGGTATATTATTATCTAAACTATTTTAGTGCAAGCTCAAACCAGTCAGGAAAATGCTTGACTAGCTGTTCATCTATGATTAAGCAAGAAAAAGAGCTACTTCCTCAGCTCCCAGGAGTCTGTGACATGTGTTTTGAGATAGGGAGAGAGAACATTTTCCCTCTCTAGCCCGGCATGCCAAGAGCTTTCCTAATACTCAAACTCGGTCTTCAGATAATCCTGAGGCCGGAGCCTGCATCATTCTGCCCCTTCAACCTAGACCCTGAGTCTTCACAGGCTTTTAACTGTAATCTTACAATCTTAGCATCCTTATTATCTATGATATTTAAAAAGTATAAATATAAATAATATTTCCAAGAATACCAGTGGAGGAAAAATGATGCAACCCAGTTTATAGTGGTGTTCTTTCCAGAACACGGAGGGCATCACATTAGCAGAGGTGCAGTGTATTTTCACAATGGAGATAAGCTATTCTTGATGTGAATTAAGGGAATTTTGAGGTGCACCCTACAAGTTGGAAACTGGTGGTCTAGGATGACTTTATGGCATAAATCTTGTGATTGATGGTCAAGAAATAATAGCTTAATCTGACAAACAACTGCTTACTCTTGAAGAATTAATTATAACATGCTTCATAGTTTTATCCTTTATCAGAATGTGGCTCTTTTTCTGTTCACTTCTCAGTCTGTAACACCCCATTGGAAAATGCACCTATTGCAGAATTACATAACATGCAAACAGGTATATTTTGAATCTCTCAGGAATGGAATGTTCAGAATTTGAAAATGAGTAGTTATTAGTCATAGGAATTTTGAAGAACACATACATTCTGTCCTCTTAACAACTTATTAACTTTTAAAAGTTATGGGTTTCCATAGAATTAAACTGTTTTCTCTTTTAGTATAAGAAAGTACTAAATTTATTCTATTTTCAAAATATTGGCAAGTATATTGTGAAAAAATTTTCTAGTTGGATATCATTCAAGTTGATGACCCTCTGATAAAGAAGAGGTAATTAATTCAAATTAGATGCTAAATAATACTGATTTTTAAAAAGTTACTACATAAAGAATAATATTTACTATACCAAAACAGTGAAATTTTATTTCATCAGCTTATTTTTTAAATTTAATTTTAATGTGAAAGTGATGTGCACTGGGGTTATAGCCATTGGAAGGTACTGAATACATAACTTTTCAAACTTGTTATCCCCTCTCTCATTTTTCTCACAGTTTTTCCTTCATCACAATACCCCTCAGACGTTGTAATGTACATTTCCAACTTATTGTCTTGTGAGAATTGCTATTGCATTGGTTTGCTCTTTGTCCTTTGCCTCACCGTTTTTTTTTGTTCCTGTTCCCTTAACTAATTAAGGTAAATGTATACAAAATACACAGGGTACCAAAATCAAACACAGCAGAGGATAAACCTTAGGGGAAAATCTCAAAGAAAATAGAAATCACATAGTTCATCAAAAACAACAACTGCAAATAAATATTTCTTTTTCCATATCTTGGAGTTCATTTTGCTCAGCATCAGCTTATATGGTCATATATATGCATAACAAAGGCACTGGAAAATAGTAGTTTCATGGATACTATATCATGAAAACAACATGTTAACTCTTTTTGTTGGTAAGGGCGGGATTATGATCGGTGAATTCACGATTCTGATAAAGGAATTTCAAAAGAGCTTTAAAATTTATGACAGGTAAATTTTAATTGTTCAAACTTTTTAACAACTTAGCCTATTAAGAACATTTAAAATTGTCTGGGAAAATAGGCTTTCATGCAAAGAAATCCGTGTAGACTTAATTGAGAGGGAGCAATGTGGGTGAATATGGCTCATTTTCACAGTAAACAAACAAGCCTCACAAACCTTGCTGTAAATCCTGTAGGTTCTCTTGAGAATTGTCCTTACCCAGGAAATATACTCTCACTGTGTGAAACAAGGTTGCAGTGGAATTTAAATTCAAAGTTCTTTTAAAAAAAGACATCAAAATTTGTGAATTGACATTTAATTACTAAACAGTAATTCTCTGAAAAAGAAGGGAAGATGTAATTCAAAATCACTTACTTTAATAAAAGTATGAGAAAAGAGTAGTGAAGGTAGTGAAGAAAGATGAGAGAACCCATACAGGACTGTTTTCTCTCCAGTGGTGTAATGGGATCTTGACCTTGTTTCTTCCATTCTATCTTCACAAGCTATAAAGTGTAGCTCAGGACTGGAGTAACCAGTTCAGATAAAGAATACTCAAAGTGTGGGGGCTGGGAAAGTGGCTCAGGGGTAGAGCGCTTGCCTTGCATGCCTGAGGCCCTGGGTTCGATTCCTCAGCATCACATAAGCAAAAAGAAAAAAGCCGGAAGTGGAGCTGTGGCTCAAGTGGTAGATCGCTAGCCTTGAGCTGAAGAGCTGAGGGACAGCGTCCAGGCCCAGAGTTCAGGCCCCACGACCGGACCCCCCCCCCAAAAAAAAAGAATACTCACAGAAGAAAATATTTGCAGTCGATGTAGGTGATTTATAACCTTTGACAATCTATTCAAATCTGTTCAAGATTCTCCCCTACCCCAAACTGCCCTCTTTGGACAGCTTTGTTTGTTTTCCCATGACTGCCCTTCATTAACTGATTAAAATTTTGTGAGCTCATATACATACTCTCTAAGCATTGCTGTTTGGTTGTGATTTTTGTGTGTTTTTGTTTGTAGTTGTGTTTTTAACTGAATTTCAAAAGGTTGTGCATTTGTGTTACAATTAAATATGTCCACCTAATTGTCCAATGCTCCTGGATTAGAGTCACTCCTTCTATCATTCTCAACCAACCCTTTCTCCAAGATTTATTGCAGATTTAGGACTTCCTTTATTACATGTGTACATTGAGTATTCTAGCTGTGCTTGCCCCTTGTTCCATTTTTCATTCATTTTATGTCTTTACTATTATTCCTTTCTGGTTTCAACTTCCTGATAGTCGTTCTGTTAAACTGTCTGTTAATACATTCCAAGGAGTTTCAATCCCACATATACTTGAAATGATGTCAGCTTATATTTCCATAATTCATTCATCTGCAATAACAATTTGCAAGACTGGAGACGTGAAGCACCAAGACATGATTTTATTCTCATCGTTTTGGAAGATTAATCTTTAGTCAACAAGAAAGTTTAAACATCACTTAGAATTTATAGCTCACTACCAGTTTTTATAAATGGCTTTGTACAATGGTGTGTGATTATTTTATTTTACATGGGATGATATTTTCTACTACCTATAAATTTTGGAAAAAGAAGAAAACTAAAATTTACTACTGTAGAGGAATATGATAACAATAGAAGACAGATTTTATGTTTGTCACATCTCTGATCAGTACTCATATTCAAGACTTAAAGTCATATTTCTTACTATGTTAGACAGATAGGGAAAATATATGATAAGGCAACACATGATAAGGCATCTATTAGTGACTTTTTAAAATGTACCTTCTTATATGATGAAATTTACTTTATTAGCTAATATTTGGGTTTGAATTAAGGGAGGCTGATGTATTTAACACATTTCTGGAAGGCACCTACTGAACAACGCAAATGGTGCGAGATACTATTTCTACACTTTAATGAATGGTTGAACTTATTTGGCATTAGTGCTGGGTAAACAAATCAACTCTATTGTAACTTGATTCCTACACTTGAAAAACTTAATGTCAATATCATCTACTTGTCAAGTGTTATTTTGGTGAATATGATTATAAAAAGTTTATTTGAAAAGGAATATACTTTCAAGAGATTAAATGTATGTTATCATTGGTTTGAGAATGACAACATTTTTAGAATACAGAACCAAGTTTTACTGAAGTACCAGTGTTTTGAAGTACTAAGGGTCTTCTCAATTAATGGTTTTCGAAATTATATTTGAATTCCAAGTCAAGATTTCCTAGCCTTGGTAGAACAATTATGGATCTAACATTCAGGAATTATTTTTCGGCCTACTTATGCTGGACTGAAATCTTCCATTCATCATTAGGAGAGGGGTATTAAAAATAATCTTGTGACATTTGTGATTTTGTTTACTCATATGGGCTGGTCATCTGTAAATTGAAAGTTTGAACTACAGTACTTTCTGTCATATTTTGTGATCTCATCTTTCATTTTAAGTTGCCTTACATTTCACAATTGTTTACTGCTAATTCCTGCAAGGAATTGGGGCACTGAAATATTATAGGAAATGAGAAAATGAGATGGGTCTTCAATTACTTTCTCTTAGCATGTTGCATGGGCCAAGGTGAGAAGTCTTGCCCATGTTATCTGATGATGCAGGTAACTGGGACCTGATATCCTCATACCCATGGGTACTGCAGAAGAATAATAGCTTTTAGGCATCATATCAGCAAAAATTTGGGTATAATCAGTAAGAACGCTTCAGAAATATGGAAAAAAAACACTTTGGGACTAGCGAGTTAACACAAGAAACACATCAGCAGTGTAAAATCTCTTCTAGATTAGAGGAAAACAATACTGCTTTTTTTTTTACTATGTGAATTCAGAAGACCAAGAACACTTAGAAGGTATCACAAGTTTATACCGAAGACATTGCATTGATACTTTTTATATTCTAATATATATTCTAAACCTAATTATTTATGTTCCAATCTATTTATGGGAATAATTTTAAATTTATTTGTCAAATTACCAATGAATTCTAGTAAGATTCACTGTGTGAAATTTAAGATCAGCACATATAAATATAAAATATATATGTATATATAATAGAAGAAATTGTTATGCAATGTTCCGTTGTGGTTAGGGCATCAAAGGCAACTCTGTTTTAAAGTATTATTCCATTATCTCTACCTCAGTTTTTGGTAGAGTTAGACCTAAAACTTTACCATTTGTAAATTTACAGCCTGGAGGCAAGAGGAAACACTTTGATTAAAACATTACCAATTTAAGGCCTAATATCGAGGAAAAACATATGGACTTTTCCAGGAGTTATGGAAATATTTGGTGATAGAAAGTCAGTAGTGCAAGTTCCTGCCTGGTTGGATGGTAGACAGGCCAGGATATTAGGTAAACATGAATATGAACATTTTTTTACCTTCTTGGCTTTAGCTAGTTTTGAAATGATAGGAATAATAAACAATTATATTTTGATAAAATACCTTCTATTCTGAAGAATTAAGTCTGAAGTGTTCATATCTCTATGAACCCATGTAACTAAGATTAGTTTTGTTCCAGTAAGACAATCTATGCTGTCAGGTAAGATATTCTGGTTGATCTGTTCCTACATGGAAGAAGGGTGAAGGGACAGAAAGACATTTGTACCACTGAGACCTCATTTAGAAAATTTTAAGCTGCAGAAGTTTAGAAGTAGCTCTTAAGCAAGGCTTACTTTGAATCCATTAGCTCCACAAAGCTAACTCAGTTGATAAATAAGTACTTGAAAAGCCATTACCTTTGAACTTAGCTATAAAGGCTTCAAAATATGATCAAATTTAAAATGAAAACGACAAAATAGTCATTGACAAAAAATTGCAAATATGAGCAATCGACCAAACAATATAAGTTTTTTCCACTATACATAGAAATTTAGAGAAATAAGATCAATAGCATTTTTAGTAACAATAAAGGTTCCTTGTTACAAATAGGCAACCAAGGATATATGCCTGTATAAAGATTACATCGTTAACTACTTAAATTTAGAGGGTACTACATGCTTCAGCAGCAGGTCTACACAAATTACAACAATACAGACATTAACATGGCACTTGCACAAGGATGGAATGAAAATTTGTGAATTATTCCATATTTTTCATTCTTCAAATGCAATGAAAAACAGTTATTAAAAAGTTGATTACAAAAATACAAGTGTAACAAAACCTGTAATTCATAGAATTAAAGGTTAGTTTGACATCAGTGTATTAAACTTTCACCTTCGAAAGGCCCTTACATAGCATAACCTTTACAATACTTGAAATTAGATAACATTATCTTTTTATCCCAAAGAAATAAAATAATATAAAGACTTAAGAAAAAGGAATCTTAAACTTTTCCTATATGGAATGTAATCTGAAAGGACACATTTATTAATGAACCTATATATTATAAAACAATGTAGACTTTAAGTATTATATCTAGAAGACAATGAAATAGATTATGGACTTTATACAAACATAGATACTTTTTTCAGACAATCACCAGGAATATCTTTAATTTCTATACTATTCTTTCAACAGATAAGATAAAATTAAAAAAATCACAAACTCTGCAGAAATCATTATAGATGCATACAAAAAACTCTTGAATACATTTTGTCATCAAAGTCAGGCAATTCACGTGGAAGAATAACATGGAATCCATAAATTTTTAAATTAAGATCTTGCTGTTATTTTGTATTATAAAAATATTTTGTAGGGACAGAAAGGATGGACTGGCACTTTTGAAATTTAAGAAACTTAACCAAACCATGACTACATAGGAGAACAATTTGTACAGCCTTCCACAACTTCAAAGAGTTAGTGATACATACTTATGCTTTTGGCAATATCAAATGCAGTTTCTTCCAAGTTGTTCTTCAGTCCGGTTTGAAATCATGTTTAAACAGAAGGAGATACAGCGTATCTTTGCTATTTCTATCCCAAGAAACAATATTTAAGGAGGTCAAGAGGCCTTTAGTTTGGGGATTGGTATCTGCATCATGATGAAGTAAGAAAGAATCCATTCTGGTATTATTCCACATATACGCACTGTGCAGGGGTGCCAAGCCATTCAGAATTCTTGCATGAATATCTGCCTTGAGCTACCAACTCATGGACAATGTCAAAATGTCCACTCTAGGATTCCCGATGAAGAGGGGTATACTTACCTCATTTCTAGTATACATATGAGTGGCCTTTTTGGAAAGTAGTCTCAGCACTATAGTAAGCCGATTAATTTCAACATCTCAAAGAAGAAATTTGCATGGATTCTTCTCCATTATTTTCTTGCAATTGATACCTTCCTCACGTTTTCATCTTGTTCCTTGTCTTCATCAGAATTGCCTAACCAGAGACTTTGAGTACCAGTGGGAATGAGGTGTCCATGTATTTCCCCAATAGTTCACGTAGGTTGAAATGGTCAGAAAAATCCGGTGAATTTTCTGCATGTTTTTTCACCATGATTTATTTTCTCTTTTTCCATTTTTACTATTTTAAATTATGGTAAGTGGGGAGTACTGAATTGATAGAGAGCAGAGGAAAGATTTTCCTCCGTATTAAAATGCACAGACTGAAAATGAGGGACAGTGGTGTCTTCATATGCAGCTTATTCTAGGAAGGAGAAAATAGGAAACAAAGCCTACTATGTAAATGATTTGGGAAATACAAAGATATAGTGTAAGAGAAATTACTATTCAATATATGAGCTTTAAGAGCTTTCTAATAGATCCATTATTTATTGGTAACCAACATTAGAAAAAAATGTATAATGCAGTAGTAAAATAGAAGTCCTTTGTATGACTACCTAAATTCTTGTTTTTTTTTAAACACTTGTTTCCATCTAAAAAATTAGGCCTGGGCTGGGAAAGTGGGTCAGTGGTAGAGCGCTTGCCTTGCATGCCAGAGGCCCTGGGTTCGATTCCTCAGCACCACATAAGCAAAAAGAAAAAAGCCGGAAGTGGCGATGTGGCTCAAGTGGTAGAGCACTAGCCTTGAGCTGAAGAGCTGAGGGACAATGCTCAGGCCAGAGTTCAGGCCCCACGACCGGACCAAAAAAAAAAAAAAAAAGTAGGCCTATCTATTCTCTTCAGGTGATTTTGATGATTGAAGATGCTTAATGAGAAGTCAAAATATATTAGTAGTCCTTTGATATCAATTAAATTTCATTGTTTCTTCTTGGAGAATATAATGATCAAAGCAATAGTTCAGAATCAGCAATCAATAGTTCAGCATCATGCTTCCAGTGCAAGTGGATCTCCAGTAAGTAATCCTGTGTACCATTTTCCACAAAGTTTTGTCACAGATACAATCTGCCTGCCTTCTCTAGCTGCTTTCCTAGCCTGGACCTTTTCTTTCATTGTGCAGGAAAAGTGTGATTCAACTGATTTCAGTCAGATCTGTTCCAAGAATTATCAAGGATTTAGATTCTTTTTTAAAAAAATTAGTTGTGGGGCCTGAACTCTGGGCTTGGGCACCGTCCTTGAGCTCTTCAAATCAAGGCAAGTGCTCTACCACTTGAGCCACAGAACAACTTCTGTGGTTCTGTTTATGTGTGCTGATTTGTTAAATGGTAGAGCAGAAAGTGAAATGATGCAACCAAAAGTATAAAAGCAAAATAAATTAGGATAATTATGGAGCAACTATATTGTCTCTGAGAATCATGAAAGAGAGAGAGAGAGAGAGAGAGAGTGAGAGAGAGAGAGAGAGAGAGAGAGAGAGAGAGAGAGAGAGAGAGAGAGAGAGAGAGAGAGATGTGCAATCACATAGCTAGCCAAAAAATCCATGCTTCTGATCCATTTACAAAGCAAACAATTTTATTTTTTATTTGTTAAAAGAGATGGAAATAGAATTTATATATTAACTGGGAATTAGTAAATACATTTTTAGTACCCTACATAAAGAGATATAGCTCTGACCAAATTACAAACAAGAATCTTAATCCTTGGGCTGGGAAAGTGGCTCAGTGGTAGAGTGCTTTTCTTGCCGCTTACTACGGTGCGGAGACTAATTTCCAAAAAGGACACTCCTATGAATACTAGGGATGAGGATGAGTATACCCCTCTTCATCGGGAAGCCTAGAGTGGACACTTAGACATTGTCCATGAGTTGGTAGCTCAAGGCAGATATTCACGCAATTACTGTGAATGTCTGGACATCCCTGCACAGTGCTTACATGTGAAACATTGCAACAGTACAGACACACACACACACACACACACACACACACACACACACACACACACACACACACATCATCATCATCATCATCATCATCATCATCAGATTTCTTCTTAAGTATTTTTTGTGTATGGTCTTAAGAAGAAATTTACATTACTAACTTGAATTTCTGACAGAACAATATAATCACTATACATCTTGCTTCTATACTCTCAATATTAAATTGCTATCTAAGTATGTGCAATAGATATGTATAGGAAAAAGTAGGAGCCACACTGGTGGCTCATGTCTTTATTCCTAGCTAATCAGAAAGACAAAATCTGATGATTGTGGTTTGAAACCAGAGCAAGAAAAAAAGTCCATTAGATTCTGGTTTGAAAGTAACCAGCAAAATCTAGAAATGGAGCTGTGGTACAAGCAATAAAATGCTAGACTTGAGAAAACTAAAACAAAATCATAACAAATTCTGGGACAGAGCTAGGCCCTGAGTTCAAGCTCTAGTATTAGTATTTAACTAATGAAGGAATGAATTAGTTAAAGAATTACCTAAAATAAATTAAGTGGTCACAAGTGGAGGGGCAGATGAAATGTAACTACCATGGTGACTGAATTATGTATTATTTTGTAATAAGGCAAATTATCATTTGTCCTAATCACTAATATTTTATTTGAACTTTTTTGTACAATAAACCCTGAATTTGGCATGCATGTATATGTGTGTGAACGTGTGCACACATATGTGTTTATGTGTGTCTGTGTTTGTGTGTGTGTGTGTGTGCTGTTGCAATGTTGCTTGCCAATATGAACAGGGTGAGGCTGAAAAGAACTGTGTTGCAATGTTGTTTTATTTATCAGTGTTCTGTCCTGTCATTTCAGTGGAACCACCCTTCTGTACATTTTATTTGTTAATAACATCATCATAATCAAAGCATTTACAACATAAGTTAGATAGAAGCGATCATTTTCAGTTCTTAATATATGTTAGGTAAAAAGATACACATATAATCAGGTAGTAATTTATTGCTGTAAGATGACTGTCAGTACAAAATATGTATTTGAAATCTTAAATTGGTTATATTTTTAAGAAATATTCATGGAGTGATTTTGACCGACTTGAAGAAATAGGTATTGCTCTCTGGTTTTTTCTGTGAAACTCAAGGTGGATAAACACTTTCCAAATTTCTGTTGAAAATAACTTTCTTTGTAATATCATATCTATTCACACTATGATAATAAACCCCGTATTTTTAAGGTTTGAATATCGCATCATATTGACTGAAAATCAGTATTGTGGCTATGCTTGTTAGATATATATTTAAAAAAAAACAAAAACACGTGTCATCTCCAGATTGTGGATGCATTTGAAGTTGTTTTGTACATACAAATACAAATGTTCCTTCATTAATAGTTCTTTTGTGGGAGTAACGATCACAACTTTAACAAATAAGGCTTTTCAAATATCTTTTCCAATATAAATAACATCCCAGAGCGAGTCTTGCAATTGTGAAAAACATTTAAATATTTTAGTAATATTTTAGTTCATTAACTATACAGCTAAAGATATTTCTGAAATAAATATTGTTAAGATCTGAAAATGTAAGTGTGTATATAGGCTCTTTTATGGATCATTTTATGAAAAGCCAGTTTTTATGAAACTAAAAGAAATAGAATAAAAGAATGTAAGTGAATTGGGTAACCTAATTATTAGTATAATTTTGCTTTCTATTAGCACAGTCCTTTGAATGTAGATGATGCAGTTAAATTATTTTTGTGTCACTGTGCTTCAGTTATTTTTAGAATCTTCGTAGTTATAAGAGTGAATTTGTAGTATAAATAAATGTCTTTAAATATGGTTAGGATTAATCTTGTGTTTTGTGTTCTACTACCATGAAAATGAGTTATTTTCAAGTGTTAATAGTTTATAATTGAATCTTCAGTATCATAAGAAATTTTGAAAAACATTGGTAGTATTGATGTCTTTATTTTGAGGGGGAGGGGTACGGTAGTGGGGCCTGAACTCTGGGCACTATCCCTCAGCTCTTAAGCTCCACTCTAGCGCTCTACCACTTGAGCCACAGCGTCACTCCCACTTTTTTCTTTATGCTTGTGTGCTGCTAAGGAATCGAACCCAGGGCTTCATGCATCCAAGGCAAGCACTCTACCACTAAGCCACCTTCCCATCCCTTCATGTCTTTTTAAACCAATAGTATTCACAAGTTGGAGAGTCTTTAATTCATACTTAGGTCTTGGTGTCTATGATTTTTTATCCTCTCATTCCTAACATTAATGATAGGTCAGAGTGCATTTTTGAGTATAGGAAAGGTAAAATATTTATCTGGGGTCAAAGGTGATTTTTATATCAGTCTTGCTTTAATAGCATTTTGAAGTAGTACCTTTCTCTCAAAATGTTGGGTATAAAAAGCAATCAAAATACTTGAATGGTAAACAACTTAGTTGAGCTACAAAGTGGAAATGATTTGTCCATAAGACCTGCAGAATGTTTCCATCAGGAATTGGGGAGGTCATTCTTTCAGTAAGACAGTGTTAAACAGAAATAGGGTCCCCAGGCAGTGCAGTGATGAGTGAAGGGATAAAATATGATTTCTACTATTTTGAGCTAGAAATCAAGAATATTATACTTGAGCAGTTCCTTTCACCAGGGAGGTATGCATTGATTATGAACTTCGAGTTTTCATATTACAGTTCCCTATTTTCTAACAAAGATAAAGTGAAATATTGTGAAAGTGAAATCAATAATTCGGGAAATTTTCCTATAATTTGTAGACTAAGTGCTGGTATTTTAGTCATAAAATAGAATGAGGTTAATTGATACAGTCAGAGATGATCGTCAGGCTAACACTTACCATGTGTGCAATGTTGTAGTAGTAATTCCAACTCTGAAGACTTCAATATCATCATCTGAGAGATAAAAATGTAAGGAGTTCCACTTTATAGAATTATTGTGAGGATTCAATTATATACCATAGGTAAAGTACTTGGAAAAACAATCAATTAGCATTTGGCAAATTCTACCTCTTATTTTATCATGTGATGAATTCTAACATTTTTACTGTGATTTTATATGTGCAATGTGATGTATTGATATTCATTGCATTGATCACTTTTCTGTCACTATGAGGAAAATACCCGTAAAGAAAATTTCTGAGGAGGAAAATATTATATTGACTCATGGATTAAGAGAACACAGTTTAAGATCAAATATCTCCATTGTTTTTAATCATATTTTTATTATCTTAACTAGGTGTATACGGGAATTTCCATTCAATAAATGAATTTTTAACTATAGTGGATCTTTATATAACTTTTCCCTACCCTTCCAAACCTCACCCCACTTTAATTTTTTTCTAATTTCATATTATTTGCATTAAATATTATGTCTTCACTTTTTTCCTCCATAACTCTTTATTCCTTCCCTTTGACTTCCCCTCACATCTTCCAAGTGATAGTTTCCTGGTATTCATTTTGTTAGATTAAAAGTTCAATTTTATAAGAAATTACACCTTTTAAATACTGCTCTGAAAAATGAAAACTTTGGTTAATACTGATGTCTAACTTGCATAAAATTCTGGCTTCCAAATATGCGACAGAACATGAGTCCTTTGTGTGTCTGCCTCTCACTTCATTTACTTAACATATTTTTAGATCTATCACTTTCTTTGTAAATAATGTAACAGTGCTCATAATGGATAGGTGCAATCCAATTGTGTATATATGACACACTTTCTCCAACCATCCCTTCGCCAAAGGGCATCTTGGCTGTTTCCATAACTTGGCTGTGGTGAATAGTGCAGTAATGAACAAGGTTGTGAAAGTGATTTTACTGTAACCTTTTGGAAGAATTCATCACTATCTTTCTGAGAGCCATCCTCTAGCCAGTTTTCTAGAATAAGCACACCTTCCTTTTATCTCCATCACAACGTATTGCAAGTCCTCAAAAACACACTCTCCCATACATGTCTCAATAAGCTAAAACCACACTATGCCCATATTCTTTCAATATATTTTTAATACTTACATAAATTTAGTGAGAACCTTCTAAGTATTTTCCTAATGTGGGAATGAGAGACATAACAAGAGAGGAAAAGTAAGAAATATACATTTTAATTAGCTATTATCATATTTAAAATCTTTTTCAGCTCTAACTCATAGCCTCACTTTTTATTTTTTTAATCTTTATTTGATTACTTCATCTGTCCCCTAAATTATAACAGGTGAGTTAAATACAGACAAAAAATTTTGGTTTGATTTTGACACTCATGTGTGAGGATGTACAATATGGGCTAATAGATGGATTGGAATTAATAGCAATTATCCATTTTGTTAAAGTAGAGATGGTTTTTTTCCAAACTGATTCATATTTCATTCAACAAAAAGAAACTTGTAACAATTCCCTTTGTTTTGCTCCTCATTAACTTTTGTTTCCATATTATATTATAATGAAGGATGATTTCATATATGTTCTGTAGATTCAAAAATATGTTAAACTATTTCTACCCATATGTATTGATATATACATACATACATATATTACACAGGTTACAATGATAATTTATAACTTCTGTAACTATACAATTTACTAAATTATTAAAAACCTCGATGGTTCATGACTGGAATCCTGGTTACTCGGGAGGCTGAGATCTGATGAACATGGTTTGAAGCCATCCTGGGCAGGAAAGTCCATGAGCCTCTTATCTCCAAACAACCAACAGAAAATAAGAATAGGAACTGTGGCTCAAAGTAATAGAGTGGTAGCCTTGAGAGAAAAAGCTCAGGGACATCACCCAGGCTCTTAGTTCAAGAACTACAATCTACCCCAAAAAATCTATTTAATTTACATCTATGTAAGTAGAGTATTTCCATCACCGAAATGCACATCCATACTCATTTGCAAGGTAACTCTGTTTTGGCTGAAGTACCACTAAACATTATCACTAAAGTAGCATAGGAAAGTGGGTTCATTCTATCTCTCTAATGGATTTTTCTCCACTAAAATACTCAAGTGTTACAATTATTCCAATTATTTACAATCATAACTTTTTTCTTTAATATCCCTGATATTACAGTTTGAATTCAGTGTCGTGCCCCCTAAATGGGTGTGCTTACCACTTTGTCATGTGCCAGCCCTAAATTAACCTGATAATTTTTCAGATAGAAACTGGCTTCCTACTTGTGTATGATCTTGCCTCAGTCCAATTTATGTTATTCTTCCTGGAATTTAGAATAACAAGTGCATGGTATTCTGTACAGTTTTTTCTGTCTAGTCTGGGCTTTAACCACTGTTCTCACATCAGTGCACTCCCATGAAGTCAGGATTTTCATAAGCTTTTCATAGCTGATTTTTAAAAAATCTTTGCATTTCCTGCAGGTTCTTGAGTACTGAATTAATTTGTGTTTTCTTATCTTGTTTTGTTTCATTTGAATGTATGTGTTGAGTTGTTCCTCACTTTTCATTTTGTTTCTTTCCCTGATGTTCTTACCTAAAGTGCTGAGAAACCAATTCTTTTTTCTCAAGATAGTCAGGGTGAACATTATTTATTCCAAAGCAATTTCAGTAACATTTAAACACCGTCATATCTATGAATGGTATAAAAATGCTAAACGTTGAGAAGGGTGTTTTTACTTTCACGGTAGTCTTTGTCATACACAGATCATGAAATATATAAAGATAATATAACTACAGATGCATGCCAGGAGGAGAAAAACCTATTATTAATTGTTTGACAGAGGCTTCACTTCTAGTGAAAGAAATATATTGCTTGATGCAGGATTTCACAAAATCATATTGCTAGGAAGAACCTAAGCAATCATCTAATACTATAAAATTGAGTGTGAGGAATTGACTTCCTGAATAATTTACTTTTGGATCAAATAAAAGCAGGCTTCCAAAAAGAGTGTAGATTTTAGAGAAACATGATGAATTTTATGTAAATATGTCCTTAGCTGATTTTGTTAATTTGTGAGCCAGTACAGGGAAATAAAGTACAGCAAAGGTAAAAAATAAAGAACTTCACATTGAAATACTCATTTGTGCGTGTATGTGTGTGTGTGTGTGTGTTCATGCGCATGCGAGTATGCAAACGCACACGTGCATGTGCTCATTCATGCAGTCATCATTCTTGAGGCTTGATAGTGCCTGGGAATTATTCCTCAGATTCTGTGCCCAAGGATAGTGGTCTACCACTTCAGCCACTTCTTTTTTTTTTTTCTTTTTTTAGATAATCGCTTGTATTTTCATGATTGGACTGGCTTTGAACAGTGGTCATGAGATTTCAGACTCCCGAGTAGCTATTTAAGCTTATTCATCCTCTGAGTACCTAGTTAAAATTCTGGCTGTCCTGTATGCTTCACTGCTCTTTTATTCATTTCCTGAGATAATCACAAGCCTAAGTCATATATATGTCTAATTTCTTTATACTGTTACTGCTTGGCACCAGGGGCTCCTATCTGTACTCTTAAATACTTCGGAGGCTTGAGAACAGAACCCAGGCCAAAAGGTTAGTGAAATTCCTTCTCAATCTATAGCTTGGTGCATTGGATCATTTCCACCATTCTTCACTATCTAGTTACTACGATTAGATGGATTGGGGATCCAGGCCAGTGAAGGTAGCAGTCTGGACAAGTTGGTGTTCATCTCGGATGCCATTGATGATGAGAAGGCTAAAAGGACTGATCAGGGGCATGTTCTTGTGGAAAGGAAACCCCTCTCGTAAAATTAACCACTGATATGACGCCTGCCTAGCAAGAAAATTTTACCCGAAGTTGAAATACCCACAAGTTCCCACAACCAAAATAAGTATATACATGAACATTCAAAAACTTAATACAATCTGTTCTTTGCTCTAATATCAGCTTCATCTGATTATCATATGATGTGACAGAACAGTTCCTTCATTAATCTTATGATAATTTAAAAAGACCTAAAAAATTCTTTCTCACTTATTAAGTGCAAATTAATGGCAAATTGCATCATTTCTTACATATTTGACTACCACTATAAATTCATCTTATGATTATTATTAATAGTAATATATTCTGATTTATTACTTTACTTTGTAACAGTTTTTAAAATTTTGCTTTTCTGCTGAAGTTGAAGTATTTAAATAGTATCATCAAAGTATATTCCTTCGGTATTTAGGGCAGGTTTTTACAAAGTTTTTAACCAATGGACTCTAAGAATTCTTAATTGGTATATCACTAGGTTTATTTTTCATTTCAATTAAATAATTTTAATGGTAATGTACACAGGGGTTACAGTTATATAAATAAGGTAAAGTAATGAGTACATTTCATAGGGAAGGAACATTGTTATCTCTTCCATCGATTTTTCAGTTCACTCAAAAGAAGGAATACTGATGCTTTTGCTATTGCTATTGATCCATGGGTACTTTTGCTTTCTTTGTTAATGCATTTTTATTATAAAATCGATATACAGAGGGTTTAAACTTAATTAAGTCAACTAAAGAGTACACTTCATTTTATTTTCTAAATTTCAAATTTTTGGCTTACATAATTTCTTTTGTTTCTTTATGCTAATTCATTTTTTTCAGAGTTGTAGGATTAGTTAATTTATTTTTGCATGATTTTACACATGTAAATTATTCAAAAATTATTTTGCTTTTATAATATTTAACATGTGACTATTTAAAAATTGTTTTCTTAATTTGTATATGGCTATGATTTTAAATAAATTTATTTTCTTATAGTTATAAACATATTTGTCCAGGTAACAAATCCTTACTGTATTTTCAAGAAGCACATACTTTATTAAGAAAGGCTTCATTACTTGGCCACTTTTTGGAAATATTTTTTCTTGAATTAAAAAAAAAATTTGAGCTCGGCATTGTGATTTGTGGCATCCATTTTCTAGCTATGGTGGGAAGTGTAAATAGGGTTTGAAATTCGAGAGATACTGAGAAACTCTGTGACCTTATTATAAAACTATTCAGAATGAAATGATTAGAGATATAGCCATCGCTAATGTTATATAGGGCATCTCGCTATCATATTCTAAATCTTGAGTTAAAACACCAGTAACATCACTCATTTGTCAAAATAAAAGGACACATGTTTCAAAATGTTTATTATTTAACCTTATTTCAAAGATTCTCATGTCTTCTATTAATTTTCAATTTACTTAATCTATTAAAATCCAAGTATATTGTGATTATTTTATTTATAGTAAACTTTAAAATTGTACAAGCAATATTAAGATTTCATATATTAACATACTTTTACTATTTGTGATAATTTCCACCCTTTAATATGATAATATCAATATTCCAAATGTGGGTATGTGGTGTGTATGTGTGTGTTTATGTGGTTTTTGTGTGTGTGTTCTTTGTGTGTACTTTGTAATGTTTGGGAGATCACACCATTGCTTCACACATGCTAGGCCAATGTTTTACCACTGGGCTATACTGCCTAGTTATAATCCAAATAGTGATTTAAATCATGACTTTGAAACTTTCATTCCTAGTATGTTTTTTCAAAATTATATATGATAAAATGTGATCCATATTCTATCCACGCTAGCAATTTTTATTGTTACATAGAATATTCCCACTGCCTTTCCGCTTCCAAACTCTTGTGTTTGTTATTGATAAAGGTTTTACTTTGCTTCTTTTCTCTCTTCATTGTTTTTCCCTTTATTTTTTTTTCTTTTTTTTATTTTATTTTATTTGAGAACATACTGTACAGAGGGGCTACAATTTCATGGGCAGGATAATGCATATATTTCTTACCAAGCATTGCAGCCTCCTCCTTTGTTTACCCTTCACCTCCCTTTCCAGCCTCCCCCCTCTCCCACCCAATTATACTCCCCTCCCCCCCCACACCGACATTGTAAAGCTGGTTTTTTTTTTTAATATTATTTTATTTTATTTGAGAACATACTGTACAGAGGGGCTACAATTACATGGGCAGGATAATGCATACATTTCTTACCAAGCATTGCAGCCTCCTCCTTTGTTTACCCTTCACCTCCCTTCCCAGCCTCCCCCCTCCCCCCACCCACTTATACTCCCCTCCCCCCCCCGACATTGTAAAGCTGGTTTTGACATGACATTTTGTACTTCTCATTGTTGCAACAGGTCCACCTGAATCCTTAAACGACTTGTTTGCCCCCATCTCCTCCACATGTTATACTGACATCAAATATAGTGAAAGCGGGGGTTACACTGTGGGGGAGGGACATACAAAGCAACAAAGAAATAATCTTATAAATGCGTTAGAAACATATGCATGAAAGAAACGAATTTCTTTGGGAATTTATTATCATATTCCTATTAAATTTCCTTACATTGTAATAGGTATATATAGTGCTTTATTTTCTACTTTATTTTTTCCCATTTTTCACTGACTTTTGGTCCAAACTATTAGATGGATTAAAAAGAAACTTGACTCAGGACACTTTACTTTTCTCTTTCTCTTCTCTTAAGTCTTTCTATTTTTTGAAACACAATAGCAATGACATATAGCTCCTGTGTGGTCCATCATTCTTTCCCCTCTCACTCTCCTCTGTTGTACAGCTGAAGTTGTTATCATTCAGATACAGCATTATCTAAATCTTAACTCATTCCTAAACTAATTTTAGTTGTTTCCAGTATTTTCTAAAGACATTTCTGTATGTATAATATCTGGGGTCTTGTGTTTTTCCAAGGTACAAAATATGAGTGACTATCAAACATCTAGATATCTCTGTAGAATATTGGTCCACCTGCTCAATAAACTCGTATGTAAATTCAAGGAATACAGGTCAGTCAGAACAATCTTGTAAAATGGTGTAGCTTCAGCCTTAATACTAGCTTTGAATCTTATTACCATTTTTAGTAGTGAACATAAAATAGTTCAACTATAAGAGCAGATACATAGAGGAATGTAACATATTTGTCAAAATAAATTCTTAGTTTTATGATCAATAGATTTTGAAAACTATCCTATGACTTTACGAAATAAAAATAAAATCTTAAATGGGTGTATTGACACTATTGTCTCTCGAGATTTAAAGAATGATCTTAGACTTTACCTCAATCTCTTTTTGTTTTGCTTTGTATTTTTGTCATTCATGGGGCTTGAACTCTGGGCTTAGTCCCTGTCTGTGTGCTCTTCCGCTCAATGAGAAGTGCCCTACCTCTTGAGTCACAGCACCAGATCTGGTTTTCTAGAGGTTTATTGGATATAAGATTCTCATGGACTTTTCGGCCTGGGATGGCCTTAAACTGTGATCCTCAGATCTCAGACTCCTCAGTAATTAGTGTTACAGATATGAGCCTCAGGCACCCATCCTACCTCCATCCTTATACAAAAATTTAAAATAAAAAAATGATTATCAAACTAAATGTGAGATGTGAAAACCTATAAAACATAAATGTAAAATTTCATGACATTGCATCAGTAAGGATTTCTAAAAATTTGACATGGAAAGCATTAGTCGCTAAAGAAAAGCAACAATAAACTGGATTATATTAAGTGATAGCTTTTCATAATTCAAAGTATACTATAACCGAAGTGAAAACATATCCAACAGATACAGGGAACATATTTGTTAATGCTACAATGTTAATGCTACAATATTTCTGAATCTTAAGTATTTTTATATCTTCTAATTCTATATAAATTTTTACCTGAATAGGATATTTCTTTGAAGAACATATATAAATTAATAGTCAATAAGAGGAGCATATGAAATAAGTTCCTCTTTAGTTTCTAAGAAAAAAGACAAAGAAAACTCACTAGTATGACCCTAATATAAAAAGATGACACAAAATATAGTAATGCATTTGTAGAGAAAATGATCAACTCTACATAGGAGAATGATTTGTATAATACTACGATCATTTTAGCAAGCAAGATTGCAAGTCCTCAAAAGGTCAAAGAGAATTGTATATGCTCCAGCCATTACACTTCATTGTATGTATTAAAGAGAAGTAAAAAACTTGTTTGGACAGGGAATGTAGTTCATTGACAGTGCACTTGAATAATATGTGGGAGACCCTGGAAATAATCCCTAAAAACAAATTTGAAATGACACACTATAGAGGATGTATGCTGGACAAATTCCTGTAAGTGAATTTTATATCTATTTTAATGTCTGTTCTAAAATTTACAGCATTTCTATTTGAGGAAATGCAAGTTTGTGAAAATTAGGCTTGGAAAACCTATTATTGTACAATTTACTTCCAAAGCACTAAAATGTATACAATAAAAGGAGATTATGTATTGATGTGAATTTTATTGCAGGAAAAAAAGAAAACTATTGTTAAAAATACTTCACACAAATTGCAGAATACCTAAAAAGATGTTTTTAGTGTTGGCTAAAAATTCTTTGTAAACTACAGTGTTTAAAACAAAGATGTGATTTCTGTGTATTTTGAGGTTTTTTAGTCCTTTTTTTTTAGTTTATACAGAGATAACCCAATCAAAAAGTGTATGTGATAACTGTAATATCTAGGAATTATGCATCACTCGTAATTAATTGATAACCTTTTCAGGAAGAAACTTTTAGTAAATGACAGAAGGCCCAAATCTATGCATCTGCATTCTATGAAAGTCATATGTTACTTCCTCAATCCAATTGTATTCTCTACTTTGCTAGGAAAAAAATTATTCTTAAGGTAAGAGCCAATAGCATTGAAAAGAAACAAAATACATAATCATCTTAATTTATTTGTGAAAATAACAAATGAAATAAAACAATTCCACTTAAGAGACTCCAATATTAGTACCTATGAAGATGTTCCTGAATACCAATATCCATTGAATTTTTGAAATTTTAATTTCTACCAACATATAAAAACTAGAACAAGAAAACAAATATAGTCTTGGAGCAAACCAGCCTTGGAGTAATTTTTTTAATTGTTTTGACATTACAAAAGAATTGATACCCTGGGAAGGGATGTGAAGGGTAAACAAAGGAGGAAGCTGCAATGCTTGATAAGAAATATACTCATTATCTTGCCAATGTAATTGTAACCCCTCTGTACAGTATGTTCACAATAAAAAATAAAATTTAAAAAAAGTGAGGAAAAGGAAAAAAAAAGAAAAAAAGAAAAGAAAAAAATCAATAGAATTGATAACATTAAGAAAATGATTTTTTCCTATGGAAAACAATTTAAAATGTTTATTACTTATTATAACTCAAATACCAAACAAGAGTATTTTTGTACTATCATTACAAATATCATTTTATTACTATAGTAAAATAGAATAAAAGACCAGTCCCAATATATTATCATTATTCTTAATTCCTAATCATTACATAAATATCTTAAATTAAATAGTCATGTCTTTAAAATAAACATAAATATTCTATCGTTTTTACTTAACATTTTCCAGGAGCATGTATTCATGTTTCTAAGAAATGTTCACAGCAGTTAAAAGGTGCTTTTTTTTAAATTAATGTGATATATATTATTGTTGTTATTTGCAAGGCCTGGGCATTATCTCTCAGCCTTTTTATGCTCAAATCCAGCATTCTACAACTTGAGGCACAGAGGTAACTCCTGTTTTTAGTGCTTAAATGGAGATAAGAATCTACCAAGTACTTTTTTGCGGGGGGGGGGGGCTTGTCCTGTTGTGGGGCCTGATCTCTGGCCTGGGCGCTGTACCTTAGCTCTTCAGCTCAAGGTTAGAGCTCGACCACTAGAGCCACAGCGCCATTTCCAGCTTTTTTCTTTTTGCTTATGTGGTGCTGAGAAATCGAACCCAGGGCCTCATCCATGCAAGGCAAGCGCTCTACCACTAAGCCACCTTCCCAGCCCCCAAAAAGTACTTTCCTGTCTCGGCTAGTGTCGAACACAATTCTAAGATCTCATTACCCAGAATAACTCAAATTACAGGCGTGAGTCAATGGTACTTGGTTTGATGTATTTTTTAATTTTAATTATGTTTTAAGATTTTTGTTTCACTATAATTTACATCGTTCTACACATAAATTCAGATGTATGTATATATTTCTGATGACAAATAATCTCTAAAATGTATGTCTTTCTTCATATAATATATATATATATATATATATATATATTGTTGAAGACAGACTTTCTCTAAAACTTTTATGCTACTGTTTTTTTGACCTTTTTCATTTCAAAGATATACAATCTATTGTTCCAAAAGTTTCCTAGAATAAAATAACTAATATTTCAATAGAATGTAGAATCTATTACTTTCAAGGGAATTTTAGATATACACATGATATTGCAGTAATATTTACAGTATGTTATTTGAAATAATTCTGTTCACACTCTTAAATATTTGTGTGTAGTGGTGGGGAGAGAGGAAGTTAATTCATACTGGTTAGGAATTTGCAATGCTTCCAAAATCTATTCCATAATTTATTATAAGCACATAGTCAATCTGCCTGTTATGGTTTAGTTTATTTTTGTTTCTTTATTTGTGCAAATTTTTAATATGGATGCATGCACAGTGGTAACATTAAAAATATTAATCCAGATTTTGTGGAATTTATATTTCTCTTGGGAAAACTAATGAGCTCCCAGAAAATTTCCATAAGGAGCCTTTCAATTCTAATATCACGGTTTGTCTTAAAATGCTTTAAATTCTACACACTCTAATGGTCATATTATGGAACTTTTCTTCTCAGAGAGTGAGTACTACCCTATTGCTTAACATGGACAATATACCTTCATACATAGACTGGGCTTGTCAAAGAAGAAGTAGTAGTTGAACAATTTTCTTAGCAGTTTTTACAGATGAATTAGAAATAGAGCAACTATGAACTCAAAAGGAATGTGCAAAGAAGACAAGGGCACAAAGTAGAATGTGCCAAGACATGCTGAAGTATATTTTCAAATACTGTGCTCAGGTGTGAGGGTGTGTTCAAAGTACAGATTCAGTCAACATACTTGGATATCTTGGAGGGGGAACTGCTTTAACCTCTTCTGAAATAAATGTACAAGAACAAGCCCATAACTCTGACTATAATCAGCCACATCATCATCAACTAGGGATATTTTCCAAATGCAAAGTGAGAAAAAAAGAGTTCATCACGGTTAGTATTCAGGTTGAAGCAATGGCAATCACATAACTTTTCTTATAAATCTTCAAAGGTTTTGGAGCATTAAAGTAGGAAAAAGCCAAGCAATTATTTTGCATGTACCTAAATTAAATGGGATGTATTCTACTGGTCTCTCTTTAACTTGAAAGTTATAGATTATGTCTTTTTTACTCTATCTTGGGACAATGATCTGCTGTCAGTTATTTTCTTCTCGTCCCCTTCTCTTGCGCTTCTACTTACATAATTATTATTTAAAGAGACATACTTATGTATTCACTACCTTATAATTACTGCAATCCCATCTATATATCACCTTGACAATAAAATTAAATTAAAAATGAGCTGTATAAAATATAATTTCACTGAATTGGTATAGTAAATATTATTTGATGTGTATTACCTTTTTAAGAAATGAACATTTTTGGCTGCTAATTTGAATTAATTACCCCTTTATCAGAGATTCATCAACATTAATATTATCAAACTATGTAATATTTTCAGAATATACTTGACATTATTTTGAAAAAAAAACATTGTTTTAGTATTGTCTCATACTAAAACAAAAATAGTTCAATTCTGTTGAAACTCCTAACTTTTAAAACGGAATAATTGATAAGAGGACAGAGTATATGTGTTCTTCAACATTCCTATGAGTACTAACTACTCATTTTCAAATTCTGAACATGCCACACTAGAGACATTCAAAACAGTACCTGTTTGCATTTTATTTAATTCTGCAACAAGTGCAGTTTTCAATGGGGCGTTACATATTTAAATTCAACAGAAAAAATATCCACAGTCTGGTAGAAGGTAAAACTATGAAGTATCTATATTAATTCCTCAAGAGTAATCATTTGTTCATCAAAGTAAGCCATTATTTCTATACCCGTCGATCCCAAGTTTTTATACCATAAAGTCATCCTAGACCAACAATTTCCAACTTGTAATGTGCACCTTAAAATTCCTTAAATTCACAACATGACAAGCATATAACTATTGTGAAAAAATAGTAAACTTCTGCTAATGTGATGCCCTTCGTATTGTGCAATGAACACTACACTAAACTTTGCTGCATCATTTTCCACCCAGTGTTATCCTTGAGATCAGAACACTTGCAAATATTATTTATAGTTATATATTTTATCTATCATAGATATTCAGGAGATCTGAATGTCTGAATATTAAGATCTGAAGACTCTGGTTCAAATCCCACCCAGGAAGGACGGTTCCTTAGATTCTTACTTCCAATAAACTGCTCACGAAAAGCCTGACACAAGTGGCACTGAGGTTCAAGTGGTAGAGCAGTAGCCTTGAGCAAAAACATGCTCAGGGACAGTGCCCAAGCCTAGAAGTTAAGATGTCACACAATTACTCTCTTCATACCATATTACATCAAGGTCTCAAAAAGTTGCTCTTTTGGTAAATTTATAAATCAATAGCATCAATTTGTTGTCAACTTTATCTAGATTATTCACGTTATCATGTTACTTATGAACTGTTGAAATTAACTGTGAACTAAGTTCTAATTATACCTTACTTGAAAGGATATTTTAGGCAAATAGAAAGCCAGAATCATTTGTGAAATTGTAAATTAAATTATCTACTTAAAAACAATTTCATAATAACCTATAGAATATTAAATTACAAACAAAAATATTTATTTTAAATCTAAATTCTTATTTAGCCAGGTCTACAAAGCCCTACAGGAAATGAACTTTCCTATTTCTCTAGGCTTAAGCTTTTGTAATCATTTATCATTTCTTTGGAATCTAACAGAATGATGGTTGCTTTTTCAAGTTCTTGGTTGGGAATCCTGAGCTCTTTTGCATTTAGTAATGTTCTGTAATGAAGACATTTAAACACAACTGAGGATTATATATGAGTTGCATTTCAATAGTAAACTTGACTTCTCAAAATATATTGACAAAATTAGCCCAAACTTCCAAATATGTATTCCTTTCTGGCTTATTTTTTATTCCATTTTTGGTTTGTTTTATTGTGACAAAATTATAATACCTATTCCACTGAAAGTATCACTATGTTATTCCACTCTCTAATCACCTGTCTTAGTATGAGTGCTAGAATCCCTCTCATGTATCACATTGTCCTACCATAGTTTTTTGATTTATTTAATCTAGATACAGACTAGCAATTCTGAACTTCTCCGCTAATATTTTCCACTAGAGTGATGGCTCAAACTGTTTATGTACTATTTTCAAAGATGTTCTAACATTTGACACAGGATATGAACATTTTCAGATGCACCTGAAGATGTCTCTGATTCATTCCTCCCTGGATCCGATCACTTTATTAATGATGACTTGATTTTCTTACTATCTTTTTTCCCACCTATGTAATATTCTCAAGCTTTTTGGGGAAATTTCACTTGAGGACTTTCTAATATTAAAATTTATTACTTGATTTTATTTTTACTCCGGACATATTTTCTAACTTGTCTACAGAATCTGAGAGTTGTTCTATATGTGTGTTTGAACATATAAGTGCATCTGTGTGTATGTGAGTATTTGTATGTATATATGTATGCAAAATCCTCAAGCTCTTCTTCAGCAATCTTGCTCATAACTAGTATTCCATCACTTGAAACATTATTCTAATGCATCTTTTGGCTGGTTAATTATACTGTCTCAAAAACTGTTTTGCCCAAGCTAGATGCAAAGTGGACTTCCCAAACTCCTTTACATTCTTAAGTTTCATTTCTCCAGGGGAATCAACTTTTGAACTACAAGCATTTTTGTGACTGTAAAATCTAAGCTGTTTCCCAGATTTTTAACTCGAGTTCATATAAAGATAGATGAACATACACATTACATATGCTGAGGATACACTGTTAGAAATGTGATCCTAAGCAGGGTTCAACTGGTTCACACCTATAATCCTAGCTAATTAGGAGGCTGAGATCTGAGGATTGCAGTTCAAATCCAGCATGAGAAGGAAAGTTTCTGAGGCATTTATCTCTAATTAACCACCAGAAACCTGGCAGTGGTGTGGGGCTCAAAGGTAGAGAAAAAGTTTTGATCTGAAGAATAGAGGGACAGTGCCCAGGCCCGGAGTTCAGGCCCCACTACCATCAAAAAAAAGAAATAAAAGAAAAAGAAATGTAACCTTTCCAATAGTTCATTGCTAGCATAATTCCCGCTCTCTCGACATGGCCTTTTTCCAGTTAAGTCCATGGTCTTATATATGAATTGCTTGGAACCAGAATTATTCTTCCATTGTACTTTTTACAAATTTGAATGATTAGCTATCATGATTTAGAGCTAGTAGAATAAAGAGACTGGTCTCATCCTTCATGTTCCACTTAGTAGTAATGCTTTCTCAATGTCACTCCCATAGATCTACATACTGTCCTTGGCTTTATTATTTCAAAGTTGTCTTATTTGCAGAGTCTTCTATACAGTATTTAACCATTATACTTAAATACAGAACTCCTCTTTCTCCTATTCCTAGTGTTTCTCCTTCTGTTAACTTATGTACAGTTGGGTAATAATGCACAACACAAACACTGACAAAAAATGCTTCTAAGAACCTTCTTCCCACCTAAAATTGGTCTTTATTTACAGAGCACTTAGGAAATTTGAACTTAATGTACTCCAGGATAGTATTTTTCTTTTTCATGTTTTTTATTGTGAAAATGGTGCACAGAAGGGTTAGAGCTATATAAGTAAGTTAATGACTACTTTATCTAACGAGCATTGTTACCTCCTCTTTTGTCTTTCCCCTGCCATGCCTTTTCTCCCCACCACCCCAACTCTCCCCTTCTTTCCCCAAGTTGTAAAGTTTGTTTTCAAAATAGTGAGTTGTTCATCTCATTGTTACAACAGGTCATACTGTATCCTTGTTTCACCATTTTATTTCCCTTCCCCTTCCCACATTAGAAAAATGTATGTGCAAGGTCACCGATATCAAAAAGTGGAAACGGGTTATACCATGGAGGAAGAAAATAGAAGAGAAACAAAAAAAACCCATAATATATGTTAGATAAATTAAAAACAATAGTAAGAAAGAAAAAACAAGTTGTGTCCCTATGTTAGGGCTCATTTCACTTAACATAGTCTTATATGTCCATACCTACATGGATAATGTTTTATAAGCCATGTACATTCCATATTTTCTCGTTACTAAGTTTCTTTGAAAAACGTGTTACCTCATGCCCAAAGATGTCTTTGTGCTATTTCAATGAAGCCAGAAAACATTCACTTTGCCTCGAGCAGCATCATAGATTGTTACTGAAGTAATTGGAAGGAACTTTTACAGGAAGTAGAAACTGAACCCAGGAGAGAAATTGAACATAGAGAAATGGCAAAGTTCAAGTTAATTTGTGCTATCCTTTTACTGTACAAGAAAATAATCCAAGGCTTGAAGGAAACTCTGTCCCTGACATTTTCGAGTGTGCTCTTTACTCATAAAACTTTCTGTAGACTTCTAGTTGAGAGTATTACAAAAGAAACAATATGCCATTTGAAGGCCAACATAGAAAAAATGGAAATAACATTGTTGTTCAATGTTCCACTACAAAGAAACAAAAGACATGGAGGTTTTAAAATGTCTTATGCATGGATATTTAACTCCTGAGACGTTTCTCTTGTTGTAAAAGTCAGATATCAATTCCTTTATTCTGGTCCTGAGTTCGCCATATCAATAAGGATTCCCAAAAGCAGGATCCAGTGAGTATGATCAGCAAAAGGAGCCTCTTTTCAAACCAGTACTTTAAGGATGGTCCCATAGAAATAAGGGAGGGTTTTTTTTGTTTGTTTGTTTCTTTAGTTTGTGCTGTTTCTGGGGCTTGAACTCAGAGCCTGCACCCTGTCCCTGAACAATTGTCTTTCCTGCCCACCTGCCCCAAAAGCTAGTATACTACTTCTTGAGCCAAAAGTCCACTTCCGGATTTTTGGTGTTTAATTAGAGATAGGAATTTGTCAGATTCTCCTGCCAAGGTTGGCTTTGAACTGAGATATTAAGAAAGCTAAGTGACATCAACTTTATGGACTTCTCTTTTGAACCAAGAAATATTAGATGAAGGTTATTATAATGGTAATATTGACCATTTTTTAAAGATGAGAATACATCCAGCAAAGAAGCCATAACTTAAATAATTCAGCAAAAGTATGTGCACTGAATCATACTGGAAATTGTTTTCTGCTTAGGAAGATCTATTGACTTTGTACTTCCTTTTGGGGAAACTTAAACTTAATTTGACTTTTTTTGTTGGTCGTGGGGCATGAACTGTGATCCTGGGCACAGTTCCTCAGCTCTTGAGCTCAAATTGAGTGCTCTACTAGTTTAGATACAGCACCACTTCCTGGTTTCTGATGGCTAATTGAAGATAATTGTCTCATGTACTTTCTGACCAGGCTAGCTTTGAACCACAATCCTCTGGTCTCAACCTCTTGAGTAGCTAGAATGACAGTGTGAGCCACCAGCACCCGGCTCATATTTGTATTTATGTGTACTTAATGACATGTAAACAAATAATGGAAATTTGAATCAAATGATGACATTTCAGCTTTTCAGAAAATTTGAGGTAACAATAAATATGTCCTCCTTTTCCATGTTGTTACATTAGTGACTCATGAGCTATTGGACTCTTACTTTAGCATCTTCTGATGTCTGCGACGGTGGACTTAGTATAAATAATTGTCAGTAGAGAGATATAGAAAGACTGAGATTTTTAGAAAGCAATGGAGATCTGATAGAAAAGAACAACATAGAATGGCATAAAATTTATCACACAGAGATTAAGAACTAGCCTAAGTGATATAGAATGCTAAAGGTAATGAGGAATAAGCTTGGTTCATAACTAGTTCTTCAATTATCAAATATGGTTCCCTAGAAGAGTTTCTGGTATCATTTAGATATTATTATTGTAAGGTCCGCTCCTGGATGGCTAGCAGACTCCACCCTCCTCTCAGCAAAGTCTCCATCCAGTACCTGTGTTACCTAGGCAACTAGGACACCTGGAAGAGGTCACATCTGCATCCGCTGAGGTCAATCTGAATTTGATGTGGCCACACTTTTCTGTGCCCATACCCTAGATAAGGCCTAGCCCAAGCCCAGACGCCCTGTGTATGCTCTTTTCTAGCTATTTCTCAGGTCTTTCCTGCTCTTCTCTTTCCCAGCTCTCTTCTCTTTCCTAGCTCTCCCTTTCCCACCTCTTTCCCAGATGCTCTCTTTTCTAGCTCTTTTCTCTTTCCCAGCTCTCTCTTTCCCAGCTCTTTCTCTTTCCCAGATCTCCCAGCAATCTTTCCCAGGCCTTTCCCCACCACGTGGAGGACCAAGATGGCCTGGTGCCAGCAGGAACAAAGAATAAACCTACTCCTTACCTGAATACCACGTGCATGGTGCTGGCTGTTCTTACTCAGCTACCTCTTAAAAAAAAAAAAAACTAACAATTCTCATTTATTTCTTCCATCTGGATTTATTCCTTCACTTCTATCACAACTATTAATTTGCTGGTGCCTTTTTGGTGCCATACTGACCAAAAAGATTTCCAATTCTCACTTAAACGACCCTTCTCATTGTGATTAGCAGTAACCAGTCAAAAGCCTGGAATCTGAATTTCCAGGATTAATCTTCACCTGATATCTAAGCACATTCCTGACATTAATTGCCGTGACTTACTAACAAAATTTTTTTTTCTCAACACAGCCTTCTAATATCGGTAAAGTACATGAATTAAGAATTATTGTTAAGTCATTATTGGAAGGAGCAATTATATATTCAAATATAGGTTATTTATTTGGCATTTACTAGCTAAAGAATGTTTTGCCATTCCTGGGGCTGAACTCAGGGCCAGGGAACTCTTCCTGAGATTTTTCTTTTTCGTTTTTTTTTTTTTTTTTTTTTTTTTTTTTTTTTTTTTTTTGCTTAAGGTTTGCCCTCTACCACTTGAGGCACAGCACCATTTTATTTTCTGTTTATGTGGTACTGAGGAATTGAACCCAGGATTTCTTGCATTCTAAACAATCACTGTACCATGCAGCAGCCACATTCCCAGAGCCCTAAATGACTTTCTTAATATGGCATTACTTTTTCATTCCATTACTATGTATTATAATTTAGGCTAGGTGGTAGAAAAGGAAGTGGAAAACAATACTAAGTCCAGAAAGGGTAACATTCCTATCACATCCCTAAAGAAGTACAGTGTTAAGACCTGCAGGACTCATAGGGATGTTGCATGTTACATTATTATATAAAAAACATAAAAAGTAATCTCCGACATCCATAACATTCTACTTCCACTTTCAAGTTCAAGAGCCAAAAATCTAAGCCTTTTTTTGATTGGGTGCATTTCCTAGGAAGGAAGAAGGAGAATGTATAAGGTGATGTTGGAAACATATGTATATTGGCTCCCTGTTCACATTTTGGCACTTTTAAAAAGTGCTACTGACGAATTCCACATCTACTGTAATATGCTGTCTGCACAAAATGCAGATAAATGAACACATTTATTCTGGTGGATAGTCACATATATTAACAAAATCCCATTCTGGAAAAAAAAAGTTACCAGTTTAAAGTATTGTCTATAAAATGGTTTTATGTCATAGCAGAACAAAATGTAGTATTGAAATGATTAGTCCAGCTTTCTTTGAGATTTTATGCTGTCTCAGTATTAAGATGTTCTCTAATTCCAGTAACATGGAAGCATAAAAGACATGATTTGAAAATCTCAGTATTTTGAGAAGCAAAGGTACATAATAGTTACCTTCCTGCAGAGACATGTGATGGCATGTATGACTGATTGTATTATAGTTCTATTCATTTTCCTCTTTATCTCAAATATTGCATATCTTGCATATTAGTCTGTCCTGCATCAGCTTCCTGTAGGTGAGATTTACCTCTACACTGCAATGTCAAGATGAGTCATGTGACTTACTTCGGTTTACAAAAATGAACCAGAAGTGGTCAAAGGCTATTTCTAGGGGAAGATTTCTATCCCATTGAATGTGTCTAAGAGCTAACTTCTTTACCCTTACCGATAAAAATTGCATATTTCCAGAGGGAATCTTTTTTCAACTATATACTGGAAGAATATATCATCTAAAATTGAAGCAAAACTCAAACACAGCAAGAATTAAGTGAATATTAAAATGTGATATTAATATGTTAATTTCTTACCATTCTCGTATGACTACAGCACATCAGAATTTAAAAAATACTAAACAAGTACTAAGTAAATAGATAACACTTCCTGTATGATGCTATTACATTTTTTAAATAAATAAGCATTCTCTATGTGATCACTTGAGGGGTTAACTTTTTCTATAAATGTGCTTAATCACTCTAGAGCACTGTATCTAACATCCACAATCATTATCAAGAACTTGTGATTGAGATGAGAAAGAAATATCTAGATTTCTCGCTTCTATTTTCCTCTTCTCCTTTTTCTAGTGAGAATTCTCATCCTTTCTCCAAATTCCCTATTAATAAAGAAAGAATGACACATTGTGGATATCAAGCAAAAGGCTTCAAAGCCAGAATTTTATTCTTTCAGAAATATATGAAATAAATCAGAGTGGCTCAAGGAAGAAGAAAAGCATGATTTTTCCCTTTCTGGCTTCAACAATAGAGTCTGAACACGACTCTAAAGATCTAATCAACAATTTTCCTTGGCTAATTTTTTAAAAATATTGTTTTTTAATAAGTATTAATTTTAACAATTAAAAAATTTTAAATATATAGTAATCTGTTTTTTGCTTTTAGTAGGCATGAAATAAGACTGCATTAACATAGTGTGAGTTGAGAGGCTAAATTTTATCAGAATCCAAACAAAATGAAAATTATATGATGTAAAGAAAATAGTTTTTAGGTAAATTTGCAACATGACATACACACAGGGACATCTTTTTTTCTTCTTTTTCTCCACACTTCAATAAGCAGTTCATGTAATTCAAATAGCTGTGTTTCTTTCAGAAATAGATTACACATAAACAAGTTAAAAGACGAGAAGGAGTATTGGTGGTGCATTCTTTAAAAATAGCAGTCAAATAACTATTAACCATAATTCCAAAATAATAACAATCAAATGCTCTTGAAAAGAGAAGATTGTAAGCAGAATATACAAAAAGTGATAGTGCCAGAACTGCTCCAGGAGTTGCTGCCTGATATTTAAGATTTCTAATAAATGACAATTTTCAATCAGGATTAAATGCTTTCAGGAACCAAATTTTTTCTAGTTATATTTTATTGAAGAAATATGTTGTTCAAAATTAATGAAAGGGTAACAGGTTATAACCTGTAGAAAGAATGCTTACACACTCATTGTGTTAGGCAGTAAAATACCTTCCTAAAATATCTATAGTCCGGAAATATCTAATCAATCAAATGTAGATTTACATTTTACATATAAGTTGGTAAAATAATCACCTTTCATTACCCAAGGAACACAAATTTGAATAATTATTATATGGGGAAAGTATACTCAAAAGTCCCAGCTGTAGTTCGAAAGGGACATCATTAGGTAAGAGTCATCAGAAAGATGTAAAGATGCTACATTAGAAGATGAAGGAAAAGACAAGAACAAACATACTGAAGTTTCTGGAAAGCTGAACAGGAAGTAAATGCCTTTTCCACTAGAATCACCTGAAAAACATTTTTGCTGTGTAGGAGGCTCTATTTTAATCTAGTGAGACTTATTTTAGATTTTTGTCCTTCAGAAAAGTAAATGATAAATACAGATTATTCAAGACAATAATCTTGTAGAAATATTTTACAGCAGATTTGGTGTAGTAAGCTAAATCAACTATAGCCTTTTCAAGATGCAACTACAAGGATACCACGTGTCCTAGTTTCTGAGAATAAGAAAAAGTTGCCACCAGCTTTATACACATGTATGATGTACATACTACTAAGGGCCTTGCATTAATGAAGTCGTGAATTCCTAAATAATATTTAAACAAGAAGCTCCCTGTCTTCATTTTCATATTTGGGGATTGCTAAGTACCAAAGTTATGTAGAAGGCTAGGACAAGAATATAGAAATGAAATCTGTCTCCTGTTATTATAAAGATAATTTGTGTTATTTTGATTTACATTTTCTAAGGTAATAAAAAATAAGGTAAAACTGAAACAGTGACCCAATATTCTCTCCTTCCTAATTTTCCATCATAAATTAGAGAATCCAGTAAAGATAAGCAATCCCAGGATGGTATAGGATGTTATAGGATCAACAGATGGTGAAAAAGTAGTTAACAAAAATGGGTCCTATGGAACAATGGTGAAAAAACCTACACGTACATATTGTGATATAGCTAGAAATTAGTTTGCATTATGCTAAGTCTTTGACATTTTAGTTACTTTCATCTCTTAGGAAATGACTTTATTAATACTCAAGGGTTTGCAGCTTATAACCCAGCAACAAATAATGCTTCTAAATGTAAACAAGCATGATACTAAGAGTAACCAAGGCTACTAGCAGAGAACTTCTCAAACATGCAAAAATATAGGCCTATTCAGATACAAGAAGCTTTAGACCTCCAAATAGACCAGACCAGAATATGACATCCCACCATCACATTATAATCCACATAGAATCCACTCAGACCAAGGAAAAGAACCTTAAAGCTGTCAAGGAGAAAAGATTAATCACCTATAAAGGGAAACCAATTCGAATAACCTCAGATTTCTCAGCAGAGACAATCAAAGCAAGAAGAGCCTGGAATGATGTAAGACATGCCCTAAAAACAAACAATTATCAAACAAGAATTCTGTACCAGCTAAACTCTCCTTCATAACTGAATGCCAAATAAAAACCTTCCAGAGACAAGAAAAATTGAAACAATATATCTCTCCCAAGCCAGGCCTACAAAAGATACTTAAAGATATCCTACACATAGAAAACCAGCAAGACCACAATAAAGGCCAAGAAACTGTGCCCAAACTGAGCATCCAAGAACCATAGGAAGAACCCAGCTTTTGCAGCTCCCAAGAAGGTGGATATCATGGCAGGAACTCCCAAATACCTCACAGTCCTATCTCTTAATGTTAACGGACTTAACTCTGCAATTCAGCGACATACACTGTGTAGTCGGATTAAAAAACAAGACCCTTCTATCTGCTGTCTGCAGGAGTCACATCTTTCCCGTAAAAACAAACACATTTTCCTTCTTTAAGGCTGGAGCAAAATCTACCAAAAAAGCGGCCCACATAAACAGGCAGGTGTTGCAATCCTAATATTAGATAAAATAGACTTCAAATTAAAATTCGTGAGAAGAGATAAAGAAGGTCGCTACATACTAATTAAGGGATCTCTGCTTCAGAAGGATATTAAAATTCTAAATATCTATTTGCCAAACAATGGAGTACCCAAATTATCAAAGAAACACTACTTTGCCTCAAATCTCATATAGATCCAAAGACATTAATTGTTGGGGATTTTAACACACCACTCTCCCCAATAGATAGATCAACTCGGCAAAATCTCAACAGAGAAACTACAGATCTAAACAGCTGCATAGATCAACTAGATTTAACAGACATCTACCGAACATTTCACGCAGCAGCATCAGGATACACGTTTTTCTCAGCAGCACAGGGAACATTTTCTAAAATAGACCACATTTTAGGCCACAAAGCAAACTTGTCTAAATTCAGAAACATTGAAGTTATACCTTGCATTCTCTCTGACCACAAGGGAAGAAAATTAGAACTCAACACCAAAAGCCACCAAAGAAAGTCCGGTATCATATGGAGGCTGAACAACACACTGCTGAATCACGAGTGGGTCATGGAAGAGATTAGAAAGGAAATTCAAATGTTCATGCTATTCAACAAAAATGAATACACAAATTACCAGCTCCAATGGGAGACAGCAAAGGCAGTACTCAGAGGCAAGTTTATAGCTCTGAGCTCCTTCATTAACAAATTGGAGAGATCTGAAACCAACAATTTAATGACACATGTAAACCTCCTTGAAAAAAAACAGCAAGATAAACCCCAATCTTAATTAAAATTAAATCAGAATTAAATGAAGTAGAATCCAAAAAAGCTATAGAAAGAATCAACAAAACAGAGCTGATTCTTTGAAAAAATTAACAAAATTGACAGACCCTTAGCAAATCTTATCAGAAAAAGAAGAGTACACAGCCAAATAAATAAACTCAGAGGTGAGAATGGAAACATCACCACGGAAACAACCAAGATTCAAAACATTATAAGGGAATACTTCTCAAAACTTTATGTTAATAAGTTTGAGAACTTGACAGAAATGGACCTTTTCCTAGCAGATATTGACATGCCAAAACTAAACCAAGATGAGTTAAACCATCTTATCAGGCCTATATCAAGCATTGCAATAGAAACAGCAATAAGAGACCTCCCAGCTAAGAAAAGTCCAGGACCAGATGGTTTTACAGCAGAATTTACAAGGTCTTCAAAGCAGGGCTCACACCAATACTCCTCCAACTCTTCAATTAAATTGACAGAGAAAGTTCACTACTGAACTCATTCTATAAAGCCATCATTTCCCTCATCCCTAAACCAGGCAGGGACTCATCATAGAAAGATAACTATAGACCCATTTCTTTGATGAACATTGATGCAAAACTTCTCAACAAAATTTTGGCCAATCGACTTCAACAATTCATTCAAAAAAATCATACACCACGATCAAATAGGATTCATTTCATTGAGTCAGAGATGGTTCAATATACGTAAATCAATTATTATTATTCAACACATCATCACGAGCAAGAAAAAGAACCATATGGCTATCTCAATAGATGGAGAAAAAGCATTCGACAAGATCCAACACCCTTTTATGATGAAGGCTCTGGAAAAATTAGGAATCCATGGAACATTCCTCAATACCATAAAGGCTGTATATGACAAATCTACAACCAGCATTATACTTAATGGTGAAAAAATAAAGCCATTTCCTCTTAACTCAAGAACAAGGCAAGGATGTCCACTCGCTCCACTTCTCTTCAATCTCGTATTAGAATGCCTAGCTACAGCAATAAGACAGGATGTAGACGTAATGGGGATCCAAATAGGGAAAGAATAAATAAAATTGTCCCTTTTTGCAGATAACATGATCTTGAATTTAAAGCATCCCATAGACTCCACTCCCAAATTACTGAAGCTGATACAAAACTTTGGCAAAGTAGCAGGGTATAAAATTAACCCCCCAAAATCAATGGCTTTTCTCCATGCCAACAATGAGAAAAGTGGGGCGGTAATTACGAAAGCAACACCATTTGTAATAGCCCCACAAAAAATAAAATACCTACGAATTAACTTAACCAAAGAAGTAAAGGACCTCTATGATGAAAACTTTTAAATCTTGAAAAAGGAAATCAAAACATAACTTAGAAAATGGCAAAAACTCCCATGCTCCTGGATTGGAAAGTTTAACATCGTGAAAATGGCAATGCTTCCCAAGGCTATCTACAAATTCAACGCGATACCTATCAAAATACCAACGTCATTCTTCAAGGAAATAGAAGAGGAAAACCAAAAATTCATATGGAACAATAAAAGACCCAGAATAGCAAAAAACGCTGCTCCATGGAAAGAACACTGCTGGAGAAATATCAACACCAAATTTCAAACTCTACTATAAAGCCATAATAATCATAGGAGTTTGATATTGGCATAAGAACAGACCTCAAGACCAATGGAATAGAATTTAAAACCCAGAAATGAACCTACAGACCTATAACCATCTAATCTTCGATAATGGAGCTAAAACAGTAGAATGGAAGAATGACAGCCTCTTCAGTAAATGGTGCTGACAAAATTGGTTAACTATTTGTAGAAAACTAAAGCTGGATCCTTATATATCACCCTGCACCAGAATTAACTCCAAATGGATTAAAGACCTTGGAGTCAAAGCAGACACTCAGAAACATTACAGGATGGAATACGATGGAATAGGAGAAACCCTAGGTCTCCTTGGTGCAGGCCGAAATTTTCTTAATAGAGACACGGAAACACAACAAATCAAAGACAAGTTGGACAAATTGGATTGAATGAAGTTGCAGAGTTTCTGCATGGCAAAGGACATAGCTAGCAACATAAATTGTAAGCCCACGGATTGGGAGAAGATCTTCATTATCCATACAACAGACAAGGGTCTCATATCTAAAATATACTTGGAACCCAATAAATTAAATCCCCCAACAACTAATCCTCAATGAAACAACTGCCCAATAAAAAAGTGGGCTAAAGACTTAAAGAGACACTTCTCTGAAGGATGGCCAATAGACACATGAAGAAATGCTCAACATCCCTAGCCATAAAAGAAATGCAAATCAAAACAACATTGAGATAACTCCTCACTCCGGTTAGAATGGCAATAATCAAGAACTCTAACAACAACAGATGCTGGAGGGGATGTGGACAGAAGGGAACCTTACATCATTGGTGTGGGAATGTACACTTGTTCAACCACTTTGGAAAGCAGTATGGAGGTTCCTCAAAGACTTCACATAGAGCTCCCCTATGTCCCAGCAATCCCACTTTTGGGCATTTACCCAAATGTTTACAAACAAGACCATACTAAAGCTACCAGCACAACTATGTTTATTTCAGTATTATTTACCATAGTTAAGATCTGGAACCAACCCAGATGCCCCTCAGTACATGAATGGATCATGAAAATATGGTATATATACACAATGGAATTCTATGCCTCCATCAGAAAGAGTGATATTGCCCCATTTGTTAGAAAATGGAAAAACTTGGAAAAAATTATATTAAGTGAGTAAGCCAGGCCCAAAGAAACATAGGTCACATGGTTTCCCTTATTTGCAATATCTAGTATATGTATGAGTGAAGCGGAAAAGGTCAGATAATGTGATGTTAGGAAAATGAACCCTTAGATATGTATTTTAATGTTTTTTAATTTCACGCATTTGTTTTTAACCCATTTATTGGACTTTGTCTTTGTTACTGTGTATGTCCCTCCACCACAGTATAACCTTTGCTTTCACTATATATAGTGATGTCAGTAATACTTGTGAGGAGATGGGAAAAACAAGTCGTTTAAGGATACAGGTGGACCTGTTGCAACAATGAGAAGTACAAGTTGTCATGTCGAAAACAAGCTTTACAACTTTGGTGCCGGGGGGGGGGGGTGGCACGGCGGGAGGAGTAGGTGAGGGGGGTTGGGGGGAGGCTGGGAAGAGTTGTGAAATGTAAACAAAGGAGGAGGCTGCAATGCCTGATAAGAAATGTACGCATTATCCTGCTCATGTAATTGTACCCCTCTGTACATTATGTTCACAAAAAAATAAAATAAAATTATATTAAAAAAAAAGAACTGAGAAGGAGCAAATATCTTCACCCTGCAGATCACAGACCAGAGATGACCCAGGAACCAACCTTCTGGCAGTATGAGTAGAAGTCTGACATAGCACAGGAGGGAAGGCCACCCTTTCCCCACCCCACTACCAGAAATCTCCATCTTTGATACCGGCAAAGGCCCGGCTGAGCAGTTAGCGCCAACTCAGGCTTTGGGAGAAAACAAGATAGTCATTTAGTAGGTCACCGGAACCTGCCCAGACTTGCCAGGCTCAAGTCCACCCTGGAAAAAGTCACCCACCGCAGGCAGAGGAATACACACCCTTTCTTCACTGGGTAAACAGAGCCAGAGGCTGCCCCTCCCTACAGCAGCCTATATAATCAATTGAAATTCTGTTAAAATAAACCCTAAGAATGGCTCCAGGCTGGGCTCTGTGAGTGTCTCAAGCTAGCCCCTCAGGGAAAAGCTACTGTTTGCTGAAAGGCCTCAACTCTACCCCGAACTTAGCCTCAGCACAGCATCTCCAAGCTAGAATAAACAGCCATCTCCCTCTTTTGTAATACTCAAAACAGATCTCCCTCCCACTGAACTAGCCTGGGAGGAGGATCACAAAATCCTGGGTAAAGCAGAACATTTTTCTGCTTGCCCAAACTAAACTAAGTTACCAATCAAGCCACAGAAAAACTAAATACCACAAGCAGACCAGAGACTCCACCTAGAGACTGGTTACAAACACAAGGGAGATACAGAATCTTTCCATCCCCCGCTCTAAAAAATAAAAGAAAATTTTTTGTACCTTATTTTTAATTGTTTTAATTTGTAATTGTTTTTAAATTTTGTTTCTATTATTTTTTCTTTTCATCCTCATATAATTTTTATTTTAGGTGTATATGTGTGGGTGCTTTTTTATCTCTACTGATCTTTTGATCCTTTTTCTTTCTTCCTTTCTTTTCTCATTTTTTTCACTTCTTCTCTTTCATTCTTGTCTGCATGACTTAACTGCTGTTCTGCTCATCCTCAGATATACATGTCGTCAATTATTAGATCTTATCTCCCAACATGTACGCACTTAATCCAGAAATTTATTACTCAATTCAAATTCGTAGACTTAAAATCCTTAATAGCATTATTACCTCTTTATACCCATGTAATACTTAATTTTTTTTATTTTTCTAGTTTTTCATGTCTCCTTTCTATCCCTCCCTTCCTCTTATCCCATCCACATTCTTCTCTGAATATTATTTCTTCAAACTTGCAGTTTTTAAGGGTTTCACTTTTTAATTTTAAATTTTAGGTTTTCCATTTTTTCTTGTCCCTCTTTTTTTACTTCTTTTTTCTTTATTCTTTCTTTTCTTTTTCTTTTTTCTTTTTTTTCTCTCTTCTAACATTCTGTCCAATCCATTTCCTTCTTTGAAATCAGGACTTGGTTAAGTCCACTCTCCCTCACCTTCTCATATGCCTCTAATCCATGCCTCTAATCCTTTTTTTCCCCACATTCTTGCTAAGCCTAATCATTTCGTGTTGCAAAATTCTGCTTTGCTGTTCTTAGGCAATTAAGACATAGTTGTTTGATGTTGAATAGATTGTATCTCTTGAAGTAGATTGTATCTGCAGACTTTTGACTGTGCAACTATGGATTTTGGTTGATGCTTACCTTACAACAGTGTTCTAGCACAAAACTGGTGTTACTTTCATGCCAAATTGGCAGAACAAACCGGAAAAACATAAGAAAAATGGCAAGTCTGGGGATGTCAACTCCCACTCATGACAATCAGGGGACAGAACAGATAATAAATAATGCAGAGGTGAGTTCCCAAAAAGCCTACAAACACTTCAGGTAAACAGGGTAAATGAATAGAGTGAAAACATGCAAAAGTCTCAGTGTGAGCATGGCAAGGATAGAGGGAAGGCAAAAAAATATCAATACATGAGTGTCATGAGCGTGAGGAAGCTACTCAAAGATTGATACAGGAATTTCGTGAGCAGATTGAGAACACTAAAAGAGAAAAAAAAGGAATTTGGGGAGAAGGTTGAGATCAGTCAAAGAGATAGATAGGATTGTGTGAGTTGGCTGAGAACAGATGAAGAGAAAGTCAGGAATGGCATGAGCAGGCTGAGAACACTCGAAGAGAACTACAAGAATTGCATGCACGTGAGGAAGCTAATCAAAGAGAAATATAGGAACTGAGAGATTGGGATGAGAATAGACTAAAATCAATAGAGGCATTCAAGGTATCCATAAACAGAGAGCTGAAAGAACTCAGGGAGACCACAAAGGGAATGCTGAATGGAGCCCAACAGAAGGAATAGCAGTCCAAGGAAAGCATAACCAATCAACTAAGTGATTTGAGAATATACACTAAACACCAAATTAAGGAAGTAAAGAAGTTCATAGAAGATCTAAAAAAAACTCCAACACAGAATTTGAAGCCATCAAAACCGACCAATTAGAAGGAAAAGAAATAAAAACAAAGTAGAAAGTCTTGACAATAGGTTAGACCATGCAGAAGATCAAATCTCAGGTATTGAAGACATCCCAGGTATTAAAGAGAAAGAACATACAACCATCCAAGACAAATTCAAGAAATATGACAGATCTATTCAACATTTGGAAGACATCATCAGAAGGCCTAATTTGAGTATAATGGGTATAGAGGAACACATAGAGAGAGAAGTTTATGGCTAGGAAATTTGTTTAACAGGATACTAACAGAGAACTTCCCAAAATGCAAAAGATAGGCCTATTCAGATACAAGAAGCTTTTAGAAGTCTAAGGAGGCCAGACCGAAACAGGACATCTCACAAACAAAATATAATCTGCAAAGGATCAATTCAGACCAAGGAAAAGATCCTTAAAGCTGTCAAGGAGAAAAGATCAATCACCTATAAAGGGAAACCAATTAGAATCACCTCAGATTTCTAAGCACCACTAAAGCAAGAAGAGCTTGGGATCATGTATGCCATGCCGTAAAGAGAAACAACTATCAACCAAGAATCCTGTACCCAGCTAAACTCTCCTTCATAACTGAAGGACAAATAAAAACTTTCCATAGCAAAGAAAAATTGAAACAATATATCTCTCCGAAGCCAGGCCTAAAAAGATACTTAAAGATATCCTATACATAGAAAACCAACAAGACCACAATAAAGGCCAAGAAACTGTGCCCAAACTGAGAATCCAAGAACCCAGTTTTTGCCGCTCCCAAGAAGGTGGATGAAATGGCAGGAACTCCCAAATCCCTCTCAGTCCTATCTTTCAACATTAATGGAATGAATGCTCCAATTCAGCAACATAGACTGTCTAGTTGTATTAAAAAGCAAGATCCTTCTATCTGATGCCTTCAGGAGTCACATCTTGCCCATAAAAACAAACACATTTTCAATGTGAAAAGCTGGAACAAAATCTACCATGCAAACGGCCCCCATAAACAGGCAGGTGTTGCAATCCTCCTATCAGATACAATAGACTTCAAATTAAAATCAATGAGAAGAGATAAGGAAGCTCGCTACATACAAATTAAGGGATCCCTCCTTGAGGAGGATATTACAATTCTAAATATCTATTTTCAAACCAATGGAGCACCCAAATTTACTCAAGAAAAACTACTTTCCCTCAAATCCCACATAGGTCCAAAGACATTAATGTTGGGGACTTTAACACACCACTCTCCCCACTAGATAGATCAACTTGGCAAAAACTCAACAGAGAAACCGCATACCTAAAAACTGCATAGATCAACTAGATTTAACAGACATCTACCGAATATTTCACCTATCAGCATCAGAATACACATTTTTCTCAGCAGCACATGGAACATTTCCCAAAATAGACCACATTTTAGGTCACAAAGCCAAATTGTCCAAATTCAGAAACACTGAAATTATACCTTGCATTCTCTCAGACCACACGGGAAGAAAATTTGAACTCAACACCAAAATCCACCAAAGAAAGTCCTGTAACACATGGAGGCTGAACAACACTGTTGGACCACCAGTGGGTCATGGAAGTGATTAGACATGAAATTCAAGTATTCATGATATTCAACAAAAATGTACACACAAATTACCTGTTCCTCTGCGACATAGCAAAGGCAGTACTCATAGGCAAAGTATAGGTCTGAGTTCCTACATCAACTAATTGGAGAGATCTTAAACCAACAATTTAATGAGACCTCTGAGCCTCCTTGAAAGAGAGCAGCAAGATAAACTTCAATCTAGGAGATGGAAAGAAATAATTGAATTAAATAATTAAATTAAATTAAATTAATAAATTAAATAATTAAATCAGAATATAAATTAGCTAGAATACAAAAAGACCATAGAAAGAATCAACAAAACAAAGAGTTTGTTCTTGGAAAAAATTAACAAAATAAACAGAGCCTAAGCAAACCTTATCAGAAAAAGATGAGAACACACCCAAATAAATAAACTCAGAGATGAGAATGGAAACATTACCACAAAAACAACCAACACTCAGAACATTATATGGGAATACTTCTCAAACCTTTATGCTCATAAATTTGAGAACTTAGCAGAAATGGAACTTTATCTAGCAAACATCAATATGGGGAAACTAAACCAAGATGAGTTAAGCCATATTAAGAGGTCCATATCAAGCATTGAAATAGAAACAGTTATAAGCGGCCTCCCATCTAAGAAAAGGACCAGATGGTTTTACAAGAGAATTCAACAAGACCTTCCAATCAAAACTCACACCAATATTGCTTCAACTCTTCAAAGAAATTGAAAGAGAAAGTTCACTACCGAATTAATTCTATAAAGCTATAATAACCCTCATCCCATAACCAGGCATGGATTCATCAAAGAAAAAGAACTATAGACCCATTTCTTTGATTAACATTGATGCAATATTTTTCAACAAAATTTTGGACAATCGACCTCAACAATTCATCCAAAAAATCATACACCACGATCAAACAGGTTTCATTTCAGGGATGCAAAGCTGGTTCAATATATGCAAATCAATTAACATAATTAATCACATCAACACTAGCAAGGATAAGAACCACATGGTTACCTCCATAGATGAAGAAAAAAAATTGACAAGATCTAACACCCATTCAAGATTAATGTTCTGGAAAAATTAGGAATCTATGGAACCTTCCTCAATACAATAAAGGCTGTATATGAGAAACCTACATTAAGTATTATACTCAATGGTGAAAAAATAAAGCCATTTCCTCTAAAATCAGGAAAGAGACAAGGATATCCACTCTCCCCACTGTTCTTCAATCTAGTATTAGAATGCCAAGCTACAGCAATAAGACAATATGCAAACATAAAGGGGATTCAAATAGGGAAAGAAGAAGTAAAACTCTCCCTCTTTTCAGATGACATGAACTTGTATTTAAAGAATCCCATAGACTCCACTCCCAAATTACTCAAGGTGATCCAAAACTTTTGGCAAAATAGCAGCGTATAAAATTAACCCTCAAAAATCAATGGCTTTTCTGTATGTCAGCAGTGAGAATTGTGTGGCTGAAATTAGGAAAGCAACTCCATTTGTAATAGCCCGACACACAAAAAATAAAATACCATGGTTAACTTAACCAAATAAGTGAAAGGTCTTTATGATGAAAACTTTAAAAACCTGAAAAAGGAAATCAACACAGAACTTAGAAGGTGGCAAAAAATTCCCATGCTCCTGGATTGGAAATATTAATATCGAGAAAATGGCAATATTTCCCAAGGCTATCTGCCAATTCAATGCGATACCTATCAATATTCCTACCTCCTTCTTGAAGGAAATAGAAGAGGCAATCCAAAAATTCATATGGAACATAAAAAAAACCCGAATAGCAAAAACAATCCTTAACAGAAACCACAGTGCTGGAGGCATATCAGTACCAAATTTCAAGCTCTACTACAAAGCCATAGTAATCAAAACAGCTTGGTACTGGCACATTGGACCTCAGGACAAATGGAATAGAATTGAAAACCCAGAAATGAACCTACAGACATATAGCCACCTAATCTTCGATAATGGAGCTAAAAATTAGAATGGAAGAAAGACAGCCTCATCAGTAAATGGTTAGGGCAAAACTGGTTAACTACTTGTAGAAAAATAAATCTAGAACTTTATATTTCACCCTGCACCAGAATCAACTAAAAGAGGCTCAAAGACCACGGAGACAAAGTATACACCCTGAATACATTACAGGACCGAATAGAAGAAACCCTAGGTCACCTTGGCACAGGATGACATTTTGTTAACAGAGACCAAGAAACACAAAAAATCAAAGAAAGGTTGGACAAATGGTATTGCGGGAAATTGCAGAGCTTCTGCATGGCAAAGAACATAGCTAGCAAGATCAATAGAAAGCCCAGGGATTGGAAAAAGATCTTCACTAGCCATATAATGGACAAGGGTCTCATATCTAAAATATGCCTGGAAATCAAAAAATTAAATCCCTGAACAACAAATCTTCAAAGAAACAACTGGCCAATTAATAAGTAGGCTAAAAATTTAAAGAGAAACTCCTCTGAAGAGGAAAGAAAGATGGCCAATAGATACATGAAGAAATTCCCAACATCTTGCCATAAAAGAAATGCAAATCAAAACAACATTGAGATACCACCTCATCCCAGTTAGAATGGCGATAATCAAGAACTCTAATAACAACAGATATTGTAGAGGATGTGGACATTGTTGGTGGGTGCATAAGCTTGTTCAACCACTTTGGAAAGCAGTATGGAGGTTCCTCCAAAGACTCCACATAGAGCCCCCCTATGACTCAGCAATCCCACTTTGGGCATTTATCCAAATGATCACAAACAAGACCACGCTAAACCTACCAGCACAACTATGTTTATTGCAGCATTATTTACCATAGCTAAGATCTGGAACCAACCCAGATGCCCCACAGTAGATGAATGATCAAGAAAATGTCATATAGGTACACAATGAAATTTTGTGCCTCCATCAGAAAGAATGACATTGCCCCATTTATTAGGAAATGGAAAGACTTGGAAAAATTATATTAAGTGAAGTAAGTGAGGCCTAAATAAACATAGGTACCATGGCTTTTCTTATTTGCAACAACTAGTATATATCTGAGTCAAGCAGAAAAGGTCAGATAAGTTGATGTTAGGAAAATGAACCCTAAGATATGTGTTCAAATGCTTTTTTTTTCTTTCATGAGATTGTTTCTAAAATGTTTAGAAGATTATTTATTGGTTCCTTTGTATGTCCATCCCTCATGATATAACCCCTGCTTTCACTGTATATGATGTTTGTGTAATTTGAGAAGGGAGAGGGGAAAAAACAAATCGTTAAATCAGGGATACAGGTGGACCCATTGCAACAATGAGATATACAAAACGTTATGTCGAAAAACAAACTTTACAACTTTGGTGTGGGGGGGCAGGTGGATAAGGAGGATTCCTGTGGGGGGGACGTGGGCAGGATGGGAAGAGATGGGAAGGGGAAACAAATAGGAGGCTACAATGCTTGATAAGAAATGTACTCATTATCTTGCACATGTAATTTAACTCCTGTGTACTAGCACAAGACCAGACTCCAGGGCCAATGGAATAGAATTGAAAAGCCAGAAATGAACCTAAAGACATATAACCATCTAATTTTTGGTAAGCGAGCTAAAAAAATAGAATGGAAGAATGACAGCCTCCTCAGTAAATGGTGTTGGCAAAATTGGTTAACTACTTGTAGAAAACTATAGCTAGATCCTTATATATTACCCTTCACCAGAATCAACTCCCAATGCATCAAAGATCTCCGAGTCAAAGCAGACACTCTGAAAATATTACATGATGGAATAGGAGAAACCCTAGGTCTCTTTGGCACAAGCTGAAATTTTCTTAATGGAGACCCAGAAACACAACAAATCAGTGAACGTTTGGACAAATAGGATTGCATGAAATTGCAGAGTGTCTGCATGGCAAAGGACATAGCTAGCAACATCAATAGAAAGCCCACGGATTGGGAGAAGATCTTCACTAGCCATACAACGGACAAGGGTCTCATATCTAAAATATACCTGGAACTTAACCCCTCTGTACAGTATGTTCACAAATAAAATAAAATTAAATTAAAAAAAATTAAATTCCCCAACAACAAATCTTCAAAGAAACAACTGCCCAATTAATAAGTGGGCTAAAGACTTTTGGAGTGTGTTCTTTACTCATATAAAACTTGTCTGTAACCTTCTGATTGAGAGTATTACAAAAGGAAACAATATGCCATTTGAAGGCCAGCATAGAACAAAAGAAAACATTTGTTTTAAAAGTGGTCTGCTGCAAACAAACAAAGACATGGATGTTTTAAAGTGTCTTATGCATGGATGTTTCACTCTTGATGTGATTTTCTTGTTGCAGGACTCAGTTATCAATTCCTTTAGTCTGGTCTGGAGTTTTCCATAGCAATAAGGATTCCAAAAAAGCAGGATCCAGTAAGTATGATCAGCAAAAGCAGCCCCTTCTCAGACCAGTACTCTTTTAAGGAGGCTCCCAAAGAAATACCTGCTGTTTGTTTTGTTCGTTTAGTTTGTGCTGGTTCTGGGGCTTGAACTCAAAGGCTGGACCCTGTCCCTGTACAGTGTCCTTGCCCACGTGCCCCCAAAGCTAGTACTCTACTGTTTGAGCCAAAAGTGCACTTCTGGATTTTTTGGTTTTTAATTACAGATCAGAATTTGACACACTCTCCTGTCTGGTTTGGCTTTGAACTGAGACACTAAGAAAGCTAAGTGACATCAACTTTATGGACTTCCCTTTTGAACCAAGAAATACTAGATGAAGCTAATTATTAGGCCAATATTTGACAATTTGTAAAAGAAGAAAATATGTTCAGCAAAGGATCCATAACTTAAAAAACTCAGTACATATAGGTGCACTCAATCATTTTGGTATTATTTTCTCTGCTTGGCAAGATTATTATTGACTTCGTCATTCCTTTTGTGAAAACTTAAAGTAATATTTGCAATTTTTACTTGGTCGTGGGGCTTAAACTCTGATCCTGGGCACTGTCCCTCAGCTCTTCAGCTCAAGTTGAGTGCTCTACCACTTTAGCTACAACACCACTTCCAGGTTTCTTGTGGTTCATTGAAGATAAGGGTTTCATGTACTTTCCTGACCAGGCTGGCTTTGAACCAAGATCCTCTGGTCTCAACCTCCTGAATAGCCAGGATTACAGGCATAATCCAGCAGCACCTGGCTCATATTTGCATTTAGTGCACTTAATGACACTAAGTATACAAAGAATGGAAATCTAAATCAAATGATGTGACATTGCAGCTTTTCAGAATAATTGAGGTAGCAATAAATATGTTTTCCTTTTCCATTTTGTTACATTAATGCCTCATGAGCTATGGGACCCTCAGATTACCATCTCTTCCCTCTGTGTAGGTGTATTTAATATTAGGAAATGTTCATAGAGAAATAAAGCAAGACAGGTTTTTAGAAAGCAAAGTTAATCAGGAGATATATTTATCACACAGAGATTAAGAACTATGCTAAGAGATTTAGAATGTTAAAGGCAATGAGGAATAAGCCTAGTTGATAACTTGTTCTTCAATAACTAAAAATGGTTCCTTAGAACGGTTTCTGTTATACCTTATTGACTATCACTTATTCCTTTTATCTGGAGTTATTCCTTCTCTTCTGTCACAGCTGTTAATTAGCCTCTGTCTTTTTGGTGCCAGGACTGGCCCAAAGGTTTCTAAATCTCACTTAGATTACCCTTCTCATTGTGATTAGCAGTGACCACTCAAAAGCCTACAATCTTTGAATTTCCAGAATTAATCTTCCTGACATCTAAGCACATTCCTGGCATTAATTGCTGTGACCTAATGAACAAAACTTTTTTTTTCCAACACAGTATCCAAATATAGGTAAAGTATATTAATTAGGTACTATCTCCAGGTATCAGTATGGATGGAGCAATTGTATATTCCAAGTATGGGTTTTTTTATTTTGCATTTACTAACTAAATATTTGTTGTTGTTGTTGTTGTTGTTGTTTTGCCAGTCCTGGGGCTTAAACTCAGGGCTAAAGAATTATCCTTCAGCTTTTTTTTTTTGCTCAAGTTAACCCTCTACCACTTGAGGCACAGCACCACTTCCAGTGTTTCTTTTTCTATTTATGTGTACTGAGGAATTGAACACAGGGTTTCATGCATGCTAGGCAATCACGGTAGCATGAAGCCATATTCCCAGAGCCCTAAAAGACTTTTGTAAGATGGCTTTACATTTTCATTCTGTAACAATGTATCATAATTTTGGCCAGAAATTTTTGCTAGGAAAGGACATTGAACCCAATACTGAGTCCAATAATGCTAGATGGACAACGAATAACTGTCACAGTCTAGCCAGGGCACAGAGGGGCTTACCGCATGTAGCTGGTACAACAGACTGAGCGAGACAGCTCCTGAACCACAGCTCACCTCCAGAATGAGAGGGCCCCCTTGGTTCCAGCCACTTGGGGATGCTGGACCACCTCTCCAGCACCCATTCAAATAGTTCTTAAAAGAGAGAGAGTGAAAGAAAGATGGTCAGAATTACACTTAAGTCAGTTGCCAGTGGCTCAGGTCCATAACCCTAACTACACAGGAGTATAAATCTGACGATCATGGTTCACAGTCAGCCTGGGCAGGAACATCTATGGGACTCTTATCTCCAAAGAACCACCAGAAAATCATAAGTGGCACTGTGACTCAAGTGGTAGAGCATTAGCCTTGAGCTGAAGAGCTCGGGGACAGTGCCCAGGCCCAGAGTTCAAGCCTCACGACTGACAAGCAGTGAATTTCCCACCACAAGAAGTGGACTGAATAGCACCCATTGTCCTAGGGAGCATGGCAGAAGAGTTATGAGTAGGTCACCCAGCTTCTCTGTTCCTCAATTTCCCCAGCTGCAAAACTGAACAAAGTGAAGGAACCCTTTCCTCATGGGGATAGGGTAATAATGAAAGAGCCATGTTTTGTTTCATATTCCTATACCTGTCGCACCATTAATAACACACACCATCTGAGCTTTTTCCGGGTATCTTCCTGTCATATTCTCACAGAATTGCTGAGAACTGTATCTGACTGCCGCTCCCTCTGTGCCTGGCCCTGCTCCGGAGATCCCTCTGTAGTAATCCCTTGTTTCCTCACAACTGTCCCATGAGGAGACTGAGGTCTGATGGTCAAAGCCAAACTCAGAATTTCACCTGTGTCCAAGAATTGGCTGCCGTGGACTAAGTTTGGAAAAATCCATCTAAATAAATTACTGAGTGTGACACTATGTGTCTACCATCCCAAATACAGAGGACTGGGCCTGGTGGTGCATGCCTGTCACAGATAGGAGGACCGCAATTCAGCCCAGCTTGAGTATATATTAAGCCTCAATCTCGGAAATGCCCAAAACAGAAAAGCTTGACTCGCATGGTAGAAGACCTGACTGGCAAGCCTAAGGCCTTGAGGTCAAACCATAATATACCAAAAAGAATCAGAGGTCCAATGCCTCAAGCTCATGTCTATAATCCTATCTACTCAGGTGCCTTAGATCTGAAGATCACAGCTCAAGATTTAACATAGGGTTGGCCTTGCCCATCAGACGTCATGATGAGAAGACCTGGAGTCTGACCTATGTTGCTCTGCTCCATACTAGCAGGGCTCATATGCTTACTAAGTGTTGGCCAAGCTCTCTGACCCCCTGGGAAGCCACCCAATGTGAGCTGCACTCCCAGGTTCTCCCAAACTCCCACTGCCACTAACCAGGCCCAAGGGAGTACACAGCTCCAGGGCACACAGATCTCTTGTTCTTTTTAACAGTGCTGAGTCCCCTTCAAGCGTCCCTCCCTTCCAGGTCCCTAGAGCTCAGCTGTGAATCCCATGCACCCCCAAAAAGATAGCAGGTAGAAGTTGCCATACCAGTCTCCTTGTTACAATGCACATCTACACAGACACACACAGACACACACAGACACACACAGACACACACAGACACACAGACACACACACACACACACACACACACACACACACACACACACACACACACACATCCAGACCTGTGACAGAAGACTTGTGAATGCAGCACCTGCATTTTGCCAAATGATCACTCACCTGAGTAAAGTCAGGCTGAACAAGGAGAAAGATGATCTCTCTCTCTGTGTCTCTCTTTTTGTCTCTCTCTGTGTCTCTCTCTGTATCTCTCTCTGTCTCTCTATATCTCTGTCTCTCCCCATCTCTGTCTCTCTCCATCACTGTCTCTGTCTCTCTGTCTCTGTCTCTGTCTGTGTGTCTGTCTCTCTCTCTCTCTCTCTTTCTCTCTCTCTCACACACACACACAGACTCAGAGCAGTCCCTCTCCTGAGTTTGTAGGAGACCAGATGGACCAGGAGCACCAGCAGAAGTTGGCAGAGCTGGGAAATGTGATCACCCTGTCAGAACTGTTGACAGCTGATGCGGGGGGACAGCCGAGGTGCATGTGTGTGGGTGGGGTGTTCCTCCCAGATATTCACCTTCTGTTCTGACTCACAACACACTCACCTCCCTACTGGGCTTTTCTGGGAACCTCATCAAGTGAAAGGGTGACTGAGCATAGAAGACAAGGGCTCACACAGCAAGGGGGTCTATCTTCTGCATCCAACACCCTTCACCCCAGAAAAAAGGAAAAGTACCCAGAAGGCAAGTGTGGACATGCTGCTCCCCACCTCTGTACTAAAGCCACCAGGTTCCCACCAGGGAGAGGAAGAGTGCAGATGCACCGCTGTGTGGCTCCAGGCCAACGGCTCTGTGGCGCCCACTCCTCACCCAACCCTGCACCTCCCCGTTTCCTGGGACAATGTAGGCTAGGGATGGGGGTAGGATCCTCAGGTCAACACCCACCCCCATCCCTGTGGCATTTGTGGCAGGGCCTGGGCCAGAATGTGGGGCATGGGGGAGGTGCAGGTCCTGGTCGGGAGGAGGGAGGAGGGGGGGGTTATGGGTTTGTGGGGTGTGGTCCTGCGTGGGCAGCCACTCACATGTGCTGCTGGGAGAAGCTGTTGGCAGCTGTTCCGGGTGAGGCCAGCAGCAATGACAGAGGCATGGTAGACACTCAGGCCCAGAGCAGATGACAGGGGGGCCAGGACAAGGTCAGACCACAAGCCGGCCAGTGGTGCACCATTGAACCATTGCCTGAGGACTCCAAGAGGCACCACAATCTGAACCAGCAACACCAGGTTTGAAATGCTACACAGCTGGGAAGGGGAGGAGGGGGCCAGCGCACAGGCTGGCACATGGTGTGGCTGAGCAAGGCCTCTCTTCCTAGGCCTCAAGTCTCTTGCTCACCACTCACCCACCTCTACCTTCCTCAACTACTGGTAGTGGTATCAACCACAGAGGTAATCCCGGTGCTACAGGGCAGCATAGAATGTGGGCATGGCCACCATTCTTGTATACCATTGGTCAGAAAGAACCATGAAAGAATGGGGGTGTGTCTTAAATACTGTGATGCAGGCAGAATGGGCATAGTCAAGATGACAGCAGCCCCTTTCCCAGGAAACTCTATCCAATCCAGTTGGGACAAGAGGGTGACCTGCTTGAGCCAGATGGCTGCACAGATTGTTGTGTATGTCTGTTTGTTGCCAGTCCCAGACCTTGAACTCAGGATCTAGGCACAATCTGTGAACTGCTTTTGCTCAAGGCTAACCACTGGAGCCACAGAGCTCTACTTCTGGCTTTGTTGGCACTGAAGTTGGACAGAAGTCTCAAGGACTTTCCTGCCTAGGTTCACTTTGACCATGATCCTCCTATCACAGCCTTGTAAGTATCAAGGAAGACTTTTGAGAGCCACTGGTGCCTGCCTAATCATTGGTCTTGCTGATGTACTCAAACAGACCAGTGTTTTCTCTATCCTAAGGTCTACGTGCTGGGAGCTCAAGCCCACAGTTTGAATCCTGGTCCTGCCACCTCCAAATGGCAGGAGATCCTAAGAAACTCACTCCTATTCATATGATTACCAATGGAATGTGATGTATTTCATGATTGAATGGGAAGTTCTTGAATGATTCTAGGATAAAATTATACATAATAATATTATAGGACACTGATAAATTGTAACTAACACTTTATGAAGCATTTAAACAATCACATTCATTAAATGGAGGCAGAATGAAATACCTAAGAATTGGGCTCACATACTATAAAGGTGCCATTTTTTCTGCCAGGACTGGGCTTTGAATGCATGGTCTGGCTAACACTGTTGCTCTCTGTGGGAAGGGGAAGCTTGCCTCCTTGAAGTAAAAAAAATCAAGTCCATTTCTTAGGCCTGAAATCGATACCCACCACTAGAAAACATCCTATTTGTGTACATTTTAAATATATGATTTATATTCATATGTGGACTCCATATTGTGTTCAGTGTAGTTACTCATTTTATTTTTTATTTTATTCATGTATTGACTGTTCATTTTATTGACTATTATCACACATATGGATTCCACTTCATACCTGACAACCAGGACTTTCACAGAAAAGAAAAACTTGTATCACCATCAGCTTATTATGCCATAATTCATTTTTGGGGGGTGCTGACATCTGAACTCATAGCCTACAAGACACAATTCATGAATGGGTGAGTGTCAGCACACCATCCTGGTGCAAATTGAGCTGACAGGCAGTTCCTAGGATCTGAAATTGGCAAAAACAAACAAAAAAAATTATCTCCCTGGCTTGCAATTGGTGCCCTTTTATCTGCCAGGCTTTGGATTTGAACTCAGGGTCTGGGTAACTCTGCAGCACTGTCGACCAAGGGGAAGCTCACCATGCTTGAAGACAAGAAAGTCAGGCCTGGACCCTAGGCCTGAATTCAAGCCCCAGCACTGGGAAACATACTATTTATATACATTGTAAAGATAGGATTTGTAATTACCTATAGATGTTCAGTCCATATCTTGTTTGTTGTGGTTATTTATTGTATTTCTGTTTTATTCATTTATTTACCATTTATTTTATTGACTTTGATAACACACATTCCATTTATTATATTGATGACAACCTATCACATAGTATCTAGATTTGTAGACATGTTCTCCATCATGTCTGACACCCAGGACTCTCAGAGAAAGGGAAAACAGGTGTCACACTATGCTTCTTCCTACATGATCCAATTGTTAGCAGTGCTGGGATATGAACTCAGAGCCTAGCAAACCCAATTCATGAATGGGTGTGTCAACAAGGCAAACTCTATCCCAGGAAGCTGCCAGGAAGTTCCCAGACCCTGAGATCAAGCCGTAGGGGTGGAAAAATAGCCATACATGGATAGGCAGGTGGTAGTATACCAATAAATATATATTTGTATGGAGTGCCAGAGACATCTACCTAGGATTCAATGACATAAACTATGTTTCTACCAAGTCTTAGGTAGTTATTACACCACCATTGAAGGAATAGGATTCTTTTCATGTTTAGTAAGATATTCATTAAGATCAATCAGCGTCCTAGGATCATTGTGTCTAATTTTAGACTAGACTAATGCACGCAGAAACTTTTCATTCAATCATGAGTTTGCTCACATTCCATTGGTATTCCCATGCATAGGAAGAGTCTCTTGGGAAAACACCCCACTGGTAGGTGTCAGGACCAGGACAAGAATTCAGGGCCTACATGGCTGTATGGGCCTATGGCTTAGCCCACTAGCCTTCCCCAATGCAAAGTGAGGTACCCTATTGTAGGTGTGTCATTGAGACCCAGGATGGTCACCATGAAAAGGAACAAAATATAAAATATCCATTCCACGGCTCTCTCTCTCTCTCTCTCTCTCTCTCTCTCTCTCTCTCTCTCTCTCTCTCTCTCTCTCTCTCTCTCTCTCTCTCTCTCTCTCTCTCTCTCTCTCTCTCTCTCACTCTCTCTCTCTCTCTCACTCCCTCCCTCCCTCCCTCCCTCCCTCTCTCTATTTGTTGTTTTGTTTTGTTTTATTTCTGGCAAGACTTCAAGGCCTAGGATCCCAGGATTGGCTATGGACCCATGGCAGCCCGCCACCCTGAGGTGATTGAAGCTGTTGTAGATTTAACTCAGTTAGCGTTAAATCTATAGCACTGTAGGAGAAATTGAAGCTCACCATCCTTGAAGACTGCAATATCAGTCTATGTTGCAGGGCCTGAATTGAAACCCTAGCACGGGCAAAAATAATATACTCACCTATTTTACACATAGGATCTCTATTTACATTCATGTGTGAAATGTGTCTTATGTTCAGTGTAGATATTCTTTTTATTGTGTCTTAGTCATGGATGAATTTTTTGTTTTATTTAGTACGATGACAGACATGACTGTGCTGACATGGATGACAACCTATTTCCATGGCAATAGAGTTGCCTATATAGCATTCTTGATCCTCCCTGAGACCTAGGACTTTCACAAGTCAGGGCAGGAAAACAGGTGGATCGATGGGCTTCTCACTTCAGGATTCATCTTTTGACATTATTGGGATTTGAACACAGAGTCTAGCAGATCAAATTGGGGAAAGGTATTAGGTGAGGATACAGGCCTGTGAGCAACTAAGGAGCTAGGCCATTCCCAGGACCTGACATTGAACCCCAGGGAGGGCCAGGATAGGAAGAGATTCATCCTTGAAACATAAGATCGATATTGACATACATGTGCGGACAGCCTCTTGCATTAGGTGCACTTCTCCTTAATTTGTTTCTAATTCATGGAGATATTTTGTGTTTTACTGAGGCTGGTGGCAGGTATAGCTGTGCTGACATGGATGACAACCTGTTCCCATGGTTATAGGGTTGCTTATGCATTCATTCTCCATCCTAGCTGAGACCCAGGACTTTCACAGGAGAGGAAAACAGGTGCAATGACTGGCTTCTGACATCAAGGATGAATCTTTTGTCAGTACTGGGATTTGAACTCAGGTCTGGGTAACTGTTGCACTGTGGAGGGAGGGGAGGCTCACCATACTTGAAGACTAGAATATCAGGCCTAGACCAGGGCCTGATTTGAAGCCCCAACTCTGGACAAAATAAGAAGCCCACCTCTTTTAAACATAAGATCTCTATTTATTTACATACAGGTCTGGTATGCATCTTCCATTCAGTGTAGTTATTCTTTTTATTTTGTGTCTTTTTCAAGGAGGTATTGTGTATTCTGTTGATTATAGGATGACATATATAACTTTGCTGAGTTGGATGACACCCTATTCCCATGGGTGTGGAGTTGCCTATACTTTCTTGATTCTTTATTCTTGCTGAGACCCAGCACTTGCACAGTACAGGAAAACAGGTGCGAGGATTGGTTTCTCACATCAGGATGAGCCTTTTTGTAGTGCTGAGATTTAAACTAGGGGCCTAGCAGGCCCAACAGCTCAATGGGTCCACATGAGCCTACCATCTTCTGAGCTAGGCCATATCCAGGACCTGAGATAGAGCCCCTGGGTGGGGTGGGGCACAATATTCATCCATTCATAAGCTGAAGCTAGTGTGCTAATAAAGACCTATTTGGATAGAGTAGGAGATGTAATGAGCTGTGTTGGAATCCTATGTACCATGTGAGTACCGATTCTTGGATCTTTCCCAATGCCTCCAATTCTTGAATGTGATTCTTATTGTCATACTTCATGAACTCTTAATTTAAAATAATAATTGTGCCATACGTCTTTCCTATCATTTCCTATGAGAATCATGCATGAACTAAAATCTTCCCTAGGACTGAATTCAAGTACCTCATAACATTTATAAACATGTTAAATATATGATTTATACTTACTTCTATGTATTCAGTCTATATCGTGCTTGGAGTGATTCATTATATTTTATTATTGATTTACTTATTTAGCATTTATTTTATGGACTGTGAGTACACCAATAACATTTATTACATTTCTTCCCATCTATTCCATAGCATGTAGTTTTGCAGACCTATTATGAAATTGCACAGAAAAGGAAAACAGGTGTCACACTTGAAATCTTACACCAGGAAGAAATTTTTGGCAATGATGGGGCCTGATCTGAAGGCCAGAGAGGCCCAATTCATGAATGGCGTGTGTCAGCACCGCTGCCTCTAGCCCATTCAGCTGCCAAGTGGATCTCAGGACTTGGGATCAAGCCCCAGGTTTGGCCAAAATAGCTGTAACTTTCTATGACGATGGTGGTATCTAAATAAATATAAATTTAGATATTAGGTACTGCCAGAGGTATCTAATAATGACATATACTACGTTCCTACCAATTCTCCTGTATTTAGGGAGGACTCCATTTAATCAACAGTTCTTTTAATGCATAATAATCTGAATTAAAATCAATCCGTGCCCTGTGATTATTGGTTCTAATTTTATGCTAGACACATTGACGGACTACTCATACAACCATGACATTGATTATATTCCGCTGGTGTTCCTATGGACAAGCAATATTTTCTGAGGCTCTCCAGCCCTTTTTACGTGGCATGACCAGGATTCGAACTCAGGGTCTAGTGTCAGGTTGGCCTATGGCTTCACTGACAGCCAGCCAGCCTTCAGCAATGCCAGGTGACCTACAGGTTGCAGCCATGTCATTCAGAAAGAGGATGGTCAACATGCAAGGAAGGAAAACAAACTGCTGAATGTCCGCGGCTTGTGGCATTTTTCGGTGTTGTTTTCATTTTGTTTGGATGTATTCTTATAGGAGAAGCTCCAGAGTTGATCTGATGAATGGCATCAACCTATGAAATTTGTATTCAATTCAATGAGTTCATAACACAGAGACTGTTTTCATGAAATTGCATGTTGCAGGGCTCCCTTCACTGCTCCCAGTGTAGCCTAAGGGTTTCTCTGCATCCCAGGCCAGAAGTCTCTCTCACTGTCTGGACAGGCAGACAAAAGGCCTCACTCCTGTAAAGCTGTGTAACAGGCAACTCGATCTGGGCCAATTACTGAGGAGGAGTGTGGGTGGGCTCTGAAGGCCAGGAGAAAAAGCCTGCTTTGTACCCCAAACTATCTCTCTTCCCAGTGCTTTGATTTGACAGGAAGCATTCATTTGTGCAACCTCCCATGGCAGCCCAAGTTCTGTGCACTTATACTGCCTTTGTGAGACTATATTCTGGTGTTCAGATAGAGTGCTCATGTAATTCAGGAGTCCTTCTGGCAGACAACTAGGGCACTGAACTTAAAGAAATGTTTGTTTCATTGAGGCTGATGATGGGCCTATGATATCTCTCCTAGGTTTCCAGAAGCTTGGGAAATCTAAGAACATGTCAGATATCACAAACATTCCTGTAATCTATTTCTGGTGAAGTTCATCAGATTTTGAAACCTTTGACCTCTACCAGTTGGGCCCTGGGTGGCTAGATTTGGTGGTTGAACACAGGGTCTCAGGGCTGACCATGAGACCAGAGAAGTCTAGTGCTTTACCATTTTGTGTCACAGCTTCACTATTGCTTTCTGTGTGTGTGTGTGTGTGTGTGTGTGTGTGTGTGTGTGAGAGAGAGAGAGAGAGAGAGAGAGAGACAAAGAGAGAGACAGACAGAGAGAGAGAGAGAGCGAGAGAGAGAGAGACAGAGAGAGAGAGACAGAGAGACAGAGACAGAGAGAGAGAGAGAGAGAGAGAGAGAGAGAGAGAGAGTGCATTCAGTAATCCTGGAGCTTGTACTCAGGACTTGATCACTGTACCTAGTGTCTCTTGTACAAGGATTGCCCTATCCTATTTGAACCATAGAGCCACTACAGGTATTTTCCTAGTGATGTGGTCCTGATGAATGAAGCCCAAGGTTTCACAGATGCAAAGCACTCTACCCCTAAGGCACATTCCCTGCCCTGTACTTCAGGTTTGTTAGTTTGTTTCAGTTTTTTTTGTTGTTGTTGTTGTCAGTTGTAGGAGTTGAAATCTTGGCCTGGTTGCTATCCCTGAGAAATTGAAATCAAATCTTGTGCTATAACCACTTGAGCCACAGAGCCACTTTCTGATGGTTAATTGAAGCTAAGTGTCTCAAGGACTTTCCTTTTCAGGCTAGCTTTAAACCATGATCCTCAGATCTCATCCTCATGAGTAGCTAAGATGACAGTCATGAGCCACAAGCACCCAACTTCCACTTCAGGTTTCTTAGTGATGAATTGGAGATAATAGGGTCATGGGACCTTTTGTTTCTGGCATAGTTTGGAACCTAGATACTCAGATCTCAGCTTCCTGGGAAGGCATGATGACAGACCTTAACTATAGAACCCCAGGCCGTGGCACTCTGCTGCAAGGAGGTCCTTGGCTCCACATGGTAGAGTGGTAGCCATGTGCCCAAGAGGTAAATGTCAGTGCTTAGGCCCTGAGTTCAAGGTTCATGACTGAGAAAAAACAAAACAAAACAATTGTCTGCCATAGACAACCCACTAGTCTTCACTAATACATAATTTTGTCCCTGCCATGGAGATATATCGGAGCCTCAATATTCTTGTCTGCATAATCATCTCAGTTGTGTAGCTCTTACAAGGAAAAGATGAAAGAATGCACCTTTTAAAGGACAAAACACACAACACTCTTTATTTTTGTCGGTCATGGGGCTTGTACTCTGGGCCTGAGCTCTGTCCCTCAGGTCTTCAGCTCAAGGCTAGCACTCTACCACTTGATCTACAGTGCCACTTCTGGTTTTATGGTGTTTTATTGAGATAAGTGTTTCATGGCCTTTCCTGCCAGTGTGGATTTGAACCACAATCCTCAGATCTCAGACCCTGAGTACCTAGGATTACTGGCTTGAGCCACCAACTCCTGGCTCCACATAACACTCTTTACAGGCCTCAGCACACAGCATCCTATGAAATGCTCAGCACCCAGCACCCAATGCAGCACTCAGCACACTGCACCCCGTGAAGGACCCAGCACACAGCATCCTGTGCAGGAATCAGCACACAGAACTCCAAGAGGGACCCAGCACCCCAGGAAGGACTCATCAAATAGCTGTATTCCACAAGCTGTCATTAGTATTAGGGTGCTTTCATCAGTATCACCATTCTTTCAGAAACACATCACAAACTGCACAAAGTTCACATCTAATGATTCAGAGGATTTTTTTGGGGGGCGGGGGAGAGTCAGCCACAGGATTGCACTAAAATTTAGGAGGTACTGTCTTAAGATCTTTTGCTCAAATTTAGAGCTCCACCACTTTGAGCCACAGTTCAGAGTTTCACAGCATTGCTGCCAGGCCTGAGTTTTAAACCCACCAGTGTCAGATCTCAGCCCCTTAGTACCTTTGATGACAGAGGTGAGCGAGCGAGCAGCATCTGGTTCCGTCGACCTGGGTTGCAGTGGTATACCTCTGGCTAAGTCAGGTTAGATGGCAGCTGTCTGCACCAGACTCCCGGCTTGCTCTGTAATGAGGTATTTGAAGTCCTGTCCTTATAGAGTTGCAGTCACAATATTAAATATTTTTGGTGTCCATCCTGGGTCTTGATTAAGGGTCTAGACACAGTCCCTAAATATTTATGCTCAAAGCTAGTGCTCGATGCTTCAGTGACATCACAAATTCCGGATTTTTATGTGCATGTGGAAGTAAGGAATCAAATCCAGGGCTTTGTATGTACTAGCCATCACTATACCAGTGAGCCTCAGGAAAGAAATGTGTATAAACAGATAAAAGTGTAGATTGGCATATATATACATATGTATGTATAAAACAAGAGAAAGATGTTTGTATATTATGAAATTACATATATTATATTACTACCAATATCTGACAATTAAATTATTCCCTCCATTTTTAAGTTTCATTGTTGAATACATAATTAAGTATTAATTGAAAATTAGTCAATGTAGTATAATTGTTGTGTATAATTTTATAGTATACTCATTCACTAATTACTAATTTAATTGTTACATTTATAACATTCCATTTGTATGTATGTATATTGGAATGCATTTCTTAGAATCTGCTGCCAATCATTAGTGGTAGTCCCAGATTCAACCTCCAGGCCTAAGTTGAGGTTTCGGCTATGGTTTCCCTAATAGTCATCCAAATATCAGCATGCAAACTCATGTACATTTTCTGGGCCTCGTCATTTAGACCAAGAATGGTCACAGTGCAAAGAGAAAAAAATGTAACACTACCTTCTTGAACATCTCTGTTTTATCCTTCTCCTTTTTATTTTTATTTTTTGTCAACCCTGAGATTTGAACTTGGGTCCTAGTATCCCAGGGTCAGCTGTGGTACAGATGCCAAGACCTGACTTCAAGCCCAGTGCTTGGCCAAAAAAAAAAGGCCCTGGCTTGGAATTTGCACCATTTTTCTGGCAGGCCTATGATTTGAACTCAGGGTCTGGGTAACTATGTGGCACTGTTAATGAAGGGGAAGCTCACTGTCCTTGAAGACAAGAAATTCAGACGAGTTCCCAGAGCCTGAATTAAATCCCCAGCACTGGAAGAATAATATTCATATATGATATATATTTACATACATGGGTTTAGTGAGTATGATATTTATTACCCTTATTTATTTAGTATTATTACACATATAATATTTCATTTATCACATCTTGTCACATAGAATATATTTGATATGGATTATACATCATAATGAGACCCAGGAGTTTTTTTTTTTTTCAGGAAAAAATCTGTCAGAATTGGTCTCTTACTCCATTAATAATTTTTGACCATGCTGAGATTTCAACTCACAGCCTAGAAAGCCCAATCCATAAATGGGGTCACAGTCTTAGCACACCAGCCTCTGGCAAATTGAGCTGCCAGGAAGTTCTAAGGACCTGTGATGAAGCCACAGTAGTTCCCAATAGATAGATAGATAGATAGATAGATAGATAGATAGATAGATAGATAGATAGATAGATAGATAGATAGATAGATAGATAGATAGATAGATAGATAGATAGACAGATATAGATAGATAGATAGATAGATAGATAGATAGATAGATAGATAGATAGATAGATAGATAGATAGATAGATGTGTGGATTGCTGTATATATATATATGTATATACTTAGAGAATATGAGGATATCATTAAATTATATATATAGTTACCAATTATTAGTTATTAAGTTATGTCTCCATTTAATGAAGTATCATGGCTCAATACTTATAAAAAACATTAATTAAAAATTAGTCAATATCCTTCCATTATGGAATCATACCATGGTGCTAGAATGGAAGATATAAATCCTATAATTTTTGTGTGGCATTCTAAAATACAATCATGAATTAACTGAAAATTTAATGATTACGTTTATTACATTCCATCAGTATTCACATAAATAGGAATGAGTTTGTCAGGATCTCCTTCCATTTGTGGTGACAGTCCTGGCATTCGAACTCCAGGCCTGGGTAGTTTACTTCGAATGCAAACCATTGGAATGACACTGTAAAGATTTCAGACTGTCACGATTTAAAAAAGAACAAGAAGAACAAAAGAAAGCCAGGTGTCAGTGGCTCCTGTCTGTAATCCTAGCTCCTCAGGAGGCTGAGATTTAGAGAATGCCAATTTGAATCCAGCCAAGTCTGCGACCATCTTATTTCTAAGAGATCACAGGAAAATATCCCCATGGGTTAGGGCTGTGGCTCAAGGGCAGGGAGCTATGCTTGAGCAAAAGGAGATCAGGGATAGGGCTCATATTTCAACGTCGGACCTGCCAAATAAAAAAAAGAAGGCAGTAACACCATGTTTCTGTGTATGGATGGATGATGTATGGATGGTGAGCATTCATCATGTGGCCCATGCCCAGCCCCCAACCTGGGCAAGCTTGGACAAGCCCTCAAAGAGTACTAAGTCTGAGCTGGCAGCTTAAACAAAACATCCTTCTCTGCCATTTAGTAAATGAAACCCAAAGGCTTCCCTGGGTTGGTGTATGTAGTGGGTGCATTATGTTCTAGCTGAGAGGCCCCATTGGGATATCTAGCAGTCAGCCACTGCCTCAAGAGAGACCACAGTTCCTAGGATGTAGGAGTTGTGAAAGGTTCTGGTTCCATATTTCATATCCCTCTGTAAGATGTAAGCCTCGATCTCTGGGGCCTCGTGGCTATCACTCATTCATCATTTCTCATTGCCTAGTCTCAGGCTGGTCCCAAATCCTGGCAAAGATATGAAATGGCCAGTGATTTCTTTGTTGAAAAAGGTACGCAAATAAATCCCACCCTCATAGCTCCTGTTAGAAGTAAGCCTTAGCTGCAAATGTGGCTTAGTTGTAGAGTGCTTACCTAGGAAGCATGACGCCCTCCTCAGTAGCACACAAACAGAAAAAGAGAAAAGTGGCACTGTGTCTTAAGTGGTAGAATGTAGCCTTGAGCAAAAGCAGCTCAAGGACATACCCACACTCTGAGTTCAAGCCACAACACTAGCAAAACAAAAAAAGTGATCTTGGTGAGACATATTCTTCTGGGACTCAGGAGAACCAAGGTTATAGGTAAGACATAGAGGGCAGGTACTGGTGGCTCATCCCTGTAATCTCAGCTACTCAGGAGGCTGAGACCTGAGGTTCATAATTGCAAGCCAGTGCAGACAGGAAAGACTATATGAGACTCTTTCCTCCAATTAAGCACCCAAAAGGCCAGAGCTGTGGTTCAAGTAGTAGAATGCTAGCGTTGAGCATAAAAATTCAGGGATACCATCCAGGCCTTGAATTCAAACCCCAGAACTGGCACACACACACACACACACACACACACACACACACACACACACACACACACACACACACACACACACACCAATATAGAGCATTAGCCATCAGCCTGCACAAGTTCCATCTCTAGCAACTCAATATAAAAAAAGAGGGAGAAGGGAAGGAAAGACTTGCTCCAGGAGGTGATATAACCAGTGCCAAAATTCCACAGGAGTACCGAGATGTGGCAAAAGGACAGAGAGCCTCAGGCATAAGGTACAGCATGGGCAAAGGTCCTGAGGTCTGGTGTAGAGCAGGTGGTATGAGTGGAATGAAGGTTCGGTGGCTTCAGAAAAGTCTGGTAGATCCCTCAAGGCTGGGTCAAGGTTTATACTTGAGTCACAGGTAGGGCAGAGCATGGGGTCCCTGTATGGGACTCAGGAGAAAGATTAGTTTGGCTTTTTACCATGGACCCCAGCCATTTCCTGTGGCTGGAAGCCTATTTTTCCCAGCTCCTGACCCTCAAGCTTCATTTTCATTGAGGAGTTAGGGCAAATGCAGGGAAGAACTCTTGCTTATGAAAATCTTCTAACCCAATGCCACCAGTGGCTCAACCCCTGTAAATTCTAGCTACTCAGGAGTCTGAGATCAGAGATCGTGGGTCAAAGCCAGCTCAGGGGTGGAAAGTTAATGAGACTCTTCTTGCCAATGAACTACCAAAAACCAGAAGTGGAGCTGTGGCTCCACTTGAGAGAAAATGTTAAGAAACCAGAGCCCAGACCCTGAGTTCAAACCCCGGTACTGACACAGAAAAAATAAAGAAAACCTTTCAGGAGCTCCCACCCACTGTGGAGAAAGGCTATTATTTGCTGGGCACAGTTGGTTCATTCCTGTCATCCTAGCTACTCAAGGCTGAAACCTGAGAATCAATCAAGATTTAAAGTTAGCCTGGGCAGACTCTTATCTCCAATGAATCATCAAAAAAGTGGGAAGCAGAACTACAGTAGTTCAAGTGGTACAGCACCAACTTTGTGCAAACAAGCTAAAGGATGGCATCTACGTCTACACTCTGAGTTGAAGTCCCAGTACACATACACACACACACACACACACACACACACACACACACACACACACACATACACCCCCCCACACACACACTAACATCCTTAGCAGGTGCTAGTGGCTTATACCAGCAATCCTAGCTACTCAAGAGGCTGAGATGTTAGGAATGGCAGCTTGAAGCCAGCGAGGCAAGAAAGCCATGAAACTCTTATCTCCACTATACTAGTAAAAAAGATGAAAGGTGAGCTGTGGTTCAAATGATAGAAAGTTAGCTTTGAGCAAAGGAAGCTCAGGGACAGTGACTAGGCCCTGAAATCCAGAACTAAGATTTTTTTAAAGAAATCCTTTGCCACTTCCACAGGCCATAAATCCAGATTTTGGTCATCCTAAATCTCACTTCCCCTCTTGCCACTTCCACAGTACTCACACAAGTGGCTGGTATGTGGCCAACACTGGGTTAAGAAGTGAATGTACAAAAGGGGGGACATAGCCAGGTCAAGACTAATGCCCCAGAACATTCAGGTATTGGCCATACCAGTTCCCTGGCCCTGGAATCTAAAGTCTGTGCCTCTGTATTCTTGGCATCCAGGCTTGTCTAGAAGGACCTGAGAGGCCCAGCTGGGGCCGGAAGATACACACAGACACACAGACACACACAGACACACACACACACACACACACACACACACACACACACACACACACGGACATTCCAAGGCCTCAGCAGTTCCTGAAAACAATGAACTCTCTCCATTAGGATCACATCCGATTCGTGAGAAGATGGCACTATCATACTCAGACCAACTGTAGACACAAAATTGAGCCTCTCACATATCTGGAATATCTCATCACCCAGCATACAATTTCCTACCGTACACACGTCTATGTGGAAAAATAAGGCCACTTCTTTGTTTATTCTTGGTCATGGGATTTGAACTCTGGGCCAGAGCACTGTCCCTCAGCTCTTCAGCTGAAGATGAGCACTCTCCCACTTGAGCCACAGAGCCACTTCCTGTTTTCTGGTGGTTCATTGGATATCAAGTAACACATACTTTTCTGCCCAAGCTGTCTTGGAACCATGGTCTTCATATCTCATGCTTCTGAGTAGCTAGGATGAGAGTTGTGAGCCACCGGCAGCAGCCAGTTTCAGCCACCTTCAAATACCCAGAGGAAAACCAATTCATTAGGCCACAAACTTCTTGCAACCCTTGACTTCAGACTTTGACACCAGCATCCTAATCCATCCTTCAATGGACAGAATGCAGGCACAACAACCCCACCCCAGCACACATTTGCCCACTCCCTGCCTGACACAGGCCTCATCCTCTTGAGTTCTTGGTAAGGTACCACCTATCCTACTGTGGCTTCAAACGGGGGCAAAATTGGGGAGTTCTTAGAAATGTCTGTACAGTGAGGCCAGCACCTGGTCTCTCAAACACAGCACCCACACACAACTCCACATCTCTACAGGCAAAAATGTTTTACTTTTCAGTTGTGGGGCTTGAACTCTGGGCCTGGGTGCTGTCCCTGAGCTCTTCAACTCAAGGTGAGCACTCTACTACTTGAGACACAGCACCACTTCCGGTGTTCTGGTGGGTTTTGGAGATAAGAGTCTTAGGGTCTTTCCTGCCCAGGCTGGCATTGAAGTGTGATCCTCAGATCTCAGCTCTTGAGTACCTAGGATGACAGCCATGAGCTACTGAAATCTTCCATAAAGGAGCCGTGAAACTGTGAACGAGAAAACAAAAGTTGTGACTGGGCTCGTACTTGGTATTGATAAAAAAAAAAAAAACAATAACAAGAAATATACACACACAGAGAGAAATAAAATGCTTTTGCTGTTTTTAGACATGGTGACTTAAATATATTTTCATTGCTCTCATCTTCATGCTCTTTCAAGACACACACACACACACACACACACACACACACACACACACACACACACACACACACACACACACATCCAGAATGGTGACAGAAGCCTCTTCCATGCAGCACCTGTATTTTGCTAACTGATCACTTACCTGAGCACAGTCAGGCAGGCTGTACAAGGAGAAAGATTCTCTCTCTCTCTCTCTGTCTCTCTGTCTCTCTGTCTCTGTCTCTGTCTCTGTCTCTGTCTCTGTCTCTGTCTCTCTGTCTCTCTGTCTCTCTGTCTCTCTGTCTTTCTGTCTCTCTGTCTCTGTCTCTCTCTCTCTCTCTCTCTCTCTCTCTCTCTCTCTCTCTCTCTCTCTCTCTCTCTCTCACACACACACACACACACACACACAAAATCAGAGTAGTGCCTCTCCTAAGTTTATTGGTTCCTCATCTGGGACAATGTACAATCTGGAGCACGCAGGTTCCCATTCCCCATTCCCTTGTCACAACCAAGATCTCCCACCCAAGGGGAGCACCACTCTAATGACACAGCACCACCCCGCCTCTCTCCTTCTCCAGGGCGAGACACTTCCCCTTTGGAACAACCAGCCTTAACTCCCCATTCACCAAAACCCTAAGACAGGACGCTGGGTGAAAAATCCCCAGACAGGTGACTCCTCAGAGCCAGGACTGAAAACAAGCAGAGGGTCATGGGGTACGCAGGGGGTGTCTGTCCCGGGGTGGGGGTGGTGTTTAGGAAATGGATGGGGTTCTAAAGGCTACATACATGAAGAGATTCCCTACTTCCAGCCTAGATGCTTCTGGGTGACTGGTTGGATTCTTGGGGAGGACAAGGACACCAGATGTACCAGGAGCACAAGCAGATGCTGGCAGAGCTGGGAAATGTGATCACCCTGTGAGTACTGTTGACAGGTGGGGTGGTGGCGGACAGGCCATGTGTATGTGTGTCAGAGGGAGTGTGTCACTTCCAGATATTCACCTTCCATCTGACCCCAGTGCCCTCACCTCCCTAGTGGGCTTTTCTGGGACCCTCCTTAGGTTAGAGGGTGACTGAGAGCAGAGGACAAGGACTCACACAGCAAGAGGGCCCTATCTTCTGCATCCAATACCCCCCAACCTCAGAAAAAAGGAAAAGACCCAATAAGGCAGGTGTGGAGTTGCTCCCCTCCTCAGAATAAAGCCCCCAGTTTCCTATCTTGGAGAAGAAGGTTGAACATGTGGCGCTGTATGGTTCTCACTGCTCCGGGCCAGGGGCTCAGTGATGCCGCCTTCGCAACTCCCCATTTCCTGGGACACTGACACTAAGGATGGTAGTAGGATCCCTGGGTCCACACCCACTCGTCCATCTCTCACTCCTGGGACGCATTTGTGACAGAGCCAGGGCTGGCACCTGGTGCTGGTGAGGCAATGTTGGGATATGAGAAGGGAGGCAGGAGTCGTGCGTCTGGGTTGGGGAGAAGGGGGATTGGGAGAGGTCACAAGGTGTGGGCCCACGGGATGTCCACTCATATGTGCTTCTGTGAGAAGCTGTAGGCTGGAGTTCTAGGTGCAGAGGGCAGCAATGGCAGCATCATGGCAGATGCTCAGGCCCAGAGTAGAGGACGGGGCAGGGGAGGCAGGACATGGTCAGGCCCACAATCTGGCCTGGGCACACCATCGCTGGATGACTCTGAGAGGCACTGCGGGTCCGAGCCAACAGAAACATGTTTGAAACATGATGTCGCAGAGAGGGCAGGAGAGGGGCCAGGACAGGGGCAAGCAGGTGGCAGGGCTAAGCGTGCCCCAGCCCCAGCTGAACTCCTGGCACAGGGACCTTGGACTCAGGTCCTACTTGGCCTCTGAGCCTCCCTGGGACTGTGGGAGGGATGTGCCTGCTGTGCTGGATTTGTGCTCTGTGCTCCTGGGCCAGACCTGTGCTCCTACAGCAGCAGAGGCCAGCCATTGCCGCAGTCTCCCCTGGTGCATATGGCTGCTCAACTCTCTGCTCTCTTTCTCTGCCACCACTTCTCTCGAGGGCTGCCCTGCCCCACAGCGCAAGCCTGTCAGCCTCTGGCTGCACCAGCTATGTGCCCCCTCTGCTATTCCCTGTCCTCCTTTTGTTCATGCCCCTCCCCCCTCTGCCATGTCCCCCACCTCTTAGCCTTGTGCTGCCCTGATTCTGCAATAAGGCTACCAGGCCATGGCAGAAGCAGCCTCACCTCATCTCAGGGCGTACTCCAACCCTAGCAGCTGCCAAGGTTGATTGAATCTCCCCTCAGTCCAACCGCTGTGGGAGAATCTTCTCCATCCACCCTACACACTAAGCAGGTGCAAGATGACCCTCCGTGTTTGTATGTGTGTGTGTGTGTGTGTGTGATTGTCGGAGATACCTACCTTTCAAGGACTCAGAACATAGCACCCTTTGGGATGACAGCACACAGAAAACTAAAAAAATAGCACCAAGAAACCTATATAATAGCAGCAGCACAATATGGCTTTTTAAAGACTCACCACATAGCAACCTTTGGGATCCTCATGGTAATCTAATGACCAATAAGATTAGACATGCCATTTTGACATCACTAAACTTAAATATCATAGTATTATGACATCATATATCATAGTGGCACTATAGATATATTGCGAATGCCTATTCTGTTATTTCATTCTATTTCAAGGAAGCAATATTGGTGGATATCAGAAATCTATTGTGAACTCAAAGCCACTGTGACATGAAAATTCCCTTTGTGACATCACAGTGCCATTGTGATATCATTAAGCTGTTTTGACATCACAAACCTGTCCTGTCCATTGTGACCTGACTATCAATGTGACATCACAAAGCCATTGTGATATCACATTGCTGTTGTGACATTACCATCACCTTGAGACCTCCAAAACCCATTATGACATCTTTAGCACTTTTGAAAAAAAACACATGGCCTTTGTGACATCACAGTCCCTTTGTGTATCCATATCTTCATTGTGAAATGTCAGTTGAGATCAGATATGCCATTGTAATATCACAGAGCATTTATAATATAATCATCAGCACATTGTCATTATGACAACATCAGCTCATTGTGAAATCACAAATCTGTAATGACATCTTACCACTATTATATTACATTATCATTGTGACATCATATATACATTATTAATGCCTATTATGTGATTTCATTATATTTCAAATGTTGCATGTGGTTACATATCAAAAACATATTTTTACTTGATTACCATTGTGATATCACAATCCCTTTGTGACATAACATTGCCATTGTAATATCTCTAAATAACTGACAACAGAAACATGTCCTGTCATCATAAGGTTTATGACATGTTGCCACTCTGTAATGTTAGGTCCATTGAGAGCTCAACCTCTTTTCTACTTCATTATTGCAGGTATGACATGAAATATTAGAAATATACTGTGACATCATGAATATTGTGACATCACACTGCTAGACATCACAGTGTCATATTGTCACATCACAAATCTGTTCTGTTGTCACATCACAAATCTATTCTGAATTCATCACATTTGTGCCAACAAATACCTTCGGAATCCTCACAATCCCATTCTGAACTCATATACCCATTGTGAGTTAATGACAATTGAGGTCTAGAATGACATTGTCACATCACCAATCTACTGCGACATCACAAAACTATTTTGAACTCATCGCTATTATGGCATCAGCAACTAATTGTGACATAACAACACTCTTATGACATTATAATTTGACATCATATTGCAATTGTGATATTACTGTACCATTATGCTTTCACAAACCTATTATAACCTCATCACATCTTAGAAAATTCATGGCCTTTGGGACATCAAACTCTTTCTCTGAACTTGTATCATTGTGAACTTGTAGCAATTGTAATTTGAAATAAGATGTGATATTACAAACTATTTTTTACATCACTAACCCATTTTTATATCATTAATGAAGTACCCCATTTTCGGATACCCCCTCTTAGACCACCAGAGACCACGATCAATGCAAACAGCAGAGTTGTTTATTGCAAGCTAGAACTTGGTCGTCCACGCACTCAGTAACCGGTGACTCTAAGAGGTCCTGAGCACAAAATTAGCACAGCTTTTATACTATCAAACAAGTTTACAAGTTCAGGGGGTTCCCACACAAGCAAGTTTAGGGGTTTTCCACACAAGCAAGTTCACAAGTTCAGGGGATTTACGTCCACCTTGACTGCACTTCCCTTTTTCTGATGGAACACCTTGGCAGCTGTTCTGTTCCTTAAGGGTGGGCAGCGTTGGTGGCAACCTGCGGTTTTCCTGAAAGGTATTAATTTTCTTTGGCAGCACAGCTCTCTTTGGGGGTTACTCTAGGGCAGCACAGCTCAGGGGGCTTGATTTCAAAATGAGTTACTTTAGCTCTTCAATTAACACTTTACAACCGAAACCTGTTAGGAACTTTAGCACTTTTGACAAAAAATCATGGCCTTTGTGTCATCACAGTTCATTTGTATATGTCATGACTTCATTATCTTATCCGCACTATAACCTAATGGCAATTAAGATTGGACATGACATTGTGACATCATAAACCCTTTGTGACATCATCACCAGTGTGACATCAGACTGTCATTATGATACCATCAGCTCATTGTGATAGCACCAGAATACAGTGACATCATAGCATCATTACATCGCATTGCCATTTTGCTGTCATAGGGGTTGGGAAGGTAGCTCAGTGGTAGAGCACTTGCCTTGCATGCATGAGGCCCTGGGTTTGATTCCTCAGCACCACATAAGCAAAAAGAAAAAAGACAGAAGTGGCACTGTGGCTCAAGTGGTAGAGTGCTAGCTTTGAGCTGAAGAGCTGAGGGACAGTGCCCAGGCCCAGAGTTCAGGCCCCATGACTGGAACCCTCCCCCCCAAAAAAAGAAAGCTGTCACAGACACATTGTGATTGTATATCCTGTGATTTCATTCTATTTCAAATGTGGCATATCTCTTGCTATCAGAAACACATTGTGACCTAATAACCATTGTAACATTATAAACTCTGGGTGACGTCATAACCAGTATGACATCACATTATTGTTATGAAATTTTTAACTTATGGTGACATCACAAAATGACAATGACATTATAGCATTTGCCATTAGGGCATTGTGATAACATAGACACTTTATGAATGCCTAATCTGTGATTTCATTGTATTTGAAATGTGGCATGTGGGTTGATAACAGAGACTCATTTTGATATCATAACCATTTTCACATCAAAATCCCTTTGTGACATCAATTTTGCAATATGACATCACAATGGCAATGTGATGCTAATAAGGCATCATGATATCACAATGGTCACAAACTCACAATGGGTTTCAGATATCAATTGACAGTAGTAGAATCAAATAACATAATAGGCAAACACAACGTGTCTATGACATCAGAATGACAATATGATGTTACAATGCTATGATGGCATTGTAGTTTTACATGTCAAATTGAGCTGGTGGTGTAATGGCAACATGATGTCACAATTATAATGATGTCAGAAAGGATTTTTTATATTTCAATGGCATGTCTGATGTCAGTTGTCATTAGTTCCCCATGAGGATATGAATACAAAAAAGTTCTGTGATGTCAGAGAAGCCATGTGTGTTTATAAAGTGGTAAGAGGTCAAAATAGGCTTGAGATGGCACAATGTGATCTGTAATGTCACAATGGAAATAAGATGTCCCATTGGGTTTTTAATGTCACAGTGGTGATGAGGTCACAATGGTTTTGTGATGTCACAGTTTGTAATTTCAGAATGATATATCTAATTTCAACTATTAATAATTCAATATGAGGATACCAGGTGATAGAAGAAGCTTCACAGTATGAGGTCATACTATGCGAAAACCCAATGGAACAGTGATTTCACAATGACATTGTGATGTCTCAACATCATGTTATAATAATGTTTTGATGTCACAATTGGTGACGCCATACTGATGAGGAGGTTGCAATAGATTTGAGATGTCCCAAGGGGTTGGTGATGTCACAATGGCATGTGGGATCTCAATTGTCATTAACTCAGCATGAGTATATGAGTTTGGGAAGGGATTCTGATGTCCCCAAATATATGTAGTCAAAAAGTTGAAGAACTAACAGGTCTGAGATGTCATAAAGTGACACAATGGTTATGATGTCCAGTGGTGTGATATCATGATGTTACAATGGATTTTAGATATCTCATGTCATATCTGAAATATGAGGTCAAACGCAGATTTTCAACTCACAAAAGTCCTAAGATATCACAATGACATGTCACAAAAGTTATGAGGTCAGGAGAGGTATTTGATGTCACAGTGGGTTAGTGATGTAACAAAGGCAATGTGCTGTGACAAAGAGATTTTGATGTGACAAAGGTTATGAGTTCACAATGGTTTCCTGATATCAACCCACATGGCACATTTGAGATAGAATGAAATCCAAGAATAGGAATGCACAACATTACCATGCTTATGTAACTGTAATTCCTCTGTACACTATACTTACAATAAAAAATGCACAGATGAAAAAAAATGGTATGGTGTCATTGGGATTTGGTGATGTCACAATGATATGATGGTGTCATGATGACAATTGATTTCACAGTCACAATTTTTGCTCAAAGTATTTGTGATGATACAGTGCTATGTGTGATCACAATTTTCATTAGTTCACTATGAAGATATGGGTAAACAAAAGGTCTGTGATGCCACAGAGGTCATGGGTCTTTTAAATGGTGCTGAGTTAACAGTAGTTTTGTGATGTCACAATGTGATTGTGAAGGCACAACAGCAATGTGATGTCACAATGGGTTTGTGATGTCACAGTAGTTATTAGGTCACAAAGAGTTGTCATGTCACTATTGTCACTATGAGTTTGTAATATTACAAGGACATGTCCAATTTCAATTTCTACAAGTTCACAATGATGATACAATTTCAAAGAAAGAGTCTGTAGCGACCGTCTACTCGACCAGCGAGAAAAAACGACCACCACACCAGGAGTCTTCTCAGATCACGCTTTTAGTTGTAGGAGAGCTTGGGCGCGAGAGAGCGTGCACCCGAAACATGGCCACTTATATAGGGAATAGGAACACGGGTCTTTCTATTGTTGGTCGCCAGCCTTTCACCGTCACCAGGTGTCATGGGATTGGCTGGGGACTCTACCTGGCTCGCACACGCGCACAGCCCAGGCGTCCCGCCAAGCACCGTCTGGGGTGGTTACCTCAAAGCTGCAAGGGAGTGGGCGGAGTCTCGCCTCGTCTCCCTACAGTTCCCCCTTCTTTGTTTTTTGGCAACAGGTAAGAGTAGAGGTTGGGCCTCTGTCTAAAACATTAAGACCTTGCACTGGCCTTCGCCTGAGGGGCGCACCTTCCCCAGTGATGACCAGGCCCGTCCGATGCCTTTTTTGCAGAGGTGGGATCTTGGGCATCAACCCACTTGCAACCCAGCATGCTCTTCTTGAGGAGATGAGAACCATCTCCTCAAGTGCAGTGCACTTGCCTTGCACCCTGTCCCAAATTGCAAGTTGCATACCTGTCCCGGTGCAATGGGATCCCCTGATCCCTCAGGGTGCTAAGGCTATGCAGGATGGTAAGGCTTAACTGCCTATTAGGACCGACAGCCAAATCTGGGGTGAGGATCCACTCTCCAAAGTGGCTAATGCTTGCAAGATAACAACCTTGTCCCTTCTGGTTTGGGCTCGAAGGCGACAGACCAACTATAGGCAGACCACGCATCCTCCCAAGCAGCAGGCTACAAACATTCCGACTCCCACCCGCTCTTTGGAAAAGGACACCGCAGAGGCAATCCAGTCAGTAAATTGTAACAGCCCACAGCATCATCGGTTTAGCTATCACAGGGATTGCTATTAGCACTGTTGCTAACAGCAGGAAGATCAGCTGTATCAGGAGACGAGTGGATGGCATCTTCAAGAGGGGGTTCTGCTGCAGTCTCCACCGGCCTGGTCAGTCTCGTTGGCACCCAGTGAGGTACTTCTTGACTCTGTGGAAAAACACAAACAGCTCCCCTGGATCTCGTTATTACCGGATCCGGTCCATACCATTTATTATTAATAACATCCTTCCACATAACCATGTCTTTAGTATCCATGGAGTCTCTTGTCATATGCCGATCTGCGGCAGACTGATCGTTGTCATTTAGAATTAAAAAATTAAGGGTAAAGAGCGCAAGAGAAAGTCTTTCCCTGGGGGACGCGGACTCAGCAATTCCCCCTTTTTGCTTTTGAAGCATTTCTTTTATGCTTCGATTTGCTCTTTCCACTGTACCTTGTCCTTGAGGATTGTAGGGCAATCCGGTGGTGTGGGCAACCTGCATTTGTGCGCAAAAGGTGCGAAAACCATGGGAAGTATAAGCAGGGCCATTATCCGTCTTAAGTCTAAGGGGCTTTCCCCAAGCTGCCCAAGCTTCTAAGCAGTGTATTCTGACGTGAGACACCTTTTCTCCTGCCAGAGGTGTGGCATGAATGACACCAGAAAAGGTGTCCACAGACACATGTAAATATTTCAACTTACCAAATTCCGTCAGATGAGTAACATCCATCTGCCATAGGGTGTTTGGTCTCAACCCCCTGGGGTTTACCCCCACATGGGGAGGATGAAGAAAGGTAACACAAGATTTACAGGCTTTAACAATATCTCTTGCCACATGCCTGGACAAATTATATCTTTTCCTAAGGGTATTAGCAGGTACATGATACAATTTATGAAAGTCTTTTGCCAATTCTACAGGATCAGCAGCAACCAGAGCCATAGCCCGAGTTGCCTGGTCCACCAAATCATTACACTTTGCCATCGGGCCCGGCAGCATAGAGTGGGCACGAATATGTCCAATATAAAAAGGATGTTTTCTGTTTAAGATAAGGGATTGAATCTGTAACAAAACATTAGAAATTGTACTGGCCTGCTTAACTGAAGCAGCAACTTCAAGAGAAGCAACGGCATTTACAACATATAATGAATCAGAAAATAAGTTAAAAGGTTGATCAAATCTTTTAAAAACTTCAAGCACAATTAAACATTCAACAGCCTGTGGGGCATTCGGCCGAAAATTAAAGACTACCGACTGTTTGTGTCCTTGAACAAAAAAGGCACCTTGTCCAGATTTTGATCCATCCGTAAAGATGGATAGAGCATCAGCCAAGGGCTCCTTTGAAGTGACAACAGGAAAATACACTAAATTTTTGTTAACTATGGCAAGCAGAGGATGCTTAGGATAATGATTATCAATTCATTTGGAAATGAGCAAACAAGAATTGCCCACATATCCACTGTGGCTGCTAAAATTTCAACTTGCTCACGGGTGTATGGAATAATTAATTTATCTGGAATTTTTGCAAAGTGCATCAAACAATACTTTATACCCAAAATTGCCTGTTTAGCCACTAATTCAGGAAAATATTGAACAGTTTTTGCTCCCACAGAATCATAGCATTAATAGTTAGCCTTCGAAGCAAGGCAGTGGTATAATTAGCCGTCACCCCATAAGTCCTGACTGCCTCAACTAAATCCTTAAGCTGGGAGTAGGAAACCGGCTCAAGAATTCTCTCATTGGTAATGGGATTCTCAAAGACTGGGAAAGCGGCTGCTAATCGCGACCAGGTGCTCCCTTTTATAAAGTGACTCCGCCCCGCCGGCGGGCATGCCCAGGGGGCCGACAGGTGAGGGCCAGCTCCGTTTCCTCTTCCTGGCTGCTGCGGTACTCCCACCCCTAGGGGGCGCCACCCCCCATATCTGTCTGTCTCGTGCTCCGCTGCAGCCTCTTCTAACTCTTCACTATCAGCTGGATCAAGCTGTTCTCCCTCCTCCTCTAACATTTCTTCCTCTGAGTCACTCACAAGATTACTATATTCTTGGTCCCGCCCTTCCACATGTAGGGCTGAGAACCGGTTTGCTTTTAAAGAAGGGCATGGGGGTCTCCTTGAGACCCCCTCCTCTCTAAAACCCTTCTCCTTTTGTGAGGGCTGCAGTCCCTCTTTCTTTAATTCTTTAGGATCCTTTTGTCTTTTTTCCCTTTTTCTTTTAGGCCTATTTTCCTCCCCCTTACTGTATGCTGACTCTGATAGACTATCCTGATGCCGTGTTACTACTTTGCATCCTTCCTGGATTAAATCAAACCCTCCCTCCTCGAGGCAAGTGCGCACCATCAAAAAGACAAGCCACAAAGGAAGAAGCAATGCAAGCAACCAATAAATATCTAAATCTACAGTGAACAGCATACCGGGGGATATTTACCGACGTCCCCTCTCCGCGTGTTGAGTTCTGGCTCCGGTTCGGCCTCTCGCGCGGGTCCCATCCCTGGTTTTTCCCGGGTTTCAGTACCACTTGTAGCGACCGTCTACTCGACCAGCGAGAAAAAACGACCACCACACCAGGAGTCTTCTCAGATCACGCTTTATTGGAGAGCCTTTTAGTTGTAGGAGAGCTTGGGCGCGAGAGAGCGTGCACCCGAAACATGGCCACTTACATAGGGGATAGGAACACGGGTCTTTCTATTGTTGGTCGCCTGCCTTTCACCGTCACCAGGTGTCATGGGATTGGCTGGGGACTCTACCTGGCTCGCGCACGCGCACAGCCCAGGCGTCCCGCCAAGCACCGTCTGGGGTGGTTACCTCAAAGCTGCAAGGGAGTGGGCGGAGTCTAGCCTCGGCTCCCTACAAGAATCAAGCTCCAAAGAGCATGAGTTTTTAGTCATAACTTGTGTGATATGCTTCCATTAGGATATTTTAGGCCTTTAATAAGCTTAGAATCTGTTTTCAATCTCATAATATTTCAGGTATGACATATCATATAAGAAATTGACTCTGACATCATGACCATTGTGATATCACATTGATAAACATCAAGACCATGGTGTCACATTGTGAACTCACAAATCTGTTAGGACTTCATCACATTTGTGCCAACACAGGTGTTTGGAGACAACACAGTCCCTTTGTGAACTCATATCTTCATTGTGAATTAATTACAATTGAGATTCGGCATGCCATTGTGACATTTCCAGCCAATTGTGACAGCACAAACCTACTATAGTAAGAACACATTGTGATCTAATAGCCATTGTGGTAGCACAATCCCTTTGTGACTCCACATTTCCATAGTGCTATCACTAAACAACTGTGAAATGATAATCCTCTCATACTCAATTCAGGTATGAAATGTGATACCCGAATCCAGTGTGACATCTATGTCATGGTGACATCACACTGATAGATATGAGCATTTTTTCACATTCTGGCAACTCACACCTGTTAGGACTTCACTTTTGTGACAACGCATGCCTTTGGAGACATCACAGTCCCTTTGTGACCTCATATACTCATTGTGAGTTAATGACGGTTGAGATCACATGTCATATTTTGATATCACCAACTCATTGTAACATCATACACCTCTTGTAAACTCGTCACTAGTGTGGCATTACCAATTGTGATATCAAAACATTATTAAGTCATCATATTGCAACATCACATTGCCATTGTTATGTCACTGTTCCATTGTGTTTTCAAAAACCTAGTATGTCTTCATAGCATTTTAGAAAATTCATGGCCTTTTTTGCTTGTCTTCTTCTGTGAACTCTTATCCTCATAGTGATATAGTATCAACTAAAATTGGTCATGTGATTATGAAATGTGATTTCACAAAACAATTTGATTTCATCACCAATGTGACATCACAAACCCATTGTGAGCTTTTACTGCCATTTGACATCACTATCACATTGCGACATCCCAAACCTATTAGGACCTCAGCAACTTTGAAAATACACATGGCCTTTGTGACACCACAGCCCCTTTGTGCAACTATACCCTCATTATGAACTGGAAATTGATATCAAACATGCCATTTGTGACATCACCAGTGTGACATAACATTGTCATTATGACAGCATCAACTACTTTTGACATCACAAAACTACAATGACAAGATAACATTATGAGATCACATTGTCATCGTGATGTTATAGACAGATTGTGAATGCTTGTTTTTAATCTTTTTTTGTCTAACATGGGGTTTGAACTCTGGGCTTGGGTGCTGTCCGTGCTCTTCAGCTCTAAATGAGCTCTCTATCACTTGAGCCACAGTGCCACTTCTGGTTTTCTAGTGTTTTTATTGGATATAAATCTCATGGACTTTCCTTCTTGAGCTGTATTTGAACTGCTATCCTCAGATCTGAGGCCCCTGAGTATCTACGATTACAGTCATGAGTCACCCATGCCCGGCTTTTTCATTATATTTCAATTTTGACCTGTGTGTTGATATCAGAAACATAATGTGACCCCATAACAATTGTAACACCATAAATCAGCAGTGACATCAAATTGTCATTATGACACCATTAGCTCATTTGTGATATCACCAAATGACAATGGCATCATAACATTATAAATCACAGTGACATTGTTACTTCATAGACATAAGAGTGTTATGGCCTATTCTGTAAATTCATTCTATTTCAGAAACCCATTTTGACCATATAACCATTGTGATATCACAATCCTTTGTGACATCACATTGCCATCGTTATGTCATTAACCTGTTGTGCCATCACAAACCAGTCCTGTCCTTATAAGTTTTGTGACATGCTGCCATTTTCATGTTAAGTCATTTGTGAGCCCATAATCTGTTTTCAATCTCATATTTCTGGCATGACAGGTGATATCATAAATCCCCTGTGACATTAGTCTGCCAGATATGATCATTATGTCACATAGTGACATCACAAAACTGTTTGAATGGCATCACATTTGTGACAACACTTACCTTTGGAGACATTACAGTCCCTTTTTAAACTCATATATTCATTGCCCATTAATGACAATTGAGATCTGCCATGCCACACTGACATCATGAACCCATTGTGACATCACAAACTTTTGTGACCTCATCACAAGAATGGTATCAACAACTAATTGTGGTATCAAAGCTTTATTTTGACATGATATTGTGGTATTGCCATTGTGATATCACTGTCCCATTGTGTTTTTACAAACCTCTTATGGCCACATCACATCTTAAAAAATACATGGCCTTTGAGACTTCAAGCTTTTTCTGTGAACTCGTGTTCTTATGACCTCAACGCCAAGGATACAAACAATAGAGTCACATTTAATATAATAAACCAATTTACACTAGAAAGGGGACTTTGATTACCTTATCCTGGACTGGATACCCAGGTCCAAGAGCAGCCTTAACCACCAAACCTCAGGCCTCCAATGGGCAGCCCTACTGGTCTGCAAAGAAACAACCAAAAAATTATGATCTCCAAAGCTTCAAACCTCCATGGGCAAGGCTTTTTACTTTTCAATTCCTCCCTCCTTCACTACAGACCTGTCCTTCATTCCTGGTCTTTCCCTTTTTCCCTTCCACCCTTTCCTTCTTCTCTTTAGGCCTCTCCATTCTCCACAGGCCTGCCCTACTCTGCCCCAGTGACCAAATGCCAACCTTCTGCTCTCCCTCAACTTCCTCTCTTCTCAGGTTTTTCCCTTCCTGCTGTCTCACCACTTTCTTCCATCCGGATAGCTCCCATTTTTATCTCCCCTTCCAATGCTCTGAAAATGCAACATATATATACGTTATACACCTCCTCACTCCAACGGGCATCCTGCCTAACAGTTTTCAACCATCACTTCCCAAACTGCCCAATGCTCAATCACTTCCTGACAGCTCACTATGTGAGGCTTGACACCTCCACCTTTGGCGGCATTCCCAACTCTCTCTGGTGGGCCAGGCCAAGAATTTACAATGATTATCGGCTCCCACAGATAATTCTGGCACCACTGGTTATTACAGTATCCTCATAGTTAATTAGAAGAAATTGAAATTGTATACATCATTGTTATATTACAAACTTGATGAGACATCACTAACCCATTGTGACTTCATCACTGTGGTGACATCACAAATCGATTGTGATATCACATTGCACTTGTGCCACCATAAACACATTGTGACATCCCAAACTTATTATGACTTCTGAAGATTTGAAAGAAAGCATGGACTTTGTGACATCACAGGTCCTTTGTGTACCCATATCCTCATTTTGAGCTAATGACAATTGAGATCAGACATGCCATTTTAACATCGCAAAACCTTTGTGACCTCATCACCTGTGTAAAATCACCTTGTCATTATGACAACATCAGCCCACAGTGACACCATAAAACAAAAATGATGTCATAAATATTATGACATCACATTGTCATTGTGATGTCACAGATACATTGTAATGCCTATTCTTTGATTTTTTTCTATTTCAAATGTGGCAGGTGGGTTGATATCAGAAATACATTGTGACCACATAACCATTATGACATGACAAAACCTTGATGATACCTATTGCCATTATGATATCACTAACCCACTGTGACATCACAAAACTGTCCTATTCTCATAATTTTTTGACATGCTGCCAGTGTGATCTCTTTAGCCTCTCTGAGTTCATACATTGTTTAAATCATATTACTTCAGGATTAACGTGATATCAGAAATCCACTGGGACATCATCACCACTGTGACATCACACTGCCAGATGTCATGAAAACTGAGACACATTGTGACATCACAAACCTGTTAAGACTCATTACACTTGTGCCAACATATGCCTTTGGATACATCATTATCCCTGTGAACTTATATAATTGTCAATTAGAGATCTGGCATGAGATTGTAACATCACCATCCCATTGTGAAATCACAAACCTATGTGACCTCATCACCTGTATGGCATCAGCAACTATTTGTGACTTCAAAACAATACTATCTCATGTAATGGTAACATTACATTGCCAATGGGATATCTCTGTCCCATTGCATTTTCACCAACCTATTATGTCCTCATAATATTTTACAAAATTCATGGCCTTTCTCACTTCTAGCTCCTTATGTGAACTCGTATCTTCATTGTGATCTAGTAGAATAAAATTGGACATGTAATGGTGATATTACAAATTCATTTTGATATCACTATCTAAGTGTGACCTTGTCACTACTGTGACATCACAACGCCATTGAGACATCACATTGCCACAGTGATATCACAATCACCTTGTGACATCCCAAACCTGTTGTGACCTCTTAGCACCTTTGAAAAAGCACATGGTGTTTGTGACATCACAGTAACTTTGGATAATTATATCCTCATTGTGAACAAAGAACAACTGACATCAGGCATGCCATTGTACCATTACAAACACTTTGTGACATCATCTCCAGAGTGAGATCACATTGTTTTGATACCAACAGCCCATTGTGACATCCCAAAATGACAATGACATCATAGCATTATGATATCACATTTTCATTGTGAGGTCATAGAGACAATGTGATTGCCTATTCTATGATTTCATTCTATCTCAAATGTGGCATATAAGTTGATTTTAGAAACCCATTGTGACCACATCACCATTATGACGTTACAATCTCTTTGTGACCTCATATTTACATTGTGAAATCATTAATGGAATGTAACATCATAAACCTGTCTTGTCATCTTAAATTTTGTAACAGGCACTACCTTGACCTGGGCTGGATGCCCAGAGCTAAATGCAGCCTCAACCATGGACCCTCAGAACTTCAAAGAGCAGCCCAGCCATTTGTTAACTGGACTGCAAACAACCAAACTCCAAAATAATGATCTCCACAGCTCCACATTTCAAAGGACAAGGCTTTTTCCTTTCTCTTCATCCTCCTTCTCTAAAGACCTGTCCTACCTTTCAGGTCTTTTCATTTTTTCCTTCCACCATTCCCTTCTTCTCTTCAGGCTGCTCTACTCTTGAAAGGCTTGTCCTGCCCTGACGAGGTGGCCAGTTGCCGTCCTTCACCTCCTTCTCTCTCTCAATTTCCTCTCCTCCCAGGTCTTTACCCTCTTTCAGTCTCGTTACTTATTTCCTTCCAGGCCTTTCCCCTTTTTCTCTCCTCTTCTGTTGCTCTGAACATGCAGCCATTACATAGGCTGTACCCTTCTCCCACTGTGCAATATGTTTCTTGCATAACAGTTTTAAATCATCACTTCCCTAATGTCCATGCCCAATTACTTCTTGGCAGCTCACCATGTGGGGCTTGACATTTTATCTCTTTCAGCAGCATGTCCTCCCCCCTTCAGTGGCATGCACCCCCCTCTCTGTTGGTCCAGACTAGGAGTTCATGATGACTATTTGTTCCCCTGGATTATAGGGGTACCGCTGGTTATTACAGTGACCTCATGGTGAACTAGGAGCAATTGAAATTGGACAAATAATTGTGATATTACAAACTCATGACATAACTAACCCATTGTGACCTCATCACCACTGTGACATCACAAACCCATTGTGACATTGCTGTTTTGACACGAGGATCACTTTGTGACATCCCAAATCTATTATGACTCCTTATAACCTTTGAAAAAATACATAGATTTGTGACATTACAATCCCTTTGTGTACTCAAATCTCCATTGTGAATTATTGACAATTGAGAATCAGACATGACATTTTGACATCAGAAACATTTTTGAGATCATCACAATTGTGACATCACATTGTCATTGTGACACCATCTGATGATTGTGAAATCACAAAACTAAAATGATATGAAAGAATTAGAACTTCACATTGTCATCGTGACATCATAGATATGAATACCTTTTATTGTGATTTCATTCTATTTCAAATATGGCCTATACTTTGATATCATAAACAAACTGTGAATCATAACCATTGTGACATTACAATCCCTTTGTATATCACATTGCCATTGTGATATCACTAACCCACCATGACATTACAAACCTATCTTGTCATCATAACTTTTGTGACATGCTGCAATTCTGTTACCTTTTAGGTCTTTTTGTCCTCATGATCTGTTGTCGACCTCATTAGATTTCACATATGACATTTGATATCACAAATTCCCAGTGACATCATGACAATGGTGACATCACACTGCTAGATGTCATAACCATTGTATCAAATTCTGACATAACAAACCTTTTAGGATTTCAATATATTTGTGACAACATACTTTTAGAGAAACCACAGTCTCTTTGTGAACTCATATACTCATTATAAGTTAAAGACCATTGAGAACAATCATGTCATTGTGACATGCCCAACACATTGTGACATCACAGTGCCATGGTGATATACTAACACACTGTGACATCACAAGCCTGCCCTGTACTCATGTCTTGTGATGTGCTGTAATTGTGAAGTCTTAGGCTATTTATGAGCTCATAATCTGTTTTCAAACTTATATTTCAGTTATGATATGTGATATCAGAAATCCACTGTGACATCATGACCATTGTGACATCATACTGACAGACATCATGAACATTGTATCACACTGTGACATCACAATCCTCCTAGGACTTCATCACATTTGTGACAACACATGCCTTTGGAGAAACCACAGTCCATTTGTGAACTCATATTCTCTGTGATTTCATGACAAATGAGATACTTTATGGAATTTTAATATCACCAACCAATTGTGACATCATAGACCTACTGTGACCCCTTACCTGTATGGCATCACTAACTAATTGTGAGATCAAAACCTTTTGTGATGTCACAATGTGACACTATGATCATGGCATCTGTCATTGTGATGTCACAATGGTCATGATGTCACAGTGGATTCCTGGTATCTCATGTCATACATGAAATATGAGGTTGAAAACAAATTATGAGGGCAAAAAGGTCTAAGATATCACAATGTAAACATGTCACAAAAGTTATGAGGACAGGAGAGGTTTGTGATGTCACATTGTATTAGTGATATCACAATGGCACTGTGATGGTACAAAGTGATTATGATGTCAATTTTTTTTGTCGGTTGTGGGGCTTGAACTCTGGGCTTGGGCACTGTCCCTCAGCTCTTCAGCTCAAGGCTAGCGCTCTACCACTTGAGCTACAGCGCCACTTCCGTTTTTCGAGTGGTTTATTGGAGATAAGAGTTTCTCTGACTTTCTTGCCCAGGCTGGCTTTGAACTGTGAACCCCAGATCTCAGCCTCCTGAGTAGCTAGGATTACAGGCATGAGCCATAACGCCCAGCTCAAAATTGTTATGTAGGCACAAAAATTCGTTTCTGATAGCAATTCCCATGCCATATTTTGAATACAATGAAATCACAGAATGAGCATTCACAATTTGTCTATAATGTCACACTGAGAATTGTCATAATGCGATTATGTCATTGAGTTTGGTGATGTCACAATGAGCTGATGCTCTCATATAGAAAAAGTGATGTCACACTGTTGAGGATGTCACAAACACTTTTTGATGTTATAATGGCATGTCTGATCTCAATTGTCATTAGTTAACAACAAGGATATGGATACACAAAGCGACTGTGATGTTGAAAAGGGCATGTGATTTTCCAAAGGAGCTAAGAGGTCATAATAGATTTGAGATGTCACAATGGAATCATGATGTCACAATGACAATCTTATCGCAATGAGTTTGTGATGTCGTGGTGGTGATGATGTCAAAATGGGTTTGTGATGTCACAATGAGTTTGTAATATCACAATCAAATTTCCAATTTCAATTGCTATTAGATCACAAGGATGATACTGTAATAATCAGCACAGTCTTGATAATCTATAGGGTCTGATAATCAGCGTGGCCCCATCTCTTGGCCAGCTGGAGAGGACAAAGTATGCCACCAAAGAAGATGGAGCATTCTGTGAGAGGGCCTGGGGCAGTAATCACCAAGTGTTGAGCTGTTAAGAAGTGATTGGGCTGTGGGCAGTTTGGGATGTGACAGTTGAAAACTGTTAAGAGATGGTGTACAGAAGGGTTACAGACTTTATATAGGCTGCTTATTCAGAGCAATAGAAGAGAAGAGAAAAAGGGAAAAGTCTTTGAAGGAGGGAAGTTGTGTGATAGCAGAAGGGGAAAGACCTGAGAGGAGAGGAAGTTGAGGTAGAGCAGGAGGTAAAGGATGGCAACTGACCCAGGCAAAGAAGATCAGGCCTGTGGAGAGTGAAGAGGCCTGAAGAGAAGAAAGAACTGGTAGAAAGGAAAAAGGGAAAGACCATGAAGGAAGTATAGGTCTGCAGTGAAGGCTAGACAAAGGGACAGGGGATAAAATGCTTGCCCTTTGTGTCTCGATGGATTCTCCTGAACAATAGAGTTTCTAATATTTGGAGACCCCCATTGATATAAACTATTTGGATGGCATCAGGCCTTCGCCCCAGGGAAAAATCCCCATAGGTGAGGTGAGAGTGTCAGCCTTCAGGGTTGAGAGTCTACCTCAAGAGTTTGTCTCCAGAGGACCAACATGGACAAATGTCATTTAGGTACCTCTAGGGGTATGTCTGGGCAAGTTTGCCAGCCTGTTTTGGGGACTCCATCTGGAGGTCATCTGTGGCTTCCTTGTGAAGCCATCTGGGAACTCCTTGATAGGTCATGTAGGGCTTCCTTGGGAAGCCACCTGGAACCTCCTTGAGAGGTCATGTAGGGCTTCCTTGGGAAGCTATCTGGAACCTCATCATGAGTACATCTGGAACTTCCTTGAGAAGCCATCTGAGACCTAACCTGGAGGTCATCTGGGGCTTTCAGGGGCCATCTTGGACTTTCTCCAGAGGTCATCTGGGGCTTATTCAGGAGGCTACCTGAGAACTCTTCAAAAGTTTCCTTAAGAGGCAATCTAGGACCACTTATGAGGTCATCTTTGGGATGGACATCACGGGTTACCTTGATGAGAAAAATAGAACCGTCTTGGACATCATCTGGGACTTCCTTGAGAAGTCATATATGACCTTCATTGGCGGTTATCTGTGGCTTTCTCAACAGGGTTATCTGGAACCTCCTCTGGAGTTCATATGTGGCCTCCTTGAGTGGCCATCTGAGATATTTGAGAGGTAATCTCACCCTCATTGAGAGGACATCTGGGACCTCCTTTGGAGGTAATCTGACACTCCTTGGGAAGCAATTTGGAACCTCCATGAGAGGTCATCTAAGGCCTCCTAGGAAGGACATATGTGATGTCCTCCAGAGGTCATTTGTGACCTCCTAAAGAGGCAATCTCGGATGTTCCGTCTCTCATCTTGGACCTTCTGTAGAGTTCAACATTGAAAGGTGTGGGACATGTGGGTTAAGTGTCTGTGGCTATTGGTCTCTGTGTGTATGCTGATGTTTCTATCAGTGTCCTGTATTTACTTCTGTTTAGTCTTTTTCTCAGGATGGGAGAACAAGGCCTAAAGTTGTCATATCCAAAAAATTCTCCCCCAGGGTTATAGAGTCCCAAAGAGGAAGATGCACTGATGTACTCTCTCTCTCCTATTCTTTGCCATCAGCACCTCTAATGTTAAGTCCTCCCATACCAAAAGTGGTTACTTTTACCAGCCTGAGGTGGCACAATGTGGTATGTTAGCCTTATTACCCTTGAGACAGGAATATGGAGGAGATGGTGAGCAGGCCCCCTTTCTAATATATGTTCCCTTTACCACTAGTGACCTGAATAACTGGAAACAGAAAAATCCATCCTTTTCAGAAAAAAAAAACAAAAACAAAAACCAGGGGCTCATTACCTCATTAGCGACAGCAATTTTCACAAAGAAGCACATCTGGGATAAGTGTCAGCACATTTTACAGGTGCTTTTCACCTGGTAGTAAAGGGAGTGAATCCTGCTTGGTGACTAGAAGGTGGTCCTTGGACCAGACAGTAGGCCCACTATTGAACCAGACCAATTGGAGCAAGTCTTTCCCCAGACTTACCCAAGCTGAGACTAACAGTGATCGAGGTATGGAAATGCTTACCAATTATTGCCAAGTTCCATTAGCAGGAATACCTCAGTGGCTAGAAAGCCAAGTCATCAATCTAAAGTGAGTGAGATGATACAGTTCCCCAGTGAGTACCATAATGCTTTTCTGGAACTTTTCCCAGAAGCCTATAAGACCTATAAGCCTATAAATCTTGAAGCCCTGGACAATCAAAGAGCCTTAAATATGGCTTTGTTACCCACTCACCCCCAGATATTAGAAGAAACCTTTAAAAGTTAGAAGGTTTTGAGGGAAAGGTGTATTTTAAGTTGGAAGTGGTTGCTCAGTGGGTGTTTGATAACAGAGATACCCTGGAAAAAAAGAGTTTAAGAAGGGGGCTTGAGTTTTGGTAGGAGCTCCAGAATAGGGATGAAGAAATCCTTGGCAAAGACAGTACAATTCTGTTGCAACTGGCAGTAGGGAACCTCTAGGACTAGATCAGTGTGCTCATTGCAAGCAAAATGGACATTGGGAAAATGAATTTCCAAGGAGGAGAAAGATAGAAAATGACAGGTTAAGTAATCACATTAACTATCTGGAAAATGTGTCCATATCTCTGAGAAATATGCAAAGAAGCATGGGGCTCTGAATTCCAACTGTGTTCAATTTATAAAGCAGCCTTCTGAACTTAAGAAGAAATGTGACAAAGAAAATATTCACACACTTCTATCTCAAAAAACAGGTTTATAAAAGACTGAATCACCAATATGTGCCGGTCAAAACCCACCAAGAGATTAAAAGCACATAGAAGAGTACACTGGAGAAAACAGAGAGAATTATTTGATGTGAAGAAAAGATTTGAAGATATAAATTAGGACTTTGTGAGAGTCAAAAATGAGAAGAAAATCCTCAAAAGGAACCTAGATAACACTCAAAATCAAATGAAATTCAAGTACAATAGCCTCGGTGAGCATGAGGCAAATTAGGGGACCACAGATCAGCGGCTGACAGAAGCACAGGACACCAATGCTGCCATCTTGCTAACCACAAATGAGGCCAAGAAGAGATTCTGATGCTGCATTAAGAAACCATGGCCATGAAAAATGAGCTGGACCTGATATAATAATGTATTAGGCTGAAGTACATGTTGATTATAAGCTTTGAAGAGTGTCACCAGAAATTCAAAGCATTAGAGAAAGAAGGAATGAGTAGTTAGCAGAGAAGACGGGGAAGTGCTGTGTCATAGAAGATGAGGCCAAGAAAAGTAAACAGGAAAATATCAGGCTCAAGAAAGAGATTGTTACTCTTCAGAAACAGTTAAAAGACCACATGCTCTGATAGGGAATGCTGGGGAAAGGGAAAGAGCATTAGGAAGAAAAACAGAAGAGCTAAAGGAACAGTTGAAAGATCTGTGACAAAAATACACTGAAGTTGAAAACTAGAAAGAGAAACTACTACAGTAAAAGCCCCAAAAGACTGCTGAGATCTTCACCATAAATGTAATGCAGAAGCATCCTGTCCCAATGGAACAGGTGGAGGTGGGAAAAAATACCTTGCAATAGTACCTTTGTGAACTTAAGGGAGGAGCTGAAGAGCAAGCAAAGGTGTTGTGAGAAGGAGCAGCAGTTGTCCAGTCAAAGGAACTCTCCTGTAACCCTGCCAAAAGAGTTAGAGATTAAGGAGCACATTGAGAACAGTGCGATCTTGAAAGCAAGTTTGAGAGAAAAGGAGGAGAATAAAATGGAAGAAGTCTCCAAGGTTCAGAGTACTGTACAGGAATTAAAGAAAATAGAGACCCTAAGATACAGGGAAACATCTGAACTGATCAGGTGGATTGGGAGATCACTCTATAAAACCAGTGGAGTCTCTAGAACTACTAGTCGTTAAAATTAAGGGAAGAAGAAAAATCAGTTGTAACAAGTGTGCAAATGTTGACACTGAACTTGTGAAAAATGCATACAGGCTTAAGCTTTCTCTCAGTTCACATGTAGATATGTGCACCCTGGTAAATTTCCCGAGGCCACTACCTAAAAATGTTCTGAAAACCAGTTGGGCCTTAGCCTGACAATACTTTGTAAGGTGTGTAGGTAATTTCCAATAGGTAAATTCTGAAAAGCTGAAACCTATGGAAAGAATTCATATGTGAGGAACCTCAGATGGTGAATTTGAGAAAGTGGACTTCACAGAGGTAAATCCTGGAAAGTATGGGTATTCGTATCTGTTGGTAATAGTGGACAGTTTTTCAGGCTAAGGTGAAGCATGTAATAATTCCTTGATTTGGCTTACCATTAGCTGTGGGGTCCAAAGAGTCCCTGCACTCATGGCCCAAGTTCTCAATTATTAACTAACACTCTAGGAATAAATTGGAAGTTACAATCCATTTATAGAACTGAGAGTTTAAAGCATTAGAAAGAATGAATATGCCCTCAAAGGAAACTAAATTAAATACAGAGACTGTCCATGCCTAGGTGAGCCTCCTCCACTTTGCTCACATTCGAGCAAGATGTAGCCCTTATGTTAAACGATTTAATCCCTTTGAAATACTTTAAGGTGGACCACCCCCTTTGTTTCCTAAATTTGGGAAGGCTATATTAACAGAAATATCTAGCTACAATCTGCAGGCTTTACAACATATTCTTTTACGCACCTATCCTTTGGTAACCAAGGCTCACCGGCCACCTAAGAAAAACTCCACCTAAAGGGGAGGGGTTAAATGGCGATGGAACAGCAGGGAAACACCACAGCTCTCCCCAACAAAATACAGAGTTTGGATTTCAATGCTCCATTTCTGCAAGTGAACCACAAAAAAAGGCAATTACTCAGAGAGATACAGAAAGTGAAAAAAGAAAAGGGAAAAACCTACACAGACAATAAAGTGTGAAGACCCTTCCTCCAGCCTTGATGGTGATGGGGCTCTCCGCTGAGCAGCTTAAGTGGTGGAACTTTGTGCCAGGTTGCTTAAGTGGCTTGGCTCTGGACCCTCAGTGGACCACACGCCCCCAAACATCCCAAGAATCACAGAAGACTCCCAAGGTCCAGTGCCAATCCAGAGAATACAAACGGAAATCTCAGAAGACAGAATCGGCATGAAGATTCCCCTCACCCTCCCTGGCATGGCACATCTGCCTGGCTGGTGCAAGAAGCCCAACCCAGTCAGGAGCAGCAGCAGCTGTCAGCAGGGGCGAATGACCCTAGACTTGCGGTGTGGCACCTCTGTCCTGCTGGTGTAAACAGTCTAGTCTAACCTGGAACAGCAGCAGCAGCTGGCAATAGTGGCAAACCACCCAGACTCTGTGCACAATGCCTCTTGTCACTAGCCCACAGGAACAGCCCAGACCAGCCTGGGGCGGCAGTGATAACTGTGGCAGGGACAGCTGCAGTGAACAACTCCAGACCCATGCCTGTTTGTGCCTCTCTATACTGGCCCACATAAGCAGCCTAGCCCAGCCTGAGGCAGCAGCACTGGTTAACACCTGACTCGTGGTAGGGTGGAGCGCCTCTTCACACCGGCTTGCCTAACCAGCCCAGCCCAGCCCATGGTGGCAAAGGTGGTGAACAACCCCAGACATGATGCAGGGTGTGGTGCTGAACAACCCCAGAATAGCCTCATGAACTTTCCTGCCTGGTCTGGCTTTGAAGCTGAATACACAGATCTGAGCCTCCTGAGTATTTACAATTACAGGCATTCACACCAGCAGGTCTAACTCTTGCCAACCCCTTCACTTTTTCTACAATAGATCATTTCTTAGTTCATACAAGGAATTTAAGCAAATACAAGAGGATCGACATAATACCCTGTATTCTATCTGATCATAGTGGAATCAAACTAGTTCTCAATAACAAGACATAAAGCAGAAAAACTTAAACACATGGAAATTAAACTGCACTAAGTTGAACAATACTTGGGTCACAAAAAGCTAAAGAAGAAATTAAAAAGTTCTTACAATTCAGTGAAAATGAAGAAACATCACAAAGAAACCTATGGGACCCAATGAAGGCAGTCCTGAGAGGCAAATGTATTGCTCTCAGTGCACATATCAAGAAAACAGAGGCCAAGTAAACAATCTTATGATACAACTAAAATTGGTACAGAAACAAGAAAAAAATTGAACCTAAAGTTGCTAGACAGAAAGAAATGACCAAAATAAGAGCTGAAATTAATGAGATAGCGATTGAGAAAATTATGAATAAAATTAATAAAACAAAAAACTGTTTCTAAGAAAAAAGTCAATAATTCTGATAGACCACTGGCAAGAGTAACTAACAAAATAAGAGAGGAGACCCAAATCGATATTATCAGAGATACCACAGGAAAAATTACAACAAATATCCAAGACAATCATAAGGAAATAATTCCAGATTCTACTAACGAAGGAGGGAAAACCTAGCAGAGATGGATGAATTTCTACAGAAATACAAATTGCTATCCCCCCTTTCCTTTTTGGCCCTGTTTCTCCACCATGTATGGTGGGGGCAGCAGTTCGGTAAATAAACTTCTTTGCCTGCCTTAATAGTGTGTGCTATTCTCTTCATAGGCTACTGAATGAAACCTACCTATGTAATATTACATTTGATGCTGTGACTCAGATGGTCTTTTTGAGTTGGAAATGTTAGAATTTCCTAACCACCCCTTTTCTGTGAATTAAACTGCATTGAGACACCACGCGAGACTTTTCACCAATACCATTTCTGGCCTTCACATCCACGTCCACACCACTTCTCTTCTCTGGTGAGTGAAACTTCTCTCTACGGCTTTCTGTTGCTCAATCTCTGTTCAGATGTGGCGACATGCCAGAGAGCTCCTATGGCCTTTAGCAGAAAGGCTGGTCACCTCTGAACCCGAGAATGCTTGGTTATGGGGTCTTGGCCATTTCTCTCTAGAGCTCTAGGGGAAGCAGGGACATTGCTTCTGCCTGGTCCGCTCTCCTTCCCTCACCAGACTGACTCTCCTACACATTTAACGGGGTGCTACGAGTCATGCCCGAGCCATGAAACCCTCTAAAATGCCTCATGCGCTTCCTGGATAGCCAGAGCACCTAATTTTTTTAATGCTTTTCTCAGATTTAGACAATTTTTGCCTCTGCAATGGTAAATGGTCAATAGTCTGTTCACTTTCAGAATCTCTTTGCTCTCTCTTAATCATGTCAAACTTTCTATATCTCTCCCTTTCTTTTCTACAACTATTGGTATTGTGCCATGAAGCGTGCAAAATTGCCTGGGTCCAGGGGAGCCATTCTAGTTTCCCTCTAAAAGGCTAGCCAAACTAGGCTTGATTTTTTGTTCAGGTTTTCCTTGCATTTTTTTTAGAAATTTGTCATCTTGAGTTTGCCATCTTGGCCAAATGGTGGGTGAAAGATTTGGCCCCCTCCAATCTTTACCCTTCCACCAAGCTTTCTTCTCTTTCATCCATCTATTCAAATGTGCCTTGCTAACAAGTTGCTCTTTTCACAGACTCTGATAACTGAGACCCAACCATCTGATGTGCTTTGTTAGCAAAGATGTCTAAACATTGTCTAAAATTTTAGGATTTGAGTTTTGTCTTTTTTGTTTTGTGTTGTTTAGGCTAGTACTGACTACGTGATTCTAAAATATTGGGCATATCTGTGTTAAGATTCTCCCATCTAAAAAGTTTTGTCATTGCAGAATATTTTGTCAATTCTTGATAAGGACCAGGTAAGTTCTACTTATTCTATTTGATCTCTTTGTTTCTTTAATTGGAAATAACAAAGGGTTTTCGTGACAAAGGTTGCAATTCAAATCCAACCCAGGCTGAAAATCCCTAAGACTTCATCTCCCAACTTACCTGCAAAGAGCCAGGCTGGAAGCTTGGCTCGAGCCTCTTATCTCCAACCAGAAAACACTGCAAGAGTTTTTATAACTCAAAGTGGTAAAGTGCTACACTTGAGCAGAAGTGCTCAGGGACAGTGCCCAGGAATTGAGTTCAAACCTCCTTGAATACCAACTGGGACAAACCATGGCACCAAGGACACTTAGGATTTGGTAAGAAGGAATCAAGGATTTGATTGGACATGAAAAACAGTGGTGGATACATAAAGCAGCATGGTCCTAATAATGAGCAGGGCCCACTAATCAATGTTGCCCCATGACCTGGCCCACTGGAGTGCATGGGGCATGCCACACAAGTGAGCAGGGCATGCTACTAGAGGGGGTAGGATGTCATCCTCACATGATGAGCTGTGAAGAATTGATTGGGGAACAGGCAGTTTGTGAAGTGATGGTTGAAAACTGTTAGGTAGGAAACCCACTGGAGTGATGGAGGGGTTTAACCTATATATAGGCTGCATGGTCAGAGCAATGGAATTGAAGAAAATCAAGGGAAGACTTCAACAAAGGAAGTGGTGAGACAGCAGGAGGGGAAAGACCTGGGAGAAGAGGAATTTGATGGCGAGCAGGAGGGGAAGGAAGCCAATTGGCCACCAGGCCAGAGAAGTGTAGTGGAAAGGCCTAAAGAGAAGAAGGAAGTGATGGAAGGGAAAAAGGGAAATGAAGGAAAGGTCTATAAAGAAGGAAGGAATAAGGGAAAAGGAAAAAGCCTTACCTATTGAAGTTTGGAGCGTGGATATGGTAATTTGGGGGGTTGGTGTTTTGCAAATCAATTAACTATGCTTATTGAACGTCTGAGATTTGGTGGTTAGGGCTGGGCTCTCACTGAGTGTACAGCACAGGACAAGGTAAATGCAGGCTCATTTCTAGTCTAAATAAAATTATCTTCAATGTGCCTCATTGGATTGCCTTGTGTTTCATGCATTATAAGTGTACAAGTTCAGAAGTTAATAGTCTCAAAGGCCACGATTTTTGTAAAATGTTATGAGGTCAAAATAGGTTTGAAAAACCCAATGGAACAATGATATCACAATGGCAATATGATGTCACAATATTGAGTGATAATAATATTTTCATGTTATACTTAGTTGGTGATGACATAATGGTGATGAGGTCACAGTAGATTTACGATGTTATAATAAGTCCCAATAGGTTTTTTTATTGTGAAAATACTGTAGAGAGGGTTTACCATTATATGGGCAAGATAATGTGTACATTTCTTATCAAGCATTATAGCCTCCTCCTTTGTTTCCTCTTCCCATCCCTTCCCATACTTACCTGGCAGGGGAAATACCACGATCACACAATAGGTTTATGATGTCAGTTATGATGTCAGTTATGATGTCCGTTCCCCGGAGAAAGTCATCCCACCCAGGCAGGAAAAACTCTGCCCACAGAGAAGTGACTTTCTTCACCAGGGAAACACAGCCAGAGACTGCCCCTCCCTAAAACAGCCTAGACAAACAATTGAAATTCAGTAAACATAAACCCCGAGAAAAGCTCCAAGCTGGGCTCTGTGAGTGTCTCAGGATTTAACCCCTCAGGGAAAAGCTACTGTTTGCTGAAAGACCTCAACCCTAAACAGAACCTAGCCTCATCACAACATCTCCAAAGTAGAGGAAACAGCCATCTCCCTCTTTTGTGATACTCCAAGCAGATCTCCCTCCTACTGAACTAGCCTGGGAGGAGGATCAAAAAACATGCCTAACACAGAGCATTTTCTGCCGGCCCAAACTGACTTAAGAAACCAATCAAGCCACAGAAAACCAAACACCACAAGCAGACCCAAGACTCCACCAAGAGACTTGTTATGGACACAAAGGAGATACAGGGTCTTCCCATTCAGCCCCCACCAAAAAAATTAAGGAACTCTTCTTTGAAACTTTTCTTAAATTTTTATTTTAAAAAAATATTTTCTGTTAAACTTTTTTCTCATAATTTTTATTTTTGGGGTGTGTGTGTGTGTGTGTGTGTGTGTGTGTGTGTGTGTGTATGTATGTATATGTGGGTGTGTTTAATCTTTTTTGACCTTTTGGGCCTTTTTTATTGTTTTCATTTTTTTCTCTCTTTTTTTTTTACAGGACTTAATTGCTGTTATGCTCATTCTTTTATATACCTGTAGTCAATTATTAGATCTTATCCACCATTGTGTACATACTTAATCCAGAAATTTATTACTCAATTCACAACCTCTTAGGCTTAACTTCTTTAAGAGCAGTATCATCTCTTTATGCCTACATAATTATCAAGTAACTAATTTTATTTTTTTCTTATTTTTTTGCTTTAATGTTTCCTTTCTATCCCTCCCCTCCTCTCATCCTATCCTTTTCTTCTCTCAATATCATTTCTTTAAAAGTACGTAATTATTAAGTGTTTCACTTCTTAAATTTAATTTTTGTTTTTCCAATTTTCTTTTTTTTATTTCTCTACTGTCATTCTGTCTAATCCTTTTCCCTCTCTGAGATTAGGAATTGGTTAAATTTACTCTCCTTTTATCCCTGCACATCCCTCTAGTCCTATTTGTCCCCACATTTCTCCCTAAGGCTAATAATTTCTGGATTGCCAAATCCTTTTTTGCTGTTTGTAGCCCCTTAATACATAGTTGTTTTATGTTCAATAGATTGTATCTTTTGAATTAGATTGTATCTGCAGCCATTTTGATTGTGCAACCACACTACTCTGGTTGATGCTTGCCTTAAAATAGTGTTCTAGCACACAATTGGTGTTACTTTCATACCAAATGGGCAGAACAAGCCTAAAAGCACAATAAAAATGGCAAGTCCAGGTATCTCAACTCCCACTCTGTTAAGCAGGTGACAGAATTGTTAATGAATAATCCAGAGGAGATCCATAAAAACCTGTACAAATGCTACTGGTAAACATGGTGAATGAAATGATTGAAAACTTGCAAAGGACTCAGTGTGAGCATGATAGGGAGCGAGAGGAGGCAATCAAAATTCATACAGGAATCTTTTAAGCAATAGGAAGCTACTTAAAGATTAATGCAGGAAATGCATAAGCAGGTTGAGAAGAGTCAAAGAGAAATACAGGAGATTCGGGAGCAGGCTGAGCACAGCCAAAGAGAATTACTAGAATTGCGTGAACTTGACGAAACTAATCAAAGAGTAATACAGGGATTATGAGAGCAGGATGAGAATAGACAAAGATCAATAGAGGCATTCATGGAATCCATAAACAGACAGGTGAAAGAAGTGAGGGAGATCACAAATGGAATGCTGAAAGGAGCAAGACAGAAAGAATGGGTGTCCAGGGAAACCATAACCAATCAACTATGTGATTTGAGAAACTGAACACCAAATTAAGGAAGTAAAGAAGTTCATACAATATCTAAAACAAAGCTCCAACAAAGAATTTGAAGCCATCAAAGCTGACCAATTAGAAGGAAAAGTAATAAAAAACAAAGTAGAAAGTCTTGACAGTAGGTTAGACCATGCAGAAGATTGAATCTTGGGGATTGAAGACAGCCTACATATATAGAGAAAGAACATACAACCATCCAAATCAAGTACAAAAAATATGATAGATCTATTCAACATTTGGAAGACACCATCAGAAGGCCTAATCTTAGGATAATGGGTGTAAAGGAGCACCTAGAGACAGAAGTTAATGTTCTAGAAAATTTATTTAACAGAATTCTAGCAGAGAACTTCCCAAAAATGCAAAAAGATAGGCCTATTCAGATGCAAGAAGCTTATGGAACCTCAAATAGACCAGATCAAAACAAGACATCCCACTGTCACATTATAACCTTCACAGGATCAATTCAGACCAAGGAATGGAGCCTTAAAGATCTCAAGGAGAAAAGAACAATCACCTATAAACAGAAACCAATTAGAATCATCCCAGATTTCTCAGCAGAGCCGATTAAAGCAAGAAGAGCCTGGAATGGTGTATGCCATGCGCTAAAGACAAACAACTATCAAACAAGAATACTGTACACAGCTAAACTCTCCTTCATAACTGGAGGTCAAATAAAAACCTCCCATAGCAAAGAAAAATTGAAACTATAGATCTCCACCAAACTAGCCATAAAAAAGACAAAAGTGTCGTACACATAGGAAACCAACAAGACCACAGTAAAAGCCAAGAAACAGCATCCAAGGGAATAAAATTAGAACTCAACACCAAAAGCCAACGAAGAAAGTCCTGTACTACATGGAGGCTGAACAACACACTGTTGAATCACCAATGAGTCATGGAAGAGATTAGAAAAGAAATGCAAATGTTCATGATATTAAAACAAAATGAACACACAAATTACCAGCTCCTCTGGGACACAGCAAATGCAGTACTCACAGGCAAATTTATAGCTTTGCGGTCCTACAAGGACAAATTGGAGAGATCTGAAACCAACAATTTAATAAGACATCCAAACCTCCTTGAAAAAGAGCAGCAAGATAAACCCCAATCCAGTAGATGGAAAGAAGAATTAAATGAATTAGAAACCAAAAACATCAGAGAAAGAATCAACAAAACAGAGAGTTGTTACTTCGAAAAAATTAACAAAATTGACAGACCCTTAAGCAAACCTTTTTAGAAAAAGAAAAAAACTCACCCAAATTTAAAAAAAAAATCAACTCAGAGATGCAAATGGAAACATCATCACAAAAACAACCAAGATTCAAAAAATGATAAGGGAATACTTTTCAAACCATTATGCAAATCACTTTGAGAACCTGGCAGAAATGCACCTTTTCCTAGCAAATCTTAACATTCTGAAACAAACAAGATGAGTTAAATCAACTTAACATGCCCATATCAAGCATAGAATTAGAAACAGCAATGAGTCCTCACATCTAAGAAAATCCTAGGACCAGATGGATTCACAGCGGAAATCTATAAGGCCTTCAAAGTAGAGCTCACACCAATATTCCTCCAACTCTTCAATGAAATTGAAAGAGAAAGTTCATTACAGAATTCATTCTATGGTTCCATCAGAACCCTTATCTCAAAACCAGATAGGTACTCATCAAAGGAAGAAAACTGTAGACCCATTTCTTTGAAGAACATTGATGCAAAACTCCTCAACAAAATTTGAGCCAATCGATGTCAACAATTCATCCAAAAAATCATACACAACGATCAAAGAGCATTCATTTCAAGGATGCAAAGCTGGTTCAATATATGCAAATCAATTAATAAAATTCATCACATCAACAAGAGCAAGGATAAGAACCACATGGTTATCTCAATAGATGCAGAAAAAGCACTGACAAAATCCTACATCCCTTTGTGATGAAAGCTCTGTAAAAACTATGAATCCAGTCAACATTCCTAAATACAATAAAGGCTGTATATGACAAACCTACAGCCAGCATTATAGTTAATGCTGAAAAACTAAAGCCATTTCCTCTGAACTCAGGAACAAGACAAGGATGTCCACTCTCTCCACTTCTCTTCAATTTAGTAATAGAATGCCTAGCAACAGCAAAAGAAAAGATGCAAACATAAAAGGGCTCCAAATAGGGAAAGATGATGTAAAACTCTCCCTATATTCAGATGACATGATGTTGTATTTAAATAATTCCACCGACTCCACTCCGAAATTATTCATGCTGATTCAAAACGTTGGCAAAGTAGCAGGGGAAAATTAACTATCAAAAATCAATGGCTTTTCTGTATGCCAACAATGAGAAAAGCATGGCTGAAATCAAGAAAGCAACTCCATTCATAACAACCAATAAAAAATAAAATACCTAGGTATTTTATGAGAGGATCTTTATGATGCAAACTTTAAAAACCTGAAAAAGGAAATAAAAATGGAACTTAGAAAGTGGAAAAACCTCCCATGCTCCTGGATTGGCAGAATCAACATGGTGAAAATCGCAATATTTCCCTAGGCTATCTACAAATTTATGTGATGTTTATCAATATTACAAACTCATTCCTCAAGAAAATAGAATAGGCAATCCAAAAATTCATATGGAACAATAAAAGACTCTGAATAGCGTAAAAGATCATTAACAGAAAGAAAAGTGGTGGAGGAATAACAATACCATATTTCAAACTCTACTACAAAGCCATTGTAAAAAAAAAAAAACAGCTTAGTACTGGCACAAGAACAGACCTCAGGACCAGTGGAATAGAATTGAAAACCCAGAAATGAAGCCACAGACCTATAGACACCTAGTCTTCGATAAGGGAGCTAAAAATTAGAATGGAAGAAAGAGCCTCGTCTGTAAATGGTGCTGACAAAATTGACTAATCACTTTTAGAAAACTAAAGCTAGATCCATATGTATCACCCTGCACAAGAATCAACTCCAAATGAATGAAAGACCTCAGAGTCAAAGCAGACACCCTGAAAACATTGCAGGACAAACTAGGAGATAATCTATGTGTCATTGGCACAGGCTGAAATTTTCTTAATAGAGACCCAGAAGCACAACAGATCAAAGAAACGTTGGACAAATGGAATTGCATGAAATTGCAGAGCTTCTGCATGGCAACGGACAGAGTTAGCAAGATCAATAGAAAGCCCATGGATTGGGACAAGATCTTCTTAATAGAGACCCAGAAGCACAACAGATCAAAGAAACGTTGGACAAATGGAATTGCATGAAATTGCAGAGCTTCTGCATGGCAACGGACAGAGTTAGCAAGATCAATAGAAAGCCCATGGATTGGGACAAGATCTTCACTAGCCATACAACGGACAAGGGTCTCATATCTAAAATATACTTGTAACTCAAAAAATTAAATCCCCCAACAACAAATCCTCAAAGAAACAACTGCCCAATAAATAAGTAGGCTAAAGACTAAAGAGAAACTTTTCTGAAGAGGAAAGAAGGATAGCCAATAGATACATGAAGAAATGCTCGACCTCCCTAGCCATAAAAGAAATGCAAATCTAAACTATATTGAGATACCACCTTACCCCAGTTAGAATGCTATAATGAAGAACGGTAATAACAACAGAAGCTGGACAGGATGTCGGTGGTTCTGCAATCTTGTTCAACCACTTTGGAAAGTAGTATGGAGGTTCCTCAAAAGACTACATATAGAGCTCCCCTATGACACAGCAACCCACATTTGGGCATTTATCAAATGATCACAAACAAGCCCATACTAAAGCTAGCAGCACCACTATGTTTATTGCAGTATTATTTACCATACCCAAGATATGGAACCAACACAGATGCTCCTTAGTAGATGAATGGATTGATTAAAATGTGGCAACAATGCTTGATAAAAAATGTGCTCGTTACCTTGCCCATGTAATTGTAACTCCTCTGTACGGTATTTTACAATAAAAAAATGTGGTATATATATACAATGGAATTCTATGCCTCCATCAGAAAAAATGGCATTGCCCCATTTGTTAGGAAATGGAAACCCTTGGAAAATATTATATTAAGTGAAGTAATCCAGGCCCAAAGAAACATAGCTTCCATGGTTTCCCTTATTTGCAATAACTAGTATATGTCGGTGATAAACACAAACTCTCAGACAAGTTGATGTTAGGTGAAATGAACACCAAGATAAGGACTCAAATGGTTTTTCTTTCTTGCTGTTTTTTCTAGCATATTTACAAGATGATTTCTTTTTTTTTTTTTTTTTGTCGGTCGTGGGGCTTGAACTCTGGGCCTGGGCGCTGTCCCTCAGCTCTTCAGCTCAAGGCGAGCGCTCTACCACTTGAGCTACAGCGCCACTTCCGACAAGATGATTTCTTTGTTGCTATTTATGTCCCTCTCCCACGATATAACCTCTATATTCACTGTATTTGATATTGGTATAATTTGGGGAGGGGAAGGAAAAAACAAATTGGGATACATGTGAACCCATTGCAACAATGACATGTATAAGACATTATGTCGAAAATCGAACATTACAACTTTGGCCCAGGGGGCGGGAGGGGGGGGGCAGAAAGGGAGATGGGAAGGGATGGGAAGGGGAAACAAGGGAGGAGGCAACAATGCTTGATAAGAAATGTACTCATTAGTTTGTTCATGTAATTGTACACCCTCTGTATATATTTTCACATTAAAAATCATGAAATAATAAAGTAAAAATCCATGCCAATTGTTTTTGCCTGTCGGGGGCTTGAACACTGGGACTGGGCACTGTCCCTGAGCCCTTCAGCTCAAGGATAACACGGTACCACTTGAGCAACAGTGCCATTTCTAGTTTTCAAGAGATATATTGGCGATAAGAGTCTCACAGACTTTTCTGCCCACGCTGGCTTTGAACCACTATCCTCAGATCTCAGACTTTTGGGTAGCTAGGATTTCAGGCATTAGCCACCGAAGCCCAGATTCAAGACAAGTTTAAAAAAACAAGCTTATTGAAACTTCAGGATTTTTCTAATAAACAATGTTATTTTTCAGCATTAATTTATAACTATGAGTAATTTTTAGATGTAACTAGGAGTTTTGTAATACAATCAAATATGTTTTACTATTATTCAGTATCTCACAAAAACCCACTGTAATTGACTTTCCCCAAAGGCAATTATTACATACTATATTACTCATTATTATTATTACACTCTATATTACATATAGTGTGAAGTGAATATAGTTTGGACCTTTTCGTATAAATTAGTAGATGTTACTTTAGCACTATAAAATCACAACTGTTAATTTAAATGAAGGAAAGAAGTTTTTTGAGTTAAAATGAAATATAAATGTACAATGTGTCCCAATTGAATAACAAATTCTGAGTTCATACAGACAAAAATATTTTCTTTCCACTAAAGACTTTGAAGTAATACCATTGGAAATAGTGAGGCAAGAGGAGGAAGAATTAAAATCATGTCAAACAATGTCTGTTATTCTGCTCTCCCCTCCATTATGAAGACCTGCCCATTCCCAGTTGTCACAAAATTTCAAGTGTCTCGCTTAGAATCTATTTGGAATAATCATAAATCACTGACTATTTTTGTAATTTCTGTTATATGAACTATAATATTGACACAAAACAATTGAAATAAAATGCACACATATATTGAAGTCACCACAACTGGAAAAACAATCAACAAAGTAGAAGTCCCCCAGGAACAAAAACATGTTGTGCCCAGTTTTTTTAAGCACAAAATGCTGAAATACATGTTAACTTGGAGTAGAGCCATAAAAGTAACTGTGTCTCAGAAATATGGTTGCATTAATTTGTAATTAAATTCATCTAGATGAACCTAATATAGCAAATCCCTTGAATGGATCAAATTGTTTAAAACGAATGTATGTGGAGTGAGATCTGCACATATTTAAAAGAATAAAATAACAAAATCATGACATACTTAACAAATTCAGAAAAGCAATGAATAAGGCCAATATTATCCAAATTGAGAACGAATTCCTATTGACTTAACAAGAAAAAATATGCAAATAATAAAAGCTGAGCAGTGTACATGAGTGTATATAGCTTTAAACTACTCCAAATTACACTTTGTAGAAGACTGAATGTGGGTAATCTAAAGGAGAATATCAACACATGATATAAATGAAATTAAAAATTTCATGAAAAGAGAGAAGTATTTCCTGGAAAATAATAGCTTAAGAAATGGTGGTCAAAATCTGTCTAGTACTGACAAAATTACATACTTATATATTTAGATCCAAAAAAAGACCCGAGTTACTCATGCTGATTTGAAATTTTGGCAAAGTAGCAGGATACATCTGTAACATTATTATGGATGTTGACTCTGGCATGGAATTCATTTCCTCTTTGATCTGACAAATGAATAAATGAAAGAACATAACTTCTCCAACTAAATATCAAGACCTAATTAAACATATCACCAGAAAAGTCATTATGTAAGCCATATTGCAGCTGGGGTAAAAGAAAAATCAGTCATAGTGATTCTGTATTTATTGTAAATGTTGATGTTTTTCATAAATTATTTCCTTTACTTTGCATTTTTAAAACATTGTGTTACATGATGTGTATCTTGGTAACTAATTTTGGATGCCTGCTTAAATTTTGTTCTGAGTATAATGTCTCTCTTCAGTTCCTAACTCATGAAATGATGTTGATTCCAAAAACATTCTAATAAACACTGTTTATAATACACAAAATCTCATAAGCACGACACCAGTAAGCATTGATTAACATTATGATACCAGGGTCTCATGACTTATGAGGACAATCTGCATGAGTCACATTGTACCTAGATTCCACAGCCTAAATTTAGCCACTGCTAAAAAATGTTTATATCTTTATTTGTCACCCATCAGTGATTAAATCTGAGTATAAAGCCTAAGGAAAATGATAAAGTAAGAATTTAGATTTTCTGGATATAAAGTAAACAAAATGCAGCATAGAGTAATTCATTGGTTTAAAGTCAACCTATTTCACCAAAACAGTCTAATCATTACCTTACAATGTGTATTATTCTCATGAAGGAAATGGGGAATATGAGAAGAGGACTAACCAAGCACTGTCTTCAAAATATATATAACTTGGATTTATCTCTATATTTCGCTATAAACATTTATGATAAAAACTGTTTGAATAATTGATTTATAATATATTCTAGTTTCATATACCAAATTACATTCAGAAAATGGGATAAAACAATTAACTAAGGAAAGTCCTGGTAGAAAAAATGGCACCTCTATACTATGTGACACCCAATTCTGAGGTGTTTCATTATGCCTCCATTTAATAAATGTGATTGTTTAAAAGTATCATAAAGTACTAATTAAAATTGATCAGGGTATTATACTCTAATTGTTTCCAATTTTATCTGAGAATCATTTATGAACTTCCCATTCAATCATGACATACATCACATTCCATTGGATTCATATGGATAGGAATGAGTTTCTTAGGATCTCCTGCCATTTGGAGGTGGCAGGACCAGGATTCAAACTGTGGGCTCCAGCTCCCAGCACTTCAACCCGAGGATAGGGAACTCACTGGACTGTTCAAGAACATCAGCAAGACCAATGATTAGGCAGGCACCAGTGGCTCTCAGAAGTCCTCCTTGATACTTACAAGGTTGTGATAGGAAGATCATGGTCAAAGTCACTCAAGGCAGAAAAGTCCTTGAGAGCCCTCTCCAACTTCAGGGCTAACAAGACAGAAGTCTAGCCATATGACTCCAGTGTTAGAGGGCTAGCCTTAAGAAAAGCAGCTCACGGACTGTGCCTAGATCTTGAGTTCAAGGTCCAGGAGTGTCAACAAACAGACATACACAACAATCTGTGCAGCCATCTGCCTAAAGCAGGTCACCCTCAGCAGCCTTTATTTACATTTTATTATGAGGCCAATGCAGGAACAGTCAAAAACCAGGCTAGGGAAGAGAAGATCAGGTTTCTTAGAAGTAACAAGTATTCAGAAAATTAAAATTGGGGGCATAAAATGGTAGCATACTTATGTAAAAACTACCATTAAGAAAAACACAAGGGGGCTGGGAATGTGGATTAATGAGAGAGTGCTTGTCTAGTATGCAAGAAGCCCTGGGTTTGATTCCTCAGTAGTACATTCAAGAAAAAGCCAGAATTGGTCTTGGATGTCAGGAGGAAAGAAGGGAACACTCCCCAGTCATGAGGTCTTCTGCAGAGTGCCAGGACACCAACATGGTCTTCACACAACCACAGAGCAGGAAGACTGTCTCCCACTTCTCAGGCAGCCGAGGGCCCCAGAGTCAAGAGGGCAGAGCCAGGTTCTAACTCAGGTGCTTGGAGCCAGAAGAGAGAGGGCCCTGCCTCTCCTTGGACTGGGGATTTGCATTAATGATGTGGAGAATGAAGGAAGGAGAATGGACTGGCAGAGGTAGAAGAAGGGCCTTCAAATCTGACAGATGGAGAGTCAAAAACCCACTCCCTAAGACCAAAGAGCAAGGCTCTCTATTGTTAACCTAAAGATAGCCTGAGATTCCCGTCACCTGAAGAAGGAAGTTTAATTAGTCATTGTTTGAAGAGGCTGATAAAAGCCTCACCCTGGTGTAACTCTGACAAATATTTCAGGTTTCCCCTCATTGCTGGCCGCGTCTGGAATGAAGTGGTTTTGCAGCTCACTTCCCTGTTGATTGTGTACGTTCTGCCTCCTAATCCTGTAGGCCTAGGTCTCTTTGCCTATTCTGGCTTTTGAAACTGTTTTCTGCCTTCAAATGTTGTTACACTGGAGTTCTTCCTGCTAACAAGACTAGGCCTTGGAAGCTGAGAACTTCATTTGAACCCAGGATTAGGCAATGATTTTTATTTCCTGCATTTATAACTCAAGAACTCTAAGAAAATTTAGAGTGCAAGCAACTTCTCATTACCAAGGGAGACACAGGAAGCTCTTGAACATCTGACCTTTCAGTAGTAGAAGTCAGAGTGTCATAGACTTTCCAACCCTGGATGGCTTCATCCTGTGATACTCAGACTTCAGGCTCCTGAGCTAGGGTGATGGGCATGAGCTACTGGTGCTCTCCTAGGTTCAGAACTGTAATAACTTTTGCATTACAAGTCAACTGCTTATCACAAAGGGCTTGGGCAGCATATTAGGCCTTTCTACATTGGACCTCTTAGAACCATAGAACACAAGGTTATAATGCTAGAGTCTGAGAGGCTGTGCATATGGATGGGCTACGTTTGAACCTTGAGCTCTAACTCCAGTTCTGGTGTACGTGCACAATCGTTTTTCCAAAGAATGTTCTAATTAACAAAAAGGAAAAGTACTTTGCTTAACCCTCACTTTTTTTCCAGTTTTGTGTCTCAAACTCAAGCCTGAGCACTGTCCTTGAGCCCATCAGCTCAAGGCAAACACTCTACCACTTGACCCACAGAACCACATATGGTCTTTTTGTGGTTCATTGGAGATAAGAGTCTAACAGGTTTGCCATGCCTAAGCTGTCTTTGAACTGTGGTCTTCAGATCTCAGCCTCTTGAGAAGCTAAGGTTCCTGTTGTGAGCCACAGGCATCTGGCCTCTTGTTTTTGCCAGACCTCGGGCTTGAGCTAAGGGTCTGGGTACTGTCTCTGAGCTCCTTTTTCTCAAGCCTAGCGCTATACCACTTGAGCCACTCCACAGCTTGCGGGTATTTCTGAGTATGTGGCACTGAGGATTCAAACCTTACCATTCATGCATGCTGAGCCAGCTCTCTACAACTAAGCCACATTTCTAGCCCCACCCTTACAAATTTATTCCTCAACTTGACTATCCCCAAGAAAAGGCTTCTGAGTATAAATCATCTAAAAAATTCCTATAGGAAGGTTCTAAAGATAAAGAAGACAAAGTTCATACTTGGAACAGACTCTAAACATGTGAAGACTGTGACAAATGCTTCCATTTAATAATACTAAATACAGTAAACAATAAGTAAATGAGAAGTAAAAAATAAAATAGAAAATCAATAATAAAAATTATAATATGTAATAAACATACATACGTAAATATATATCATATATTACACATATGTAGAAATAATTTTTCCATTGCAGGGCCTTCATTCAGATGCTGGGAACTCTAGCCTGAATTTTTTTTCTTCAAGGACAGTGAGCTTTGCCTTCACCCATGGTGCAAAATAGTTACCTGGATGGTGAGTTCAAATACCAGCAATGATGGAAATACTGGCCCCAGTTACAAGACAGTGACTTAATTTTTTTTAATGGAAGCAGTTATGTTTATTCAGTTACATACTGAACATTTTTTAAAAACGCAGTGTAGAATTTTGGACATCGATTCAGACACCTTGCTCTTACCCCCAAAATGCTTGTCTGAGCCCTCCTTTTTTTCATTTTTTATTGTAAAAATGTTGTACAGAGGGGTTACATTTAAATGAGCACGGTAATGAGTATATTTCCTATTGAGCATTGTTGCATCCTCCTTTGTTTTCCCACTATCATTCCTTCCCTCCCATCTCTACAAGTACTCCCTCTGCCGAGCTCAGTGACTTAATTTTTATTTTTGGATTTGCACTAGGTTTGAACTCAAGTAGTGGCAAATCTTCACTTTTCCTCACATTGCTACATATTTACCAAGACCCTAAGTTCAAATCCCAGGTTAGGAAAAAAAAACTGGTAGAAATTCAAAACAAGGACTTTATTTCTTATTTAATATAGATAAATAATTTATTAATGTTTTTATGTATTCTTTATTTTGCCAACATGGGGCTTGAACTAAGGTCATGGCAACTCTGACTCAGCTTCAATCGCCCTAGAGTGGGGCACCCTCAGACCTTTAGTCAATCCAGGGATCCTAGGCCCAGAGGGCTTTCAGGAAGAAAAAAAATGTAGCATAGCACAAAAAGTGGCAAGCAGCAGAGGGCTGAGGGTTTTACATTTTTTTCTTTGCACAGTGACCATCCTAGGTCTGAATAACATGGCTGAAAAGTGGACCTGAACTGCCATACCTGAAGGCTGGCTTGCTATCAGGGAATCCATAGGCCAACCTGTGAACATAGGCCCCGGGTTCAAATCCCAGAACTGACACCTACCAGTGGCAAGAGATCACAAAAAATTCGTTCCTATGCATAGGAATACCAATTGAAAGAGTAGCTCATTCTTCAGTATAGTCTAAAATTGGATCCAATAATCCTAGGACGCTGATTTTAATTAATAGGTTATTATGCATGAAAGAAATAATATTCCTTCAATGGCGATATAATACATGCTTAAGAGTTGGTAGGAATGTAGTAGGTGCCATTCAATCATAGATAGACGGCTCTGATGCTCCTTACTAATATATATTTATTTGTATACCACACTCTGCTTATACTTGCATCACTGTTTTGGTCAATCCTGGGGCTCTATCTCAGTACCTGGGAACCACTTCACAGCTTCATTGCATAAAGGCTGCTATGCTGACACTCATCCATTCATGAATTGGGTTGACTAAACCCTGAGTTCAGATCCCAGCACTGTCAAAAATTTAATCTTGGAGTATGAAGCCAAGTGTGACACAGGTTTTCCTTTTCTGTGAGAGTCCTGGGAGTCAGGCATGATGGAGAATATATTTACAAATCTGGATGCTGTGATAGGATGTAAACAATGTAATAAATGTTAGAGGGGTCATCAGAGTCAATGAAATAAATGATAAGTCAATGAATAAAACAAGAAATAAAATGAATAACCATACCCAACAAAATATGGACTGACTATGTGTATGGAAGTATAAATCCTATCTTTAAAATGGATATAAGGAGTATGTTTTCCAGCTCTTAGGCTTGAATTCAGGCCTAGGGAACAGGCCTGACTTTCTTGTCTTCAAGCATGTTCAGATTCCCTTCCGTCATGGTGCTGCATATATACCCAGACCTTGAGTTCAAATCCCAGACCTGGCAGAAAAAATGTCATGAATTGCAAACCAAGGCACTAAATATATTTTTTAATTGAGGGCTATTGGAGAAGCCATTGTCCCGCACTGCAACATAAGCCTACAGTTCGAATATAGTCATTACACTTCCAGATGGTGGGAGATCCTAAGAAATTCGTTCCCATCCACAGGAATAATGATGGAATGTTATCGATATCACAGTTGAATGACATGCTCATGAATGACACTTGTACACAATTAGACTTCATGATTTCAGTCGGCTGATTGATTTTATTTAATATCTTATAAAACATTAAAAGAATACTATTTCTCACACTGATTTACTTAATAGTTTATTAAAGATAAAAATAATAACATTAATTACATGGAGACATAATAAACACCCAAGAATTGGTAGGAATGTAGCCTATATAACTGAACAATTGATAGACATCTCTGGCACTCTGTAAATATATATATATATATATGTATGTATGTACGTATAAATTAGTGTACTACGATCTGCGTGTCAATCTGTTCTTATTTTGTCAACCCCTGGTGCTTTATCTCAGATCCTGGGAACTGCCTATCAGCTCAATTTGTTCTAGGATGGCATGCTAACACACACACATTCATGAATTTGGCTCTGTGGGCCTTGAGTTCAGATGCCATCATGCCCAAACAATGAATCATGAAGTAAGAAACTGATGGTGACATCTGTTTTCTTTTTCTGTGAAAGTCCTGGGTGTCAGGTATAAGTGGAATACATATGCAGATCTATATCCTATTTAATCAATGTAACCAAAGTTCTATGTAGCATATTAGTCAATAAAATAAACAGTCAATACATGTTGTGTCTTTGTTTGCCCCCGAAAGATGTATGGGGCCTGGGAATGGTAAGTGGGCCACTCGTCCGTTCTCCCGTTCCCTTAGACTGGGAGACATTCACACACAATGGGGAGTCAAGTCAAGCAAGAACTCATTTACTACCACACAGCAAGCACCTTTTAAAGGGAAAAACTGTGAGGCATGGAAGGGGAGGGAAAGGAACCAACCAATCAATGTAAAGGTCACACCGTATCATGCGCCTAAGCTTTACCCAATCGGATTTTAAGGTAAAAAATTGGGCTGTGCCCACTCAACTTCCTCTCAGCACCATCTTTGCTGCCCATGTGCCCCACAAACACATGAATAAAACAAAAATTAAATGAATAACTACACTGAATGCAATATGGTATCAACCTATGTATGTAAATATAAATAATATATTTAAAATGTACACAAATAGGATGTATTCTTGTGCTGGGGATCGATTTCAGACCTAAGGAACAGACATGAATTTCTTGACTTCAAGAAGGTTAGCTTTCCGTTTCCACACAGTGCAACAGAGTTAACCAGACTTTGAGCTCCAATCCAGTCCTAGCAGTAAAAATGGCACCTTTATACTATGTGACGCCCAATTCTTAGGTATTTCATTATGCCTCCATTTAATGAACGTGATTGTTTAAATACTTCATGAAATATTGATTAAAATCAATCAGTGTCCTATAATATAATTGTGTATAATTTTATCCTAGAATTATTTAAGAGCTGCCCATTCAATCATAACATACATCACATTCCCTTGGTATTCATATAGATAGGAATGACTTTCTAAAGATCTCCTTCCATTTGGAGTTGGCAGGACAAGGATTCCAACTGTGGGCTGCAGCTCCCACCATTTTAACTCAAGGATAGGGAACTCACTGGTCTGTCCAAGAACAGCAAGACCAATGATTAGGCAGGCACCAGTGGCTCTCAGCAGTCTTCATTGATATTTACAAGGCTGTGATAGGAGGATAATGGTCAAATTCACAGTAGGCAGGAAAGTCCTTGAGATTCCTGTCCAACTTCAGTGCAAACAAAGCCAGAAGTAGAGCCATGTAGCTCCAGTGGTAAATGGCTATTCCTGATCAAAAGCAGTTCACAACACACACACACACACACACACACACACACACACACACACACACACACACACACACTGCAGTCTAATCATCTATCTGTTTATATATTGGCCATTCCTATGGGTTGATCTCAGGTCCTCAAATTTGCCCGCCAACTTCTCTTGCATCAGACTGGCGTGCTAACAGTTACCCACTCACGAAGTGGGCTGCTAGCCCCTGAGTTCAAGTCACAGAACTGCCAAAAACTTAATCCTGGGGAAAGCCAATTGCCCCACTTGGTTTCTTTATCAGTGAAATTTCTGCGACTCAGGAATGATGTAGAATACATAGGCAAATCTATGTCTTATGTAATAGGATGCAAAAAATATTATATTTGTAATCATATTCACTAAAATATATAAGAAACAAAACACAAAATAAAATGAATATACTAACTGAATATACTAACTGCAATATGCAGTTAGTATACAGTAAAAATGTGTAGGTCAATAAAAATCATGTACTTAAAATATATAAATATATTATTTTTTGAGTGCCAAGACTTGAATTCAGGCCCTAGAAACAGGCCTGACTTTCTTGTCTTCCAGAATGGTGATCTTCCCCATCCCCCACAGTGCTGCAGATTTACCCAGACCCTGAGTTAAATTCCCAGGCCTGACAGAAAAAATGACATGAATTCTAAGCCAAGGAGCTCATAATTTTTTAAAATATTTTTAATATATGTACATATGTATGTATGCATGCATGCATGTATGTATGTATGTATGTATGTATGTATGTATGTATGTATGTATGTATTTTTCTTTTGTCAAGCACAGGGCTTGAAATCAGGTCATGGCAATTCTGCCTCAGCTTTCATCACTCTAGCCTGTGGTGCAGCCACTGGACCCATAGCCGCACCTGGGTTCCTGAGACTCAAAGGCTGACAAGAAAAAAAAAAATTAATGAGACACAGAAAAAAAAAAAAAAAAAAAAAAAAGAACTGGCAACTTGCAGATGGCTACCGGATTTACATTTGTCTTCTTCTCAAGGTGACCATACTGCAACTGAATGACACGGTTGAAGAATGTTGGTAACTTGGCATTGCTGAAGGCTGGCGGGCTACCAGGGAAGCCATACATGGAAATATAGTCGCTGTGTTTGAAGCCGGGTCCTGACGCTTACCAATGGAGGGAGATCCTAAGAGTCTCCTTCCTATTCATAGGAATACCGATGGAAGATTATGAATGGCAAGGTTGAATTAGTTGTTTCTGAATACTACTATATAGAGTGATTTTAGGAGGCCAATGGATTTTAATGAATATTTTTGACACATTAAAAGAATACTATTAATTACATGGACACAATAGTTTCAGGACAGTGGTTGATTTAACTAATAATTAAGGATGAAAACAATAATATTAATTACATGGAGGTATACTAAATACCCAAGAATTGATAGGAATGTAGCCTATGTAACCGAATAATGTATAGACATCTCTGGCACTCTATAAAAATCAATATTTATTTGTGTACTACCATCTGCATGTCTATCTATTCTAATTTTGTCAACTCCTGGAGCTGGATCCCAAGTTCTGGAAATCCTTGTGAGCTCAATATGCCTCAAGCTGGCCTACTGACACTCATCCATTCATGAATTAGGCCTTGTAGGCTGTGACTTTAGATGCCAGCACTCACAAAAATTGAATCATGGAGTAAGAAGCCCATGGTGACACATGTTTTCCTTTTCTGTGAAAGTCCTGGGTATCAGGTGTGAAATTTCATACATAGGCAAAACTATATCCTATGTAATAAATATAATAAATATTTCATGTGTAATAAATGTCAATAAAATAAATGGTAAGTAAATAAATAAAACCAAAATAAAATGAATAAGTACACTATGCGCAATATGGGATCAACATACGGGGTTCGATTTCAGGCCCTGGGAAGTGCCTGGCAGCTGAATTGGCTAGAGGCTGCTGTGCTGACAGTCAGCCATTCATGAATTGAGCCTTCTAGGGCCTGAGTTAGATCCCACCACTGCCAAAAAATGTAATCTTGGAGTGGGAAGCCGAGCATAACACATGTTTACTTTTTTTTTGAAAGTGCTCGGTGACAGGTAGTATGTATAATTCAGATGCAAATCTATATGTAATATATGCAAATCTATATGTAATAGGATGTTGTAAATGTAAAAAATGTCATAGGTGGAAGAATTGTCACTACAATAAATGAAAAACAGATATAATTAGTAGTGAATCATTCTAGGATGAAATTAGACACAAAAACTATAGGATGTGGATTAAGTTTAATATTTTATTAAGTATTACCAGAATAAAAATTGCATGGAAACATAAATACCTAATAATTGGTAGTAACACATGATGCATAATTTAATAATATATAGATATCTGTCTCATTCTATAAAATATGAAATTATGTGTATGGCTGTATGTACATATGTGATAAACAATAACAAAATATTGAGTAATTTAGTTAATGCTTTATTAATTGTTAACTGGGAAACATCATTAAATGGAGACATAATTTAATAAGTAATAATTGATAGTAATATCCATAATTAATAATATACAGACATCTTTCTGTGTATATAATGCTTATCTACATCAATCTCTATCTATTTATATCTCGTTCACTCCTGGGGTTTGGTGGTTGACTGCTCACCTAGTGAGCATGAAGCCCTGGGTTCCATTCCTCAGTACCACATAAACAGAAAACTCAGAAGTTCTGCTGTCTTTCGATCAATTGAGTTCTACCCTTGAGCACAAATGCTTAGGGACAGTGTCAAAACCCTTACTCAAGCCCCAGGACTGCCGCCAAAAAGAGGTATAATGTTCTAATTGAAACTATAAAAGGATAGGACTTCAAATACCACATGACAGAGCAAGCTAGGAGTCTGGTGCTGACAGCTGCCACCTAACCTGACTTAGCAAGATATAAACTGCTGCAACCCAGCTCCACGGGTTACCCCCATCATCCTGGTTTACCCTGGCTTACCCCTGATATACTGGCCGCTCTGGGGCTTTAATACATGGCAGGAAGTCTGCTAGACTCTTTGAAATATGGCTCAAAGTGGTAGAGTTCTAGCCAGGTGCAAATGTTATTAGAAAAATAATATCCCCAAGCTTTAAGCTCAAGCTCCATGACTAATCCCCCCCCCCCAAAATCCCACTAAACTGTTAGGTGTGAACTTGTGTGGTTTGTGAAATGTTCCTCAAAGAATGGTGATATTGATTAGAGCGCCCTCAGTCTAATGACAGCTTGTGGGACAGAGCTATTTGCTGAGTCCTCCATAGGGTACTCTGTGCTGAGTCCTGCACATGGTGCTATGTGCTGTGTACTTCACAAGGTGCAGTGTGCTGAGTCTTGCATTGGGTGCTGGGTTCTGAGTCTTTCACAGGATGCTGTGTGTTTAGTCATGCAAAGAGTGCCATGTGCTGTTTCCTTCACCAGGTATATTCTTTAATTGGGCCCTTGTGAGATCTCCCCACTGAGATGATTATGCAGACAAGAATATTGGGGCTCAGATATGTCTCCATGACAGGGACAAAATTACGTATTACTGAAGACTAGTAAGTTGTCTACTTCAGACAATTGTTCTGTTTTGTTTTTTCTGTCATGAACCTTGAAATAGGGACCTAAGCCCTGACCCTTACCTCTTGGGTTCATGATTAACACTCCATCGCTTGGAGCCATGGACCCCATTCCAGCAGATGCCACAGCCTAGGGGTCTATAGCTGAGGTCTCTCATCCTGCCTTCTCAGGCAGTTGAGATCTGAGGATCTGGGTTCCAAATTATCCCAGACACAAAAGGTACCATGAGCCTATTATCTCCAATTCACCACTAAGAAACCTGAAGTGGAAGCTAGGTGCTTGTCACTCATGCCTGACATCCTAGCTACTCAGGAGGCTGAGATCTGAGGATCATAGTTCAAAGCCAGCCTGGGCAGGAAAGTCATTGAGACACTTAGCTCCAATAGGCCACCAGAAAAGCTGAAATGGTGTTTGGCTCAAGTGGTAAGCACAAGACTTGAGCTGAAGAGTTCAAGGACAGCACCCAGTCCCAGACATGAACTCCTACAATAATAAGAAAAGAGAGAAACAAACTAACAAACCTGAAGTTTAGGGTTTGGAATGTGCCTTAGGGTTAAAGTGCTTTACAAATATGAAACCATATTTGATTTGGGTTTGATTTCTCAGGACCACAACAGTAAAAAAGGCCTGAAGAAGCTCTGTGGTTCAAGTGGGAGAAGGCTATGATTGTACAAGAGAAACTAGGTACAGTGCTCAGGTCCTGGTTTCAACCTCCAAGAATGGTGTATGTGCCTGTGCCCCTGTGTGCCCGTGTGCATACACATGCACACACACACAGAGAGAGAGAGAGAGAGAGAGAGAGAGAGAGAGAGAGAGAGAGAGAGAGAGAGAGAGAGAGAGACAGAGAGACAGAGAGACAGAGAGACAGAGAGACAGAGAGACAGAGAGAGAGAGAGAGAGAGAGAGAGAGAGAGAGAGAGAGAGAGAGAGAGAGAGAGAGAGAGAGAGAGAGAGAGAGAGAGAGAGAGACTAAAAGGAATGCTGTTACCCAAAATGGTTAAACACCGGGCTTCTGCACTGAGTTCATGGTCAGTACCCTGGCCCTGTGTTCAACCCCAAAACCTAGCCACACAGGGCCCAACTAGGAGAGGTCAAATGTTTCAAAACCTGATGAGATTCACCAGCCCTAGATGATAGGAAGCTTTGTGATATCAGATATGTGCTTGGATTTCCCAAGCTTCCTGAAACCTAGAAGAAACATCACAGGCCCATCATCACTGGTACTGAAACATTTAATTAAGTTCAGTGCCCTAGTTGTCTGCCAGCAGGACTCTTGAGCACTGTATCTGAACAGCGGAATATAGTCTCACAAAGGAAGGATAAGTGCACAGGACTTGGCCTGACACAGGGGGTGGTACAAATGAAGGCTTCCTAGCAAACCACAGCACTGGGGATAGAGATAGTTTGGGGTACAAAGAGACCTTTTTCTCCTGACCTTCAGAGCCTGCCCAAAATCATCCTCACTATCTGACCCAGATGGAGTTGTTTGTTACACAGCTGTACAGGAGCGAGGCCTTTTGTCTGCCTGTCCAGACAATGAGAGAGACTTCTTCCAGCAGGCCTGGGATGCAGAGAAACCCTCGGGCTACACTGGGAACAGTGAGGGGAGCCCTGGATTATGCACTGTCATGAAAGCAGTCTCTGTTACTAAATCATTTTATTGAATACAAATTTCCTAGCTTGGTGCCATTCCTCATAACTACTGTGGAGCTTCACCTATAGGAATGCATCCATACATACCAAAATACATGGAGATACAGGCTATTTTTGAGGAGGCAGTTCCTGGGGTTGAACTATGAGCCTAGACATTGTCCCTGAGCTCCTTTTGCTCAAGGGTAGTGCATTAACTTTGAATCACAGCCCAACTTCTGGGTTTTTCTGTGATCTCTTAGAAATAAGAGTGACGTGGATTTTGCTATGCTGGCTGGATTCAAACTCAGATTCTCTACACCTCAGCCTCCTTAGGAGCTGGGATTACAGTGAGAAGCCACTGGCACCTTCTTTCTTTTCTTCTTCATTGTTTAATCTGGACAATCTGACTTCTTAACAGGGTCATTCCAACGGTTTGAATTTATGAATTAACTACCCAATGTTCTTTATAGCTGTTATCTCTGAGAAGAATTTTCTCTCCTCATCTTCTCCTCTCAGTCACAGGTTTGAAGCCAAAAGTTAGAAATGAGTGTCACAGGATTTGGGAGCAAATGTCCACAGGACACGCCAGTTCTGTCACTTAGCATTGAGCTGCAGTGAATTTGTTGTCTCAAGCTGAAAGGACCAAAAGCTGGAGCGATCCTCAAACTGTCTTCATTGCTCCTTTTGTCTATAAAATGATCTAATAATTATTAGTGTTGTGTGTCTCCAACTTTAAGTATCTAGAACACACTAGACGCGTCTTCATGTTTCTCTTTTTCTCTAGTGCCTCTCGAGGTTTAGACTAAGGGTTTGTGTGGAGGGGCTCCTTGGTGTATTCCTGAAGAAAGCTGCTTGATTCCTGTTCACGAGATTGCCGTTCAAATTCAGCCTGAGCAGAAATTCTGTGAGACTCTTATCTCCAAAAAACCACCAGAAAACCAGAAGTGGAACAGTGGTCCAGCGAGCAGAGCTCCAGCTTTAAGAGAGAAAGACGAGCAGGATGCACAGGCCTAACCAGGAAGGAAAGCCTGGGAGGAGCTTATGTCCAATTAATGACCAGATGGCTGGAAGTGGAGCTGTGGCAGTGGTAAATCCTCAGCCTTGGGAAAAACAGCTGAGGAATGCATCAGACACTGAGTTTAAGCACTAGTATGGCCACAAAAATTTTCAGTGCCCTACCTACTTATGCTGTATACTACCTCCCTGAATGCAAACAGACCTTATGCAATGCTTCTCCTTTTATTTACTAATTTATTTTTCAGATATGCTCCTTGTGTATACTGCATCATTCTCTTCATTTCAGCCCCATGGCTTTTCTCTTCCAGGGTTCCCGGCCTGGGTACTTATATGATACACTGACGTTCTCAGCAGCCTTTATTTAGATTTTATTATGAGGCCAATGGAGGAACAGTAAGAAACCAGGCAGGAGAAGAGAAGATCAGGTTTTGTAGAAGTAACCAGTATTCAGAAAATTAAACCTGGGGATGTAAAATGGCAGCATACTTACGTAAAAAAACTACCATTAAGAAAAAGATGAGGGAGCTGGGAATGTGGATTATTGAGAGAGTGCTTCTCTAGCATACAAGAATCCCTGGGTACGATTTCTCGGTAGTACATACACAGAATAAGCCAGAATTGGGACTGTGGCTCAAGTATTAGAGTGCTACAGACAGGGCCCAGGCCTTGAGTTCAACCCAAGAACTGGCAAAGATATACTGAGGTGTTGGGACTTCATCTGTCCCATGAAAGACTGACAGGGTACGAGGAAAGGTCAGTGCAGCGCTCACCAGTTCCCTAGCCTCCCTCATCCTGGGAGACAATCAGACACAGCGGGGAGCCAAACCAAGCAGGAAGAAAAACTCATTTATTAACAGAGAGCAGCACTTTTTAAAGCCAAAAAGGGCGGTTGGTGCCACGTGTGACTGCTGCTCACCACAGTGACTCAGGGCCCAGTGGCAGGATGCCTGCACTGTGCCCTGAGAAGTCCCACCTGGGAGAGCATCTGTCCTGCCTCCAGGCCAGTTCAGGCCTGCCATTGTACACAACAACCCTTGTTTCCTCCTCTAACAAGCAGCTCAATAACCAACCACCATGGGAACCCAGTCTGAGAGGCACAGGCACAATGAAGGGGAAGCTGCCAAAGCAAGCGTTTGGAAAGGAGCAGAGATCACAACAGGCAAAGCAGCCATGAGGATGTGTCTGCAAGGAGTCCTTAGCTGGGTTCAGGAAAGAGAGGACAGCGCATGTGGGCGGGGCACTGCCATAACCAATTTGAACATCTAATAAAGCTGCCTGTGGTGGATAGATGGCTTCTGATTTGACATCGGCAACAGAATAAAGGGCTGCAAATTCAATGAATAGTCTCTGGCCAGAGAAACAAGGTCAAACGCTTAAGTTTCTGCACTTCCAGTGGTTCCTGGTATCTCCAGCTGAGTGGACATCTTTCTGTGGCCAGTAGGTGCCATGCCACCTTCTGCGGAGTCTGTGTGAGAGATCTTGTTAGACAAAGAGCTTCAAGGAAGCATGCCTACAGGAAGGGGGTGTTGGTTTCTTTGTTGCTTTGTATGTCCCTCCACTCCCCCCACACACTATAACCCCTGCTTTCACTGTATTTGATGTCGGTATAATTAGTGGAGGGGAATGGAAAAAAGCAAATCGTTTAAATAGGGATACGAGTGGACCAATTGCAACAATGAGATGTACAAGTCCTTATGTCGAAAAACGAACGTTACCACTTGTGGGGGGGAGGAGAACTCGGTGGGGGAGGTGGGGTGAGATGGGAGGGCTATGAAGGGGAAACAAAGGAGAAGGCTACAATGCTTGATAAGAAATGTACTCATTATCTTGCCCATGTAAATTTAAACCCTCTGCTTAATATTTTCACAATAATAAAAAAATTAACAATGCACATAAAAAAGAAAAAAGAAGGGAAGTCTATGTTTCTTCATGGTTCAGAGTTTTAGTTGATCTTGGCTGAGAGACAATAGCCAAGAATAAAACATGATGGTGATTTCGGAGCAGAGAGAGAACTCCTGAAAAGTGTGTTTCTCATTTTCCCTCCTTTGATTCTAAGTTCTAAGACTTCAGGATAGTGCACGATCAGCATGTGTTTTTCCACTTTAGCTAAATTTCTCTGGGAACTCAATCTCCCATACACCTAGTTGTGTATGTTATTGCTCTCCTGCATATTTTTCAATCCAACCAAAGTGACAATATGACTTAACCATTTCATTTGAACGCAGCACCCAAACACATCTCCTTATACAAAAACGTTCCACTTTTGTCTCCAAAAGACCTACATTCATGCTCAGACAGTAGCATAAATGGAGAGCTAACAGAATGCATTGCCCCTCTCCAAAACTCTTTGTAGCTTTGACTTCCAACACCATTCAAAATTCCAGCTTCAAAATGTCCACAGAGACTCAAAGAAAATTCTTAGCTGAGAGTTGCCATGAAAATAAAACAAAATATGGCTGGAAAGGTGGCTCAGTGGTAGAGTACTTGCCTTGCATGCATGAGGCCCTGAGTTCAATTCCTCAGCACCACATAAGTAGAAAAAGCTAGAAGTGGGCACTGTGGCTCAAGTGGTAGAGTGATAGCTTGAGCTGAAATGCTGAGGGACCGTGTGCAGGCTGAGTTCAGGCCCCATGATCAACAAAAAAAAGTAAATATATTTTTTTAAAAAAGCAAAACCAATTATATGCCAAGTATAAAGGCACATGCTTTTAATTAAAGCTACTCATAGTGAAGACAGGAGGATCACAATTCTAGGGAAGCCTGAGTAAATGCACTAGACCCTATGTGGAAAACAAACTAGGATAGTCCAGGTTTAAGTGGTAGGGTGTTTACTAGGACAGTATGAAGCTTTGGTCCAATAAAGAAGAGGAAGAGAGGAAGAGAAGAAGAAGAGGAAACAAAGAGGTGGAGTAAGAGGAAGAAGAGGAAGAGGAGAAAAAGGAAGTATAGAAAGAGCAACAATGAGGAGAAAGAAGAGAAAGGAAGAAGAGGAAGAGGTTGACAGAGAGGATGAGGAGCACCATATCTTCAATATATAATAACATAGTGTAAACATTCCTATTCCAAAACAAACGAATTGGAGAAAAAGGAAAAAAATGGATCAGTAACTCAATTAATGGACAAAGAATTTGACTTGAAATTTCTTAATCGAACAATGTGTAAACAGACAAAAGCATTAGCACCTGTAAAATCACTTATAAAATAGAAATGAGATGTCATTTCATACTCACCAGAATGGGTAAAAGATGTGCATTAGAAGGTTTGACAAGGATGTAAAGAAATTGAAGCTCTCATACATTGTAAAATAGCACACTCATCTTGGAAATTAGTGTAAAAATTCCTCACAAAGTTAGTTATAGAAATACCAAACAGCCTAGAAACTTTGTACAGCCTAGAAACTTTGTCTATAATTTTTATACACTTAAGTTCAAAACAGCAATATTATCCATGACAGCCAAAGAATTGAAAAAAAATTCACGCTGACCAATAGGAAAACAGATCACAAAACATTTTATACTCACGAAATAGCCCATTATCAAGTAAAAAAGAGAAATGGAGAATTGATATTAGTGGAAACACTGACAACAGGCTAGATGGAAAGAGCCAGAACAAAATAACAAATAAAATGATTTGATTTTAATGAGAAATTTTTGAATTATCAAAATCAGGCATAACAGTTTCTTTGGGGGTTGGAAGTCTAAGGAGAATTCAGAATAGCTGCAGACAGGTATGAGATTTCTTTGTGAATGATGAATATTTGAGAATATTCCAAGGTGATGATGATTGAATATACTTTCAGAATACAAAGAATCCATAAATTTTATAGAATTAATTTAACAAATATAAAAATTTTCAATTACATATAAAATGATTTTTAAAAGGGATACTAGATAATCTTTAACCAGCAAAAGTGTTCTACCATGAAAGTAGACATAGAATATAGCAAAGTGGTAGAAAGCAGGAGCACGTAAAAAAAAAAAATCAATGCATATGCTACAAAATTAAGAAAAATCAGAGAATAAGTGGTTGGGAGAGATGAATGGAAATGTTAAAAAGGGATTAAAGTGATCAAGATGCATTGTATTCACAAATTACTTTATTGAATGGCAACTCCTTTCTTCAACTATTCAAATAAAATATTTTAAATACTAGCAAAAATAATTAATTAAACAAAAATAAATAATGAATAGATATATAAAATACAATAAAAATAAACTATAGATCTATAACAATATAGGCCAGAAATTTAAAACACAAACAAGAATAAAGTAGTTTTGTTGGTGCTTCTAGATATATAAGGTAGAAAATTTTGACTACATCTAATTTATTGAGTTCTTTTGTCAATAGCATTAATTATGCCAGTAGTAAAAATAATCATGAAGTTCTGAAATGAGCAACACAGTATCTAGGATATTACTAATTACTAATGCAAAGATAGATGCAAAGAAAGATAATGCAAAGAAAGATGGAATAGTATATGTTTGTATGATTAGATAAAATGTCAGAATGATGTCTGTATGTAACATAGATATCACAGAAATAAACAATAGAAATTTAAATGTATAAGCCAGGGTATTACAACATGATTACAGCAAGTAATTTATCTTTTTTTTCTGGAAATGAGAGAAAAATAAAAGCAATAGTGCACAGTACAAGAGTCAAAAACTACCAAAAGTGGTCAAAGTGACAAATACTACTTTTAATCCTATAAAAGGAAGGTGAAGTCACCCTAAAAATGACGTGTGGGAAGATAAACCAAGACTGCACTGAATTCTCTATACTCACATTTATACAGTGAAACATGACCACACATTCTTTTAATAAACTCAGCACCACCTTATGTTTATTAACACCTGCCTATGGTTTTCTAAATTGAAAAACTGGCCCAACATCATTGCATTGTTATAGATTAATTTAGTGCTAAATAAATTGGTTTGCAGAGTTTAAGCAAATGGTATGAATTCAACAGTACAGTACCAGAATTGTATACAACATACCAATTTTTAGCTTATTTTTGGAATATGATCTTGTGTTTATACTTAGGCTTTCCTGGATTGAGATCTTCCTATCAAAACTTTGTACATAGCTGAGATGACAGACAGATTCCAACTTGACTAGCAATTGGATGAGATGTGATCATTGTTAAGTCTACAGGGAACCTACCCCCTATGCCCATCTCCTTCACCAGTCTGAACCCAGTAATCACCTGAATGTCCATTAACTAACTGTGTGTCAGAAAAGGATCCTTGGATCTGAGATTACTTCCTCCAAGTCTATTTCTATTGTGACTTACTCATTTTAATTTTTTTCCTGAAATAGTCCAGGGGCTTAAAATAAGGATCTATGCACTCTCCTGAGCTTAATGTTGGATCAAAAGGCTAGTAAACACCATATATGAATAAGCGTATATTAAAATGTAATGGTAAATTAATATATATGATAAACTGATAAGAGAACCTACTAATGCTTGTGTGTGTGTGTGTGTGTGTGTGTGTGTGTGTGTGTATGTGTGTTTTATAAGAGCACACTTTTAATACTCTATTCACTATAAACAGTAGACAATTATCTAGGATGTTATTTTTAGGATAGTAAGTTCTGTAGAATCAGTGACATAAGCTTCCACATTCCAGGATTTTGAACGTATTCTGTTCTTGTTTGTTGAACCATGAGCTTTGAAAGCAAACTCTCCTATATCTGAATTGCCAACAGGGAAGTAGCAGTCTAACACTACATACATATCATTGAATCTCAAGGTAATAGTTTTTTTTCACATCAATAAGATAATTACAAAAGGGATGAACACACAACAATTAAGTATCTAGAGTGAAAGGGAAACAAAAAAGTAAGCTTTTATTTGGGGGGTGTGTCCAGTCGTGGGGCCTGAACGCTGGGCCTGGGTGCTGTCCCTCAGCTCTTCAGCTCAAGGCTAGTACCTACCACTTGAGCCATAGCACCACTTCTGGCTTTTTTTCTGCTTATGTGGTGCTCAGGAATCAAACCCAGGGCCTCATGCATGCAAGGGAACGCTCTAACACTAAGCCACCTTCCCAGCACCAAAAGTAAGCATTTTTTAACTCCATATGATAATTTCACAGGGGATGAAAGAACTACAATTAAGTATCCAAAAAAGACCCATCATACCTTCACAGCATCCTGTTATATTGTTACAATTGGTAGCTCTTGTTAACTTCTCAGTATGCCTAATATATAAATTAAGCTTTGCCATAGTTATTATTGTGAATCTCTTAGCCTATCATAGTATTCTGTTCATTTGTAGACCCCCAAAAGATGACTTACTTCTTCTATTTAAAGACATGCCTTCAGCTTTAGTGTTCAACCATGCATTTTCAGTCTTCTCAATTATGAACAGCTCTTTTTCTGAGTATATGTTTTTTTTCCCCTTATTTAGGAATTGGTACTGAATGTTAAAGAATCCAATCTAACAGAAAGTGTAAACACCCCTATGCTCTAGGAGAGAGGTGTTTGTTTTTTTTCCTCCCGGGATGGATAACAGGACCTATTAATAAAAAGGCTGCTCTAGAACTTTGTGTCACTGAAACTAGTACTGCTTTATTGTTCTAGCTGTTCCTGGGGCTTGAACTTAGGGCATGAGCCCTGTTCTTGTGGGATTTTTTTCTTCTACCACAGGACCACAACTCCACTTTGGTGGTTAATTGGAGATAAGAATCGCTTGGATTTTTCTGTTCGTCCTGGCTATGCATTATCCTCAGAACTCAGCTTGCTGAGTAGCAAGGATTACTGGTAAAACAACAGTGCCCACTGCTTTAAGTGTTGATTTTTATTGTTATTCTGAGCTCCAACTCCTTTCAGGGTGAAATGCAGTCACTGGGGACTCAGTTTTGCATGGGTTTATTTGTATAGCAATTTTTAAATATTTATTTGCTCTCTTGTTACATTGTTGCTACTTTATCTTACCTTCATTTAGTATTGGTGTCTACATTTTACATTTTATTATTACCAACATATTTCATGAAAAAATGGGATTACTGCACCGAGAAATTCAAGTTAGTACAGTATTAGTGGTTTGCCTCATTTGAGGAAGGTTCTCTGCCATAGAGTTCCCAACACATAGAGATTCTCTTCACTTAGAACACCAGGCTACCACTGAAAAAATGGGGCCTGACAGGAAATTGGATAGCACCAGTGGGGTATCTCCAGATAAGGGAACTCTTAGCCACATTCCAAAAACTCACACTGCCATCGTCAAGATCAAGAAACACACCAACCCGGCCCAGAGGCTTCTCTACATAGTGAGGCAGCAGTGGGGAGGTGGTAAAAATGGTGGAAAGTGTGTTTTCTTTCACAAACAAAAGGAGGAAAAGATCCTCAGATTCAGTGAGGTTGCTCTCTATGGAGGAATGCCTAGTAACTCCCAGGGCCCAGGTGGAAGAGTCATCCACACTAACCTCCCAGTAATGTTTCCCAGAGCTGAAGACTTGGCGTCCAAAAGCAGTAAAGTGGAAGGACTCTTCAGAATTCAAAACTGCATAGGGATTGTCGTGTCCAACACAGCTCCCAAGATCTTGATTCCGCGTAGCTTCATTGAAAGCAATCTCCACCTGGTACTGGCTGAGCCTCTCTATCAATCCAGGAATGGGAGGGGCACTGAGCTCTGGCCTCAGAGGAAGAGGCAGGAAGAACAAGACTGACTCACAGCTTTCTAGGGTCAACTCTACATCCTGAAGCAGGTCCACATATGGCTTCTGTTATGTTTCGATCAGCTTCTGATACATATTCCTGAGCTGATGCTTCTTCTGAACCATTTGGGTTTCCCTTCCTCTGAGTTGCAGTAACATGGCTCTTCCTTCATTGATCAGTAGCTGGGAATGGTGTCTTTCCTCCTCCTGGACACCCAGCTCTAAAAACAGCACTCTAAAAACATCCTTAGTCATGCCTTGGAATAGCTTCACATACCAAATCCATCGGTTGATGAGTCTCCACTTCTCCTGTAAATTGTGCTGGTTTTCTTGAGTCTTTTCCCATACAGCATGCATCTGCTTTGAAATCATCTCCCTCTGCTCCTCAGCAGCCCTTTCTATGGGATGGTGTTTGTGAGCCCTGTGCTCCTGAGACTTGGAGCAGCTCCTGCAGAGCAGGGCCCTGTCTACCTCACAGAACATCTGCTTTGTCTCCCTGTGTGTCCCACACATGTATTCCTCAGAGCTCAGAAAATGCCTGAGGCTGGTTCTTCTGGCAATGGCCACCAGGCTCCTCAGAACCACGTTGGTTTTGAGGTCTCTCTGCTGGCTGGGTCCCCTGCACACAGGGCACGTGGCTGGAGTCTGGGTCTCTTCCCAGCAGAGGCAGAGACAAGGTCGACAAAAACTGTGCCCGCACTCTAGGGTGACTGGCTCTATGAAAGTATTTATACAGATGGCACATCTCAGTTCTTTCTGGAAGGCCTGGGCAGTGTCAGGGTCCATCATTCCTAGAATCTAATGAGGTGCTGGTGGCTCACCCGTAGAAGACTAGCTACTCAAGAGATTGAGAGCTAAGGATCAAGCTTTGAAACCGCCTCGGCCACAAAAGTCCCCCTGACACAGATTCTTATCTCCAATTAATCACTCCAAAATCACAAGTGGGCTGTGGCTCCAGTGGTAAAGCACTAGCTTTGACCACAAAGTGGCCCAGGGACAATGCCCAGTCTTGAGCACAAAGTGACCCAGCAACACTGCCCTACCACTGGGTTCAATCCCCGCAACCGACAAAACAATACCACCACCACCACCACCAAACCAAGGAGAGAAGAATTAAAAGAGGAGTGGATTCTCTCACTCTAATCCTCACCTGGAGTATCCAAGCTCCAAATGGCCTCTGTCCTGCTGATGTAGGATCTTCAGCAATGCCTGAGTCTCAGACTTCCACTCTATTTATACTGAAAGAGGGTGGGTCCAGGAAAGGAAGTCTCTGATTGGTTGCTTAGGGAAGCTCATTTACATATCAATAGGAGCTGGAATTTACATCCTGGCAACCACACCTTCCACTTCCTCTTTCAAGGACCTACTTCTTACTATTTGGTTAGGTTATTTGAGTTAGGTGCAACGTAGGTTTGTCCAGGATTGGAAAAGTTTATTGTGTTTGTTTTATTTTGTTTTGTTTTGTTTTTTACTTCTCTGTATGTTTTATAATGGAACTATGCATTTATTACTTTTCCACAGGACTGTAGGCCATATTACTGACATTATCCACTGTATCTTGTGGGTCTTCAAAAGTAGCTGAGTTCGTATTTCTTAACAGGTGATCATCCTATACTTTTTTTTATTTGTAATTTGTCAGGCCTGATGTTGGGCTGGTACTTTACCACTTAGGCCTTGTCCTCTCTGTGTTTGCTTTTGTTTTTGTAATAGAAACTTGTGTTTATTCTTAGGATCTCCTTGACTGAGTTCTTCCAATTCACACTTTGCACAAAGCTGAGATGACAAGAATTATCTCTTGCTTGAGTTGTGATCAGGATTAAATCTGCCCACAGACCAGCCCCTCCCAGCTTTCCCATCACCTGCCTGATTGATACCAGTAATCACGTGACTATCGTTGATCACCTGACTATGAGGGAACAAAGATCCTAGGCTCAGTGATCACTTCCTCTTGTCTATTGTCTATACTGACTCATCCTTGAGATGTTGTTTTTCTTGTTGTTTGTCTGTCAGTGCTGGACTTGAACTCAGGGTAGAGGATCTGTTCCTAAGCTCTTCTTCCACTCTATTTCTCTTACCTTTATTTCAAATATCATTTATGCCTTTTTATTATAAAATGATATAGTATTCTAATATATAATTTAATAACTCAATGCCGTTTTTGAGAATGATCTAAAAATTATCATAGACATAAATATATATATATATATACATATAACTATATACATTGGATTTCAAGAGCACATTATCAATATTCAATTCTCTATCAATTTTATCCTATCAGAATATTCTCTTTAGGGTTATAGGTTCTGTAGTTTCCCTGGCATAACCTTTCCCATTTGTGGTTTTGTTACTATAATAAATTTTGTACCTTTCTTGCTGTTGATCCACTTTCTTTGAAAGCATAATCCCCTATCTGAATTGTCAGCAGAGAAATAGTAGCCTAACACTATGTTTGCATCTTTGACATTCAGGCATTGACTCTCAATCTTTTTTTAAATTTTTCTTTTTTAAAAAAATTTTGTCGGCTGGGAAGGTCCTCAGTGGTAGAGCGCTTGCCTTGCAATGTATGAGGCCCTGGGTTCGGTTCCCCAGCACCACATAAGCAAAAAAGAAAAAAGCCGGAAGTGGCGCTGTGGCTCAAGTGGTAGAGTGCTAGCCTTGAGCTGAAGAGCTGAGGGACAGCACCCAGGCCCAGAGTTCAGGCCCCACAACCGGACCCAAAAAAAAAAAAAATTGTCATTAGTGCTGCGGAACTCTGGGTCTGAGGGAAACCTCAGCTCTTCAGCTCAAGGTGAGCCCTCAACCTCTTAAGCCACAGCACCACTTCCAGCTTTCTAGTGGTTTATTGGAGATGAGTGTCTACGACTTTCCTGCCCGGGCCAGATTTGAACTGAGATCTCAGATCTGTTTTCTGAGTAGCTAGGATTACAGGGGTGCACCACTGGTGCTGACTAAGTATTATTTTTTACCTTCATATGATAATGACAGCGGGGATGAATGCACAATAATTGGGTACATAGAGTGAAAGACAGACACCAACAAAGAACCATCACAACTGGACAGCAAACTGTTGTATTGTTACAATTGTTGGCTATTGTTAACCACTCAGTATGCCTAAAGGGTAAATTGAGCTTTGCCATTGTTATTATTAATCTCTTAGCCTGAATTAATGTTCTCTTCATTTTTACCCCAAAAATTATGACTTATTTTTTCTGAAGCCATTCTTTAATCTTTAGTGTTCAACCCTGCATTTTCTTTCTTCTCCATTATTACCAGCTATTTCTCTAAGTATTCCAATTGATTTTATTTTATTTTAGTTTTAGAAATTAGTACTGAAACTTAAAGAATCCAATATAATAGAAAATTTAACACCCCAATGGTCTAGTATAGAGGTGTTTCCGTTTTTTTCTTCCCAGGATGGGTAACAGGATCTAGTAATAAGAAGTCTGCTATAGAGCTTTGTGTCACTGAAACCAGTACTGCTTTTTTGTTCTCGAATGTACCTGGGGCTTGAACTTAGGGCATGAGCACTATTCGTGAATTTTTGTTGTTGTTGTTGTTGTAGTTGTTGTTTGCTTTTTTTTTCTCCTACTACTTGGACCACAGCTCCACTTTGGTGGTTAATTGAAGATGAGTCTTTTGGACTTTCCTATATGAACTGTCTATGAACTGCCATCCTCAGAGCTCAGCCTACTGAGTAGCAAGGATTACTGGGAAAACAACAATGCTCACTGAATTAAATGTTTTTATTTGTTTTGTTTTGTTTTGTTTTGTTTTTGCTGTTATTCTGAGATCCACCTTCTTTCATGGTGAAAAGCAGTCACTGGGGACTCATTTTTGCATGGGTTTATTTTTATAGCAATTTTTAAATATTTCCTTGCTATCTTGTTGCATTGTTGCTGCTTTATCTTATCTTCATTTTTCACATGCTATGTTTTATTATATGTTACCTCCATGTTTCATAACAAAATGGGATTACTGTGCATAAAATTCAAATTAGTACAGTATTAATGGTTTGCTTCATGTGAGAAAGGTTCTCTGCTATAGAATTCCCAACGTTTAGAACCTTCACTTGTAGTGGTTTATCATTGGAGAAAAAGGGTCTGACACGAAGTTGGAAATAGCCAATAGCGAATCTCCAGAGAAGGGAACTCTTAACCACATTCCAAAAACTCACACTGCCATTGTCAAGATAAAGAAACACCACAACCCCAAGAAACTTCTCTATATAATGTGTCAGCAATGGGGAGATGGTAAAAAAAAAAAGTGTAAAGAAAGTTCCCTGTCACAAAAAGAGGAGGAATATGTCCTCTGATTCAGGGAGGTGGGCCAAGAAAAGGGTTTGTACCTGAGTTCTCATTTAAGGAAGTTGATTTACATATCATCTGGAGTTGGAATTTCCATCCTGTAAACCACAACTTTAACTTCCTCTTTCATGGAAATGCCTCGTACAATTTCCTTAGACAGTGACAAATGTTGTTTATTTTGGCTAGGCGAAAGTTAAATTTGAACAGGATTGGAAAACTGTTTTTTTTTCTTACCTTTTTGTATCTTTTATTTTTGTACTATGAATTAATTACTTTTCCACCATACTGTAGGTGACTTTATCTTGTGATTTTGAAAATTAGCTGAGCTTTCATTGTGGAGTTATTAGATGACCATCCAAGTCTTTTTATTTGTAAATTGTCATGCCTCCTGCTTGTCTGGTGCTTCACCACTTGAGCCATTGCAATCTTTTTATTTTCATCGGACTTCTAATCTCATAAAAAATACTGTATTAATTTTCTATTGGTAATGTAGTTCCCCAATTTTAATTTGTGCAAGAATTCTGAACTGATTTCAAAATGAAGGACATTTTAACGTAATTCATTAAAAAGCTATGAATATGGAGCTGTATATAATTCATTACTTTTGTTTAATTTTTCACACCTCAGTTGTAGAGTATGCTCAAAGGTGATTTTTACACTAATCTTTTACTTTGAGGAATTTTTTTAATTAAGAAAATATTTTAGAGTTATTAATGTTAGTTCAGCTATTTTTCTCCTTCATAAGGAATGTGATTTTAAGTTAATAAACAGAAAATCTAAGACAGAGGATACATTTGGTATTTAGATCAATTTGTGTAATTACTTTTTTATTTAAATACTGAATAGCTGTTTCTGAATTTTCAATTTATTACCTGAGTCAAAGGTGTATCATTACACATGCAGAATCTAATCCACTTTACAAAGACTAAGTAACATATTAGTTTGAATTTTATTTTTTAATTCAACAATAATATTCAAGAGGTATCATTCAGTAGGTTTCACTGAAAAATTATTAAGATATGCCATATCTATAGATATTTCATAATTCTATATTCTTATTTTTGGATTACATTTCTGTAATCCATGAGTCTGTACTCCAATTGTGTTAGACTTCCAATTGTTCATCTCATATCTTTGCTTTGTTCCAGGATTTCAGCAGTAATGTTTTCTTGTTTTCCGTGGTTTTTATTATTTTTTCATCTCACTATCACCGTTGTAACTTTTTAACAAACAAAAAAGAAAATTCACTATTGCTCAGCTCAGCATTCTTTACATTTTCAAAAAGCCAAGTGATGCTAGTGACATACAACATACATCATGAAATGATTGATATAATGTATACAATATGGTAATATCAAAATATTGCATAAAATGTAAAATATGTAATGTTATGAAATTAAACTACACTATTATTAAACTGTGACATCAAACATTTTCTATTATTATCATAATATAATAATATAAAACCGTGCCATCACTCTCCAACTTCCTTTGTAAAGAATTTACACTTTGTGGAAACCTACACCTGAGCCCTTTTCCTGGTAATGAATGGACTGTTAAATGTCTCTAGAATTTGGGCCAGCTCCCAGAAGCCTCTGGTATGTTTGACTCCTCCCCTCTCTCACTCATTATAATTAGGCCTAAGAGTATGCCATCTAGTACTATGGCGACAAAGTAAGTTAGAGGACAAGAGCCCTATTCCCCAGCTGGAAGCTTCCAGATCTTCATGCAAAAATGATCTCCAAGTTGTCATTTGTCTCAGTCCTGCAGCCATTACTGCCCAAACATGTAAGCTCAGATAGGTGCTTGAATAGAAAGCTGTTGTAGCACAATCTGCTCTGTAGTAGGGGTCCTTGAGATGCCAAGGTACCCCAGCCTCTCCTTGGGCAGTATCCACATAGTCTTCAAGCTTTAAATCTTTAAAATCTGTTGCTTCTTCATAACTTCCCTCTTCCTGAAGCCTGAGAGGTCTGAGGGTCCCTCATCTGCAGGGGTCTGGATGGCTGCCAGGATCTTGTCCTGAAACTCAGGTGCCTACATCTGTAAGAAGCAATAGCAGCTCCTTCTTCTTCTCCTTCTCCTGGAAGAGCTGGTTGACACACTCATCTTTCTTCTGATATAGCTCATCCAGTATTTCCATCTGTTCTTTATAGAAATCTAGGGACTCTTCAATGGGGCTGATAGGTTTTGACAGCTAGCTGCATCCATGTTGGAGTTTATCCACTTGCCTCTAGTAGCCCACTTTTTCCAGGCAGCTTGTGGATGAAGCAGAATTTCAGGGTCTTCCTGGGCACTTGTGTGTCCTGCTTCCTTTCCCGTGGTTTCAACTTCTGGAGAAGAAACCCTACTGCTTCAGCTTTCTCTGTCTCTTGACTACCATATTAGCCAGGAACCCATAGTAGGTCTGTTGCTCCTGCAGCTGCTGGCTAAGCTTCACCTTCTTTAATTCATCAATGGATAAAGATAACAATCCCACCTAGTCTTTGGATTGTCTGTCCTCTAGGACAGTCACAACAAGTAGAATCACCCCCTTTCCTTTTTGCTCACTCCTCCTTCTCTAGTGAAAGCCAGAAAGCTCAGCTGGGGCCCATAGCTGCTCCTGCTTCTGTCTGGTGGTTTTAAGGCACATCACAAGTGTTGTGTAATTTTTGATGGTCCTTCTTGGTCCTGCAACTTTGTCCAGCAACTGTGTCTGCTTCTGTAGGTGCTGCTGCAAGGCCTCATTCTTTAAGGTCAGCTGCAAATTGTAGGCCTTGTGCTGTTCACAGGTAGCTCTGAGCTCCTGCAGCTGTTCATGAAGCTCCTGAGATTCTGAGCCACTAGACTCCTTAACTCAGCCATCTCTTTCCATTCTTCTAACTTCTCCTCTTGCTGGTCCAGCTTCTTCCTTCACTTGGAGCTTTGAGTGCAGCACACGAGAGAGCTCCACCTTCTGTTTCTTAGCCTGTGGAAGGCATCCTGCAGCTGGCCCAGCTGCTCTTTGATCTCTAGATTATGCAAAATTGTGTATCTCATGGCCTCATTAATGTGTAATCTTCCCATTGTCTTGAAGAGCTTATGCAGATCCCAGGCCTTTTCCTGCTGCTCCAGTTACCACAGCTGCTCCTGCTGCTTCACATTTTGGAGACTGAGGCTCTAGTTTTCCTGCCTTTGAATGTAACACTGCTTCTCACATTTCTGTTGCTACTTCTGCAACTAATAGGTCTTGGCTGGCAGCTGTAGCTTGGCCAGAGTTGGTCCTGCAGGCTGCTGCTGGAGGGTAGCTCTGCCAACTGCCATTGAAGTTCCACCATGTTTATCTCTAGGTCAAACACTTATCACACCCATTGCTCTTTCTCATCTCTCAGTTGGTTCATCTGTTGAACCTTGTCTTTCCTCATGGACCTCTCCAACTTCAGGTCCTCTGCAACATGGTCTCTCTCCAGGCTTAATTTGGTAATTAATTCTTTCATGTTCTCTAGCTTTCTCCAGCCATGCCTTCTCTCTTATTACCTTTGTTTATCTTTTGGTTACTCTCTTGGGGTAACGTAGGACTTCTGACATATTGTTAGTTATTCCAGTGTCAGAGGAAAGGACACTAGCTAGAAAGGAACCAGAGGAAGATTCCAGGTCTGCATGATCTTTGGTCTCACCCTTGGTTGATTTACAGTCCACAGTAATGATTGTTATGAGGTTACCTGTTTTCAGTTTTCATTTTGTTGGTGTTAGTGGGTCCACCAGGTCAATTCCTCTGCAGATACTCTTGCTGTTGTTTCTTGCCTAAAGAAAATTTTATTGTGCATGCATTTCTGGTTTGGTTAGATATCCCAGTAATGGGATAGGGAAGGTGGAGGGGCCATGTTCCCAAGCTTTCTGAAATCACTTCTATTCTTGCAATCACCCACTTCCTACAGGATCTCTGAAATTCACTCAGTCACCACATAGCACCTTTGCTTCCTTCACCTGCTGGTAGTGGTATGAGCCAATAGAGGAAAATGCCAATGGTACTAGGCAGCACAGAATGTGGATGTGGCCTTGATTCTTGTATCTTATTGTTCAGCTAGAAACAGGTATGCATTGTGGGATCATTGTGATCCAGACACAGTGGGGGAAGTCACCCCATACCTGCTCTTACAGTCCTCACCCATCTACATATCTACTTGGGGAGCAGGGCAACACAAGCTCCTGTTTGCTGTGCCCATCAAACCTGCCCACTTGGGCTGATAACTAGGATTAGCTCTAGTTTGGTGCCTCCACAGTTGTACTGAAGACTGCTCAAAACAATGTCGTCCATCCCACAATTACAATCACCAAGTGATCTTGAATGGTTGTTCTCAGGAATAACCACTCAGGATCACTGTCATAGTCCCTCTTATGCTGGGACTATGGAGGGATCAGACCCAGAGCTTAGGGGATGAGTGAGTGACAGAGAGTAGAGATACTGGATAATGCATCATTTTGCAGTCTATTTCCTCATATTACAACTTGGTCCACATATTTTTACATCACAGAAATACCGTCCAAATAATTTCCATCCAATCCTCCAGACTGCAAGACACTGCTAGTCCCATAATTCGCTGACTCCTTACTGCAAGTTTCTAATCTGGGTCTGAATCTGTTCCCCTGCCCGCCAGGTCTCTATCCCACACCTAGCATACCATGTTCCCATAAGAGAGAACAATGGATTGAACCAGCCTTTGTCTTCTTAAAAAATTTTTATTGTGAAAATACCATACAGCGGGGTTACAATTACATGGGCAAGGTAATGAGTACATTTCTTATCAAGAATTGTTGGCTCCTCCTCTGTTTCCTCTTCCCATCCTTTCCCATCTCCCCCCCCCGACCAAAGTTGTAAAGTTTGTTTTTCAACATAACGACTTGTACATCTCATTGTTGAAGTGGGTCCACCTGTATCCCTATTTAAACGGTTTGTTTTTGCCCTTCCCCTCCACAAATTATACCAACATCAAATACAATAAAAGCAGTGGTTATGCTGTGGGAGCGGGGCTTATGAAGCAACAAAGAAATCATCTTATAAATATGTTACAAACAATCACAAGAAAAAAAACAATTCAATACTTATAGTGGGGTTCATTTCACCTAAAATCAACTTATCTGATCTTTTCTGCTTGTCTCAGACATATACTAGTTATTGCAAATAAGGGAAACCATGGGACTTGTGTTTCTTTAGGCTTGGCTTACTTCACTTAATATAATTTTTTCCAAGTCTTTCCTTTTCCTAACAAATGGGCTATGTCATTCTTTCTGATGGAGGCCTAGAATTCCATTGTGCTGGAGTCTGCCGGCAATGAAAGGGAATCCTGAATTAGGGGGCGAGGATGCAGAAAAATAAAGACATAAGACAAAGGATGGGGTCGGGAGGTCTGCAGCTCAAGATTACAGCCCCGTTTATTTTTAATTTTTCCTATTATATACTATTAGAAGTCAAGAGGTAACATAAGGTTACCATAGTGCAGAAAAACAAGGAAAGTTTTAATAAAAACAAAGTGCAATAAAAACAAGACAAGATCAACTGATAGAAAGTAAAACAAATTCTGTAGACATAGCAAAGCAATCCCGGGCACCTAGTGTTTTTTCATGAAAGCCAGTTCCTTATGCGTGCCTTTAAGTGAGCACAGGGGTCAAGATGACCTTAGAGCTTTACTGTGGACTCCCAAAATCTCCCCCATCTTTGTTTGAAGAAGCGAACCCGCCTGTCTTAGGCTTGGTGGATCACCTTGTCTGCCTTACCCGTCATCGGGAACTTCTTCAGAGTAAAGCTGAAGGCCCTGTCTTAGGTTGGTCAGACTGGCACCCCCTCTTACCCGTCTTTGGCTACAGTTCCTCTCAGGGGAATTCATAAACTCATAAGAGAGTTTTGCAGTGCACGTATAATACAAGGAAGGCATAGAAAAACTATCAGCAAAAGCATTCCCACGCCAAGCAATGACATTAGCAATCCTTTAACATAAGTCAGGGAAGTGATATAGAGTTGAAATTGTTTTAACAGTTTTTTTAGCAGTTTTTGCCACTTTAGCGTCCAGAGGTAGGGCTTGTGTCGTACTATGAGCAAGCTGATTGAGATAATGGGCAGTTTGTACGTTTTGTGTTAGTGCCACAGCAGCTGCCCCTGAAGAGGCAGCTAACAAAATAAAAGCCAAAACATCAGCTACAAGTAGCCCAACAAATCGATGAGGACACATTAGTTTTTTCAATTGTCTTAACACCTGAATGCCAGAATCTTTATACCAATTTTTAGAAATATTTACAGGAAGAATAACAACAGATTGTTGTCTAACAGTAAGTATAGATTCAGTTATGCCGCTATACAAGCAATTAGTAAAAGAACAATTAGAACAGGTGACATTAAAATAATTAGCTCCTATAGAGATATTGAATGGTCTATACATAATGACATGGGGTGGTGATACCCAACTCATATTTTTTAAAAGGGATGAATTGGGCCAGGTTATGTTGTTGAGTGCAGCCACCAGCATCCAAACATGATGTTGAGGATGCCCATTCATCCACCACAGTCCACAATTGTACTTATTAGTAAGATTAGCTCCAAACCAGTCCATTAATTGAAATTTAGTTCCAGAAATATTGGTAACAAATGGCTTCACATGCCTGTACCTTATTGGCTGAGGCTTTCCTGTAGATACTACTATTTGTGAAGAATTAATGCAACGGGGTATCATATAGGATGGAGTAAAATTTGCATGAACTGGGTACCCAGTTGGTAAAGATGTCATCTGTATATTGTACATTTGATTTTTGTCTGGGATCCAAATTTTATGAGTCATTGATAGCATTATAATACAGCCTGGAATGGAGCCTTTAGAGCTGGTGGTAAAGTAGAAAGGAGTTCCAATGTCTGAAGCTGAGGTATCTTCCATCTTGGTGTGCTGGATGAAGGGATCAGGTGCTGTACTGTATGCTGATCTATTGACTTGAATGAGTACTTCAACTCTCTCCCAAGTTGTAGGGTGCACAATCGGGGGATCTGGCACATAAGCCCAATGTGTCAAGGTTTGTGTCATCAGAATGAGCCTCCACAATCCTAATGCAATGCTCAGGCAATCAGCGGGATTCATTTTCTTCCTGCGAAAAAACACAAACATGTACTCAACCCCATGTTAAAACTGGATCAAGCCCGTGCCAATCACCTGTTAAAGGATCCTTCCACTTAACTTGGCCAAAAGCTCTTTGCTCTCTTTTGTTCCCAAAGTCACTGTACTGTGGAAAGTCCATTACAATCTAAACTTAAAAATTTAGTACAAATAAAGCATGAGAAGAATATTAACAGGAGAGAAGGGGGATAATTCCCCCCTTTTAATTTAAAAATTTGGTGTTTTAACAGCCCGTTGGCTTGTTTAACAATTTCTTGTTCTTGAGGAATATAGGGAATATCTGTAGAGTGAAAAATCTGGTAAAATTTACAAAAAGTTTGAAAAGCTTGTCCGACATATCCCGGAGGATTATCAGTTTTAATATGTTTAGGAAGTCCCATAAAGGCAAAGCAGTGTAGGGAATGAGCAATACCATGTTTGTTAGTCTCCTGGCAAGAGGAGTAGCCATAATAAAATTAGAGTAGTTATATGGTAACATGGACAAAACGAAGCCATACAAATGATGGAATCAGGCAAGAGTTTAGTCTACTTTTTCCATGGTGGAGGAGGTCAGGGTAACTATGTCGATTTCCTCCCCGTGACTGTAAGGCTGTAGCAGCCACAGCAACAGCAGGGTCTTTCAGTGTCTCCAAGGGACTGTCACACCTTGTGCTATATTTCTACACAGACTGGTTAAGGATACAAGTAATACCTAGGCTTGCCAGGCTGTGGCCCCACTAGTTTTTAAGACTATTTAGACAATAGCCCAGGACAAATTACCAAGATGACAAGCTTTTAAACTAGATAGTTCTTTTAATAAAGCTGATTTTCTAGGCAGATGTAGAGGGCTCAGGCCTGCACTACTATTTTCCATGCGTTTTTCTTCTGTCTATTTTGCCACATTTTTTTTATGACTCTGGTCCATTATTCTAAAAAGGGGATGATGGGTGAAGATTCATCTTCTGTAACTTCCTCAAGCTGACTCAGGGGTGTTGATCCTACCTAGCCAGGAACCTATAACCTTAGTCTATTTTAGAAAGAGATTACCAGGGTTAGATGTCATTAAGAACAATATTTTAACTTTTGACAAATGCACAGACTTTTTCTCCAGCTACAACAGTGTAGCTTGTTTAGCACTCTGGTTTGTAAAAGCATCTTTAGGAATGTGACCCCTAGTGACCCTAACAATGCCTAAGTCACCCGTGCAGATGTTAATAGACAGATGTTAATAGAAACACACTCTCAAGTTTACAAACGATTTTCTTGAACAGATAAATTTCTTGTAGCTGGTGTTAGCTCAAAAGTTACTGTCAATTAGGGCTTTTGGCACATACAGGCGCTGGGATTTAAACCATCTCCCACATTTTATAACTTTACTTTTTAGTACTATCACAGATTACTAATGTTTCTGTCCCTACAAGGTAGATAGTCATGGACATTAGGCATGCTTACAAACTATCTTCCCATGACATTCTGGCTCTGACCAATTTTTGAAGGGCCACACACAAATGACTCTAGGATCTGACATTTTTGCCATTCGAGCAGTGGCTTACTGCCTCTGGATGCTCCTCCATAGCTCTTGTCCCACGAATGTCTTCTCTACACTGGGATAAATGCCTCATCTGCATTTCCCTTAGCTGGTCGCTGGACTTGAACTCGGGGCCTGAGTGCTGTCCATCAGCTTTACAGCTCAAGGCTTGCACTCTGTCACTTTGAATCCCAAAGCAATTATTTTGGTAATCCTAATTTTTTCACTTTGAGGCAAATGTTAAGAACAATTTTACTTTTAAACTTTATATCCAGAAATACATTCCTAATTTTTAAGCCTCCTATTAATCTCTTTTATTATTTTATATTTTAGTTTTTAGTTACATTTTTTAAAAATCCTTTAAAATCTTGAGGCCAAGTGTCACTCATTGTCTCCTGGATGCTTGTTTTAAAACAGATACACATTAAAACTTTTAAACACACATGACAATTTTTCCTTAATGCAAGAATTACAATCACCATCACTGTGCCAAGAAGGTAAACTTCACACCTTTATGACTTTTAAAAACCTATCTTAATTGTAGAACATCATTGAAAGCAAGTCACATTATACAAATACATTTTAACCCCCTTTTTAAGTCCAAGGGGCAGTTTTAGCAATACTAATCAGATCATCACATCATTAATTTTTTTTTTACCAACATGTTTCTAGTATTTACCTGTAGAGAAAAAGGACAGAACAAAGTGGGCCACTTGGCCCCTCCTGTGGAATGGGCACACACCTAATCTCACTCTTTAGGGTAAGATGAACTGCGTTTGTGCCAACTTGTCCTCTTTCACCATGCGTGGACTCCTCCCATGGCCTGTCCCACCATGTATGACCAGCTGAACTGAACTTTTGCCGGTTTACCCCTTACTCCTAAAGCTAGGTCTTTTGTTCGCTTTTACATTTTTTCCTTTTCTTATCTCTTGGTTTTTTGAATGAAAATACATACTTTTAGACAGACAGGACAGTAATGTCTTTGAGAGTGTTAAACAAACTTTTATATTTAAACTTTTAATATTTAGCCCCAAATTTTAGCCAAGAGAACTAAATTCCAAACAGCCAATGCATTTTGTTAAGCCAGATAACTTGATTACAGTGAAACCACCCTTATGCATTTTAAAATACCAGATTTTTTAATTTTTTAAGTTAAAGAATCCTTAAAAGGCCATTTAAAACAATGTAAAAATTCTTTAAAATTTTTGGTAATGTCCAAACCTCATAACCTTTTGAATTTGAAACTTAAACTGACCCAATTGTTACAGCATGCTGATAATTCTTATCTTAAACATGTTCACAAACACACACAAAACACACAGATCTTAAAGCGCACAAAAATCAATCAGTTTTATGTACATTTAAAACTGGTACCAATTCTAAAACGGAACTAGACAAGACAACAACAAAAGGCTGAGTTGGGGGCTAATGGGCCCCCAGTTCATCCCTACCTCAGAAAACATAGAACAGAAAACACACCAAAGTAAACAAGACAAACAAGTGGCCACAAAGACCAAATCAGGTCTCAGTGAATGGGGCGACATCTCACCACCACTCACAAGTGGGACTGAAATCCACATACCAGGGGATTCAAACCCCCTCTACTCACCACCGGAGGATTTTTCTTTTAGATTCCTGCAAACATTGACCCAGGGGCCTTCCAAGTTAGAGGAAAATTCCCAGTCATGTTGGGCAAAGGGAAAGAAGTCCCTAGCGGCCGTCCCCTCAGACTGACAGGTTCTCCCCCATATTCCGACCCCCTGGGTCAAGGCTGGAGGCTAAAGTCTTGCTGGTGTCATTTGTAGGTGATCAGTGGCATTTACATCCGGCTGTGAATTCTCCCTGCCGGCCCTTTTATGTTATTGTTAGATCCTCCAGGTTTTTCACCCCCACCACCCCACTACTTCTGGATCCAGAGAGGGTGGAGGAGGTGGCTGTGAAGGGTAGAAAAAGGGGTCAGTTTAAAGTATAAGTAAAAAAGAAGGAGCTAGAGAGAAACAGATATTGAGGGAGTGTTAGCTAGTCTCCTCTAGGCTCTCAAATCAGGATGAATCTGAGAGAAGAAACATTCCAAGAATTCCAGAATACATACACACAAACATTGAGACCAAACACATTTACAGCGTGCACATTGTAGACTGTTAGACAGAAAGTGTTGGACTACAGATGGGCCCAAATGTCCGCACTAGTGGATAGTTTACCATGATGGGGATCTGGGGGATGGCTCCCAATGGCCCAGTTGGCTGTCTTATAGTGCGTCCGCCAATACCTCTTGCCAACCCCAATACAGAACCTGCAGGCTACACAGATACCAGACAATTACAAAGCAGCAATGTTTTAACTTACAGGGCATTTGCATCATAGTGTCCCTGAATGTTTTTTGGGTTTTTTTGCTAAGTTTTTAAACTAATGGTTCCTTCCTCCAGGAACCAGGGGTATACTTCCTCAACAAAGTAAAAGAAACATTCTAACTGACTCTGTCTAACTTTCACTGCTTGAGCATGAAGCACACCCTTGAGAGCCTGCACATATAACATGTGGCTATTACCTTGCCCCATAATTTCTTACTCCCGACTACACTCTCTCCCGCTCTCTATTTCTGGATGTCCTCTTACCTTAGCTGGGTCCTCTGCCATGATCCCAGGTTTTCAACTCCCTGTTCAGGAGCCACTTGCCGGAGCCTGCTGGCAACAAAGGGAAATCCTGAATTAGGGGGCGAGGATGCAGAAAAATAAAGACATAAGACAAAGATGGGGTCGGGAGGTCTGCAGCTCAAGACTGCGCACAATTTATTTTTAACTTACCTTAATATATACTATCAGAAGTCAAGAGGTAACATAAGGTTACAATAGTCCAGAAAAACAAGGAAAATTTCAGTAAAAATAGAGTGCAGTAAAAACAAAACAAGGTCAACTGGTAGAAAGTAAAACAAACTCTGCAGACATAGCAAAGAAATCCCGGGCACCTGGTGTTTTTTAAGTAAACCAGTTCCTTGTACTTGCCTTCAAGTGAGCACCAGGGTCAAGATGAACTTTAAACTTTACTGTTCACTCCCAACACCTCTCTACTACTATTTCTCTTCCTTTCTCTACTTTTCTCTTCTTCATCTTCATCCTCCTTCTTCTTCAACCCCCTCTTTCTCCTCATTCCCACCCCAGCCACCATGATAACCAGCCCTGTCTGCACTATGTGATCCTTAGGCTCACCCCAACCCCAGAGATCAGCAGACACAGTCAGACTTGGACCCAGGCCTCTGAGACCAGAGCTAGAAGTGTTCCTTTGCCCTCATTCCTACACGGAGACCAGAGATGTGGGCTTGGAGCTGGGGAGAAGATACTGTTGAAACTGAATTCCCCATGAGGTGCTCAGAGACTCAGAGTCTGTACCACTTCCTGAGAGATGGAAGGAGGCACAGGTCTTTGAAGAATAAGTTATCTCAGAAGTGCCGCGTTCAGGCAGAAAAGCCTGGGCCTGTGTTATATAATTTGAGAAATAAAGGACACGCAAGCCTGGTTCCTGATGGACATACCTGTCATACTAGCTGCTCGAGAGGCTGGTTCAAAGCCAGCCCAGACAGAAAAGTCTTTGAGAATCTGTCTCTCAAATTACCAGCAACAATTCAGACTGGAGGTATGGCTCAGATGATAGATCGCCAGCTGTGAGCAAGAAAGCCAAGCAAGATTCTTTGTATGCTTCTTTTCATCTCTAGAGTGAATACAAGGCCCTGAGTTTGAGGGAGGGAGGGAAGAAGAGGAGAGCGAGAAAAAGGGAGGCCTTGGTTTCAAACAAAAAATGCAATTTGAATTTCTGTTTAATTCAGTTTTTCCCTTTCCACAGCCACCCCTTCATCCTCTCCCTTCCCCTGCCCACCTCTGCTGCCCACTCTCTTGTTGGTGAAGAGAGGGAGATCTATCCTCCTGTCTTTGTTTCTTTGTTCCAAAGCCTGGTAGTGATGTGGAGACTCCACATACCCAGGGAGCCCTCCCCCATCTCTTACCTACCCTTTAGCCCTCAGACCTCCCTTAATCAAAGTAGCTGCAGGAGACACACCCAACTCACATCTCCCCAAAGCCAGCCCAGTGAGCCTGCCACCCCACACCCACCCCAACTCACACCTGAACTCAGACTACCTTTGGGGTCCACGGGCATCAGAAAATTAGCTTTAATTACTCTGTATTTAGCACCTTCATCTTCCCTGCGCTCAGCTGGGGCACCATGTCTGCGATTTCACTCTTAATCAAGAGGCCTTCCAGTCTGACTTCAGAGACTTACTTGCTCCACCATGCAGTAAATCAGAGGCCTGGCAGAGAACTGAGACTGTATTTCACAAAAAGTGAAGGGAAGAGCCTGGCACAGGGAAGGTAGAAAGGGTGGCAGAGTTGAAGGCAAGACTCAAAGCTAGGTTGAATCCTGGGCTGCTGGGGAGGTCAAGGTAAAGAAGATCATAGATCACAGCCAGCAAAGCAAAAAAGCTCCATCTCAACCAGCAAGCAGGGCATGGCGGCTCACACCTGTCATCCCAGCTCTGCAGACAGCATCCTTAGGACTACAGTCGAGGCTGACTAGGACAAGAATGTGAGGCTCTACCTAAAAAGTAACTAAAGCAAAATGAGCTGAGGGCTTTGGTTTGCATCTGTCCTTCCAAAAGTGCATGTGTTGCAGGCTGACTCCCATGGGCCTGTGTCCGTGGCCCTTCAAGGTGGGGACGTTGAGAAGTGACAAGTGTCCCATGGTGTCATGAGGGTAGGCTACCGATGGTGGCATTTGTGGCTTTATCACAACAGGAAGAAACTGGCACCATGGCACGAGCCTGTATCCCTAGCTACTTCAGAAGAGGAGTTCAGAGGGTTGTGGTACGAGGTCAGCCCAGACATGTTAGTTTGTGAGACCCCATTTCAACCAGTAGCTTGGAGTGGTGGCATGCCCCTGGCATGTGGACACAGTGGAAGCACAATGGCTAGGAGCAGTGGCACGCTTGTGCCATCTCCAGAGATATGAGTCAGCACAAATAGTAGGACCACAGACCACTCCAGTGCAGGCATGAGCAAGGCCCCACCTCGAAAATAACCAACCAGCAAGGGGCAGTAATTAAACAACACAGTATATCTAATATGTCTACTAGTTTTCCTTCCTCTTCTTTCAGAGTATTTTTGATGGTGCTGAAGTTTGAACCGAGGCTTTTTGCTTGCTTCTTGCTGACTGACCAGTGCTCTATCATTTGAGCCATGCCTCCAGCCCAGATGTTTCTTGATTACATTGGAGATGGAGCTTCATGTGCCTGGTCTGGCTTTGAGACGTAATCTTCCAGATCTCAGCCTCCTGAGTACCTAGAATTATAGTTATGAGCTTCTTGCCCCTGGCTCTTTCTAGATTTTTGAGTAAAGCTCTGTTCTCTTGACCCTAAGGTCATATTCTTCCCCATCTTTTATTCTTCTGTCTCTTCCATCTTTTCCCAAAGCATCAGGAGAAAAGTAGAAGAAAAAGAACAAAGCTTTGGGGCTGTGAATATGGCTTAATGATAGAGTGCTTTCCTAGTATGCATGAAGTCCTGGGTTCGATTCTTCAGTACCACATAAACAGAAAAAGCCAAAAGTGGTGCTGTGGCTCAAGTGGTATAAAGCTAGCCTTAAGCAAAAGAAGCTCAGGGATAGTGTCCAGACCATGAGTTCAAGCCCCAAGACTGGCAAAAAGAAAAGAAAAGAAATTTCCTGCCCAGGCTGGATTCACACTGTGATCTTCAGATCTCAGCCTTCTGAGTCACTTGGTTTACAGGTGTAAGCCATCAGCACTCAGCAAAAACACTTTAAATATAAACTAACAGACAAGTCGAGTTGTAGATTTACAGCAATGATATTACTAAGCAGCCACAGGTCCCTTGCAAGAACACCAGATGGGCAGGAACAACAGAGCCCAGCACGGCTCTCTCCACATGGCCTGTGTGGGAGCAGTTCCACTGGGACAAGAGGATGCCCTCCACTCTCACTTGCCAGGGGAACCTGAGCCTGAGGCCCTGGAGGTAGCCAGGGACTCCGCATCGAGAGAGAAGGTAAAGGGCAGGTCTGTGCTAATCAAGTGTCCCAACACATCGTGTAAGACCATGTCAAACATTTGTCCAGATATTTTCTCTTGTTTTACCATCAAGTGACCACCAACCCATGCCTCATCTCATGGGGAGCTGCTCAGGAGCAACTGGACAGGTGTTGTCCCTTGTTCTTGTCCACTGCCACTCTGTGATCCCCAAATGACCCCCGTGGCAAGGTACAAGGTGTGTCTGATGAGTTCTTGTGTTCTGGTTCATAACCACAACTCTGTCATCGCCAAGATTTCCCACTACAGAAAGGACCAGCAGCCCTGGGCCTGGGTCATGAGGCTGCAAGGTCCTCCACACTAAAACTCCCCAAGCAATCACATATCTGCTTTCTTGTAAATTCCCTCTTGTCCACTCCTGAGAGCCTCAACGACAAGCACGCATCCCATGCTTCTATTTCCAAAGGGGAGCTGGGAGTGGAAGTCAGTCCACAGTGAGCAACAAGCACCTGGCATAAACCAGCCCTCAGCCGGTGAATATGCCAACAGCCCAGTTGGCTTCTCTACCCAGGCCCAGGTGCGCCACGGTTACTCTGGCCCCCATGCCTCTTGTCCTCAGGCAGTGGTGCTCAGATCATCCATAAAGGCAGTGTCTACCTGAACCTCCAAGATCTGAGCTAGTCAGCTGGGAGTCCAGGACAAACTTGCTCTCAAAAGATTCAGTTGGAAGTAATCACATAAGCCAAGTAGTGAAAGAACAAGGCCTGGGATGAGGAAGGTAAGGAAAAGAAAAGGAGGAAGAAAGGGAGGAGAAGTAGGAAGAAAGAGGAAGGGTAGTTGAAGAAAGAAAGGGAAGAAGAGAAGAAGGAGGAGAAAGCAGAAGGAAGAAAAGAGATGTGAAGAGGAGAGAGAAGAGGAGAAGGAGGAGGAGGAGGTGGAGGAAAAGAATGAGGAGGAGTGGGAGGAGGAGGAGGAGGAGGAGGAGGAGGAGGAGGAGGAGGAGGAGGAGGAGGAGGAATGTTAACAAGCACACTATAAGATAGAGGACAAATGGAGATCTGAGCCAATCTTCCCATGTCTTGAGGTTTCAGCCAGTGACCAGAATTTTTGTGAATGTCCCCCAAGCCTCTAAGTGTGAGGAGAGCCACAATTATGCCACGTCCCCTCATCCAGCCATGTAGCCCTGGGTGCTCTCTTTCTCAGAAACCTTGTGACACACTACACACATTGGCAGAGCTGTAGAGCACACAGTAGAGCACACCATCTCCACCCTATCCCCAACCGTCACAGCCTAGAGATCACAGCAAGTCCAATGTGACGCTTCTGCTAGCTCCAGAGTGCCCCCCTCTCGGGCCTGCTCTGAGCCCTCTCCTCTTCTCCACCTCGCGCCTCCCCATACAGCCTCAGGTCCTTGAGCTTGCTTTCACAGACAGTGTCGGTCTGCTTTCCAATGCTGTGACAAGATCTAAGGAATTGAACTCGAGGGAAGAAAGGTTTCTTTGGGCTTGTCTCCATCTGTGGTTGGCTGGAGCTATAGCTTTGAGCTGAGGTAGGCAGCACATGTGGCAGCAGAAACACAAGGTGGAGAAAGGAGAGGGGAATGGGCTGGGAAAAGTTACTCCATTCAAGGGCACATCCCCCACCCTGTGGAGGCATTAATCCATTGATGAAGGTAGCAACCCTGGAATCCAATCCCCTCTCAAAGCCCCACCTCCTGATAGCTCACTCAGCTATGAGGTTATCAGTGGATGAGCCTGTTGCTAGTGCCAAAACCGCATGATCCAATCACCACTCAAGGTCCCGCCTCCTGACAGCCCATTCAGCTATGATATCATCATTGTATGCTCATTGGTGGAGCCAGATACTTTCTGATGAGTTCCAATCACCTCTCAAGGCCCCGCCCCCTGACAGCCCACTCAGCTATGAGGTCATCAGTGGATGAACCCATTGGTAGAGACAGAGCCCTCAGGATCCATTCACCTCTCACTATGGCCACCAGCTGGGGAGCAAGCCTTCAACTCAGGAGCTTTTGGGGATATTTCAAGTACAAACCATACCAGAGGGCATCATTGTTCAAGTACCCCAAAATCTTCCACCCCACCTGGGACCCTCCTACAGTGGGGCACCCTAAATGGAACACAGTATGCCACTGTGGATAGCTGAACACAGGATCCAGGACTCCCTTACTGGAATGTTACATTTGCATAAAAACAGTCTGAGGTCTTATTATGGTTGTTGACAATCATTGTGTTTGTCTAATTGAGCTTGTAAGAACCAAGAGGTTCCCCCAAATCCTGACCAGCTGCTCTGATGGCTTTTAAAGCAGGAGCTCTTCTTGATATTCAATATAAAGAGACCATATTTCCTCTCCAGGGAGACACTAATGACAGAGAAATGTGATTTCCTGCTGCAAACTTACCAATCCTACTCCACCTCCACCAAGCCATGTGTTAAACCCTTGGTCCCAACAGTGCTCTTTCCCCTTCACCACAATAACTACTTGCAGAAAACATCCTCCTCCATCCAGCTGTTTATTTTTTTGTAATATCGATTTGTGATACTGATTGATATTCAGCTTTGGGTAAGGAGAAAGCACAGAGAACCCCTAGGATAGAAGTGTGGCTCTGTCACGAGTCAGCTCTGTGTTTTCTGCCAGTCACTTGACCTTGACTTGGACCTTCCCTCTCAATGAGAGAGGTTCCTCATCTGTAGACTAGAGATAACAAAAGCACACATTGTGGCTGTGAAATTCAAGGGCAAAGTGCATGTAAACTATTTGGCATGAGGGTCACATATCTGGTGGGCGCCCAGCAATAGACTGACCATTTGGTCCAATTACTTGGTGGTAATTGAAAGGGGGAAAGGGGACATTATTTCAAAGTATTGAGATCCGTGGCCTGAACCTGGCCCCTGTCTATTTTGCTTCTCCTCTGACCCTCATTTCCCACTCTGCTAATGCAAGTTAACAGCAACAATATTCTGGAAGTATTGAGAGACTTCTATGACAACCAAATAAAATGTCCAACCATAAAACATACCTTCTTCTGTGTGTTACTTTTATGGCTCCCCACTCAGAGTTCATCTCCTCTGTGGCCTGTCCCTTCTAACATCATAGGTAATGGTGAAATCATTCTTCTCTCGGCTTCATTTCCAGGTCCCACCAGTCTGTAACTGAGGAAAAAGGAGTTGCCACATGATGAGAATTAATGTGACTCTATTTTCGGTTCTATATGATGAATATAAATGATTGGAAAATTAAAAAAACCATTAGGCTATTAAAAATAACTTCCAAAAACCATCTCACAATAAATTATTTTCAGTCTTAAAAAACCCATCTGCAAAGAATATAAATGGTAATGCCAACCATCTGAGAAGTCAGTAATCAGATATAATGGTCAATTTCTCTGATATTATTGTCTAATTAAGCAATTTGGCTTTCGTGGAGATTGTATGTAACTGAGTCAGTTTAGTCTAAAAGGGATGTAGAACCGATTTCTTTTGAGATAAAGACAAAAAAAGAATATTAAAACTTTAGTACAAGGAAGAATAGGTTACAATTTATGTTTTCTGCTCAATTGGCTGCTTTTCCAAAGCATAATTCAAGAGTTAAAAAGAAGCCTGACAGATGAACTGTGAGGGGAGCGGGACTCCATGTAGAGACTCCGACCCTGGGTAGGTACCACTGCTCTGCATGGAGGACAGGTCTTGAAGCCAGTCTCAAGCAGATACCAAAGGGGCCTGACATTCATTCAGAAGTATGGCTGTAACCAGGAGAGGAACTTGAGGCAGACTTCAGTCAGCACCGTGAGTCTCAGAGTGATATAACAGAAATTATTTTAAATAACAGCACTTCCATTGTCACTTTTCTTTCTTGGATACTTCTCCTTTTGGCACCAATGGATTTGTTGCTGCTGCTGCTGCTGTGGAGACAAATACAGGAGAGAGAAGTTATTTAAAAGGTAGAGAATTTCATCTTAGCTCATGGTTTTGATCCAAGGTTCACGGGTTCGACAACTCTGGTCCTGCACTGAGGCAGAGCATCATGGCAGCACATGAGAACCTGTGGAGGGGGAAAATGCTCACCTTATGGCCTGGGAGCAGAGAAAGACAAGGAGGAGGAGCAGGAGGAGGAAGGGGAGAGGGCATTGAAACAATGAGAGCAATGAAAGCTTTCTCCATCGGCTGGTGGCCCAGGGAGGAGGAGGGAAGAGAGGAAAGGAAACATGTGGTTTAATTCCATTTTGGGTCAGCCGTGCTGCTGGCCCCAGGCCAATGAGTTTTACGTCTGACCACACTGAGACAGGTAGAAAGAGGGAGATTAAGAGCTCCAATGGAGACACCACTTGGTGGCTCTCACTTGTGTCAGCCTACAGCAAAATGATTGGGTCCCCCACATGCATAGCCAGAAACTGTAACACTCCCTCTGGCTGGAAAGGACAGTGGGACCACTGGGCCAAGTACAGTTCCTTGCATCCAGGACCTTTAAGGCAGCCTGGAGTGTCCTGCCATGAGGTGTTGGAATGTCTGAGCTAGCTAGCTAGCTGTGTGAGCCTGCAGGAAGGTTACAGCCAGCACCGACAGGAGCTCACTGCTCATTTGCCATTCTGGAGCACCAGCTACACTGGCTCATCCTTGGCCCCATAAAACAAAGACACATGCACTCACCTATTTACACATGAGCAAACACAGGTACAGAATGATTCCATATCTGCCTAAGGCTGCAACAACTGGATTCGAACTGGCTGGATTCCACAATGAGTGCTTCCTGCTAAAGCCACACCTGCTGAAATTATACCACTGCTGAGGCCCTACCCCTTGCTGAAGCCACACCCCAGCTGAAGCCACACCTCCTGCTGAAGCCACACCCCTAGCTGAAGCCACACTTCCTGCCAAAGCCATACCTACAGCTGAGGCCACACCCCCTGCTGAAGCCACACCCCCAGCTGAATCCATACCTCCTGCTGAGGCTATACCTACAGCTGAGGCCACAACTTCAGTTGAAGCTACACCTTCTGCTGAAGCCACACTTCTACTAATGCCATATTATCCACTGAAGCCACGCCTCTAACAAAGGCCATGCCTTTAGTTCATCTTCAAGCCACCCTAGAACTATGGAGCACAACAGTAAGGTTTGTAGAGGAAAGTAGAGCAGTTTCTAAAAGTCTTCCACTTTTTATCCAAACTCACAGCGATCTGCGAAAATGAATTACATGATAATTGGGCAGTATGTGTTTTCTGACTGGTAATTGTTGTAATTAATTCAGCCTCGGTGAAATGCAAGGAGTTAAAAAAATGCCTGGAAATGGTTGGAAACCCATTGTATGAGGGAAACACTCATCTTAATTCAAAGTACTTAACCAAATATGACGTCTTCTAATAAATCTTCCTTATGCGTTTCCAGCTGCATATGCAGCTGTCAGCAGAGCAAGAGCACTGCAAAATTGCTCTACATCTCGCTCTAATTTCCTCTTGGTATGGGGAGCTCGTTTGGTGATAACCCTTCCCTCTGGGCTTGGAGGCAGTATTTCCCAAGAGGGCTCCATGCAAGGTCCAGGGCCACATGCTGCCTCATCAAAGATTCTAGAAACATCGGCTCTGACAGTAGTTTGGGGAGATCTGCCAGGAGAAACACTGTGCTGGTGTTGGGCAGCACTGGGTTCAAACCGCTGCTCAGTCGCCCAGGACTGATACTCATTCTGCCAAGGAGGCTCCTGACTTTCAGACATAACCACACAGCCCTCTCCCAGGACCGCTGCTGGGATTTAGATTTGCTGTTCCAATGCTATTATCAGGGTCTGAACCAAAGATGACCCCAGAGGCTCATGGGACAAAGGCCTGGTTCTGGACAATAGGGTTTTGAGAGCTGACTTAGTCATAAGCTCTCATATTTATCCCTGGGTAACACTCATGAGCGGACACTGGAACTGAAGCCCTGTTGGAGGAGGGTGTAGTCACTGTGGAGTATCCTCCAAGCATGGGTCTTTTTCCCAGAAACAACTTGTCTGCCTCTACTTCCTGGCCGCCAGGCAGTGCACAGCTCAGCTTGGCCCCAACGTACACCTGATCACAGGCCCAGAAATGAGACAGTAGAGCTTGCCACCAGTGTCCAATTACAGCCACCCCCTGCTTAGCTGCTTTTTGTCCAAAATTTGATCACAATTGGTGAAAACCCAAAGCCACGATAATCTGCTCAGATATACAGCTAAAACAAAAGGCAAAAAAAACTTTGTGTATTATTATTATTATTTTTAACATTTCCTTTCCTCCCGAAGACCACTGTTGGAGTGTGAATGGGTGAATGAACTGGTCTTGTTGGCCACACAATCACTGACAAGATGGAAACTTCACCCTATAGAAAAAGTCATGAAAGCAGAAAGCACTGGGCATGTGGCACAAGTAGTAGAGTGCCAGACCTGAGTTCAAATCCCAGGCCAAAGAAGAAAGGAAGGAGTGAAAGGGAGAGATAGAAAATTTGGTTTTATCACCTCTTTTGCCTTTTCTGTCCATAAATCCGCATTTAGATGACAGAAGTGTCTAGACACCTTGAATCCAGAAAATCCCCCTTTCTGAGAAGAAATCACCCTGGATTTGGGAGGAGTGCATGAGGCAGTGGTGAGGTACAGGAGTACCGGTTGCTGAGCTCCTGGGCAGGTCAGCGTTCCTGGTCACAACAGGGGATACACCTGCTCTGTCCACCCCAGTGCTAGGGTTGGTGTCTGCAACCTCACTGACTCTTGACAGAGACTCTGGAGGGTGGGGACAAAGGCCGGTCTTCCATGGCAGGGGAGAGGCTAGGACAAGGGAGAGACCTCTCCAGAGGACACAGCCCAGTACCAGTGAGAAGTGTACATGGCCAGCAAAGGGCCCATCAAAAGGGAGCCGGGATTACTGAGGCTACACGGCCTGGTCCCTAGTCCCCTTGGCCAGGGTTCCCCGAAGAAGCAGAGCCCCTCACCAGTGTGGGATAGGATGGTGACCTGCAGTGACCCCTAGCCCGGGGTGCCAACACAGGACAGTGACCTACAGTGACTCCTAGGCCTCATGGTGTCTGGAAGCCTTAGCAGGAGGCCAGTCTAGCTCTACTAACTGCACATGAGCAGTCACAGCAAACTTGGGCATGCGCAGTTGCACAACAGGGGCGTAAGTTCTACCTGTCGATCAAGCTTCCTATCAGTTCACACTCAGTGAGGGACGGTTCACCTGATCCTGACCTGAAAAATCTCAGCCAGGCCCGCGTTCCCTGCAGCCGACTCACTGTCTCTATAATAAACTCTTGAATGTGTTTTTCTCCATCATTTTCCTCACTGAACATAGCAAAGCAGAGCAAGTATGCCAGCCCAGGTCTGTTCTCTCTTTATTTTTTTTTAATTTTTTAAATTTAATGTTATTTTATTTGTGAACATACTGTACAGAGGAGTTACAATTACGTGGGCAGGATAATGCGTACATTTCTTACCAAGCATTGCAGCCTCCTCCTTTGTTTACCCTTCACATCCCTTCCCAGCCTCCCCCCTCCCCCCAATCCCAATCCTTCTCCTTCCCCCCCCTTCCCCCCTCCCCGCACCGACGTTGTAAAGCTAGTTTTGGACATGACAACTTGTACTTCTCATTGTTGCAACAGGTCCACCTGTATCTCTTTAGAAAGCCAGGAATTCCTTCCTGGGAGCCTCAGGAAGGCCCCATCCTCACAACAGCTGCCTCTCATCTCCAGACAAACTAGGAGCACACCACAAACTTCACCCTCCTGCCACCAAGTCAGCAGCTGAGGTCTCACCAGATCTGAGCTGGGAGCTCCCTGGCAAGCAGGGAGAGTGGATCAGCGTATTCTTCCCCAGATGTCTCACTTGGAGCTGACTACAGTTCCCCCACACACACTGGAGTTGTGCGAATACAGCCTGCCTCTGCAGTTGTGGCACACAACAGCACCCAGTGGGCACCAGCTGTCTCCATGGCCTGTGCCAGCCTGGCTGGGGCAGAGAGAATGTGTTTGCCTCCTCCGCCTCCTCCCCCCCCCTGTACCTGGCTACATGTCAGCTCTGTTTCTGATCAGAGATGTTCCAAATTACAGCCTGTCATATCTGCAGCACATTAAAAACAAGCTCCTCTCTCTTCCGTATCTATACCTTCTCATTCCAATTATTCGAGAGAGAATGTGCTGGAGTTGCTTCTGCCTCTCTGCATTTGAACATCATTTCTTTTCTCCACATTCCCAAAGGCAGGGTCCTTGGTTAGCATGCTGGTTACCTCTCCCTCCCTGTCTGAGCCTACATGATCTAATCTGCCTGGGGCAGGCCGGTTGTTTGGCAATCAAACTTGGCGATCTAACCATTTGAAAGACAGATTAATTAAAGAAGAAAGGATTTTTCTCTCCTCCTTTCTCACCTTTCAAAGGCTTTTTGAATAAGAATCAACAGAAATCAAAATAAAAAAGTGAGAACACCCCCCCACCCCTGTCCACCCCCAAGTCCATCCTAGCCCCCCCACAAGAGTGTGCTATTGACATTCATCTGCTTAGCTCCCATCTGACACCAAAAGTCAGCCCTCAGCCCTGGGAATCAGAGGGACAGGAAGAACTTTGAATGGGATATTTATGAATTCCTCTGATACCAGCACAAAAGAGAAGCCAGACAGCTTTATTGATTTAAACATTAAAATTACATGTGCTTTTTTTTCATTTTCCCAGAGGTGATAATGTTTCTTATTTTTAATGTAGATTGAAATCTCAGAGACTTTCCACAAGCTCCTTGTGGTGATTACGAAAGATTAGTGATAACACATCTAATTAGTGTAGAGAGACATAAAAATCAATGGCAGCAGTGTGGAGAGTTAAATTGAAGGACTCAGAGTGTCCAAGCCAAGATGGGCCTGCAGGCTGGGCTTTGCCAGGCCCCAGGCATGCTCCTGTCCCCAGGCTTTGTGGAGGCCTTCCAGGCTCCCAACAGTCCTTCTACTGCTTCCAATATCTGCGTTGCTGGAAATGCAAGGAAGAACAGAACCCTGTTCATTGCCAGAAGAACACAAGCCAGGCCAGCAAGTGTCCCATGCTCAGAACCACGTGCTAGAGAGACCCAGGTGGTCACCAAGGTCCTCCAGGGGCTGACCCCTCCCACTTTGACCCAGGGGTCAGGAGAGCTAGGGGAATAGAAGAGGCCCAGGGCCTTCTCTGAGAGTAGGGATAGATGTGGACCTGAAAGGCTTGCTCCAAGACAGCTGGGCTCCAACTCTGGCACTTGTGGGAATGGCTGAACCACAAGGGCTATGACACCACTCATGGGGACAGAGCTCTGGCTGGTCCTCAGATGCTCCCCATGGTATCCCTGGGACTTTGGGCCTGCCCAGCCTGAGAGGAGGTGGACGTAAGGTCAACAGTGCCACCGTGTGTCTGTAAAGAGCAACATCAGACTCTGACCAGATCAACATGGTTTTTCAGTATAAGAGAGATAGGAACTTCAAGAGAGGGATCCTAACTTCCTGAAGGAAAATGTGTTTTAATCAATTGCTTAGGGGAAATGAGAAATAAACTCAAGAATCTGGGGGGTGGTATGTCATACCTGTAATCTTAGCCACTCAGAAGGCTCACATCTGAGGATCGAGGTTCAAAGCCAGCCAGGGCAAGAAAGTCCTTGAGACTCTTATCTCTAGTGAATCTCCAGAAAACTGGAAGTGGTGCTATGGCACAAGTGGTAGAGTACTCATCTTGAGCTGAAGAGCTAAGGGACAGTCAAAGCCCAAAACTGACAAGAGAGAAAGAGAGAAGAAGGAAAGAAGGAAGGAAGGAAGGAAGGAAGCAAGGAAGGAAGGAAGGAAGGAAGGAAGGAAGGAAGGAAGGAAGGAAGGAAGGAAGGAAGGAAGGAAAGAAGGAAGGAAAGAAAGAAGGAAGAGAGGAAGGAAGGAAGGAAAGGAGGGAGGGAGGGAAAGAAGGAGGGAGGGAGGGAGGAAGGGAGTTAGGGAGGGAAGAAGGGAGGAAGGAAGTAATTCAACAGAGCTTTACTAATAAAACAAATAACTCATAACTGCCATGTGTGCCATTTACCCCTGCTGGCCTCACACTGAAGATCCTCCTGTTTCTACCTTCTGAGTAGCTGAGACTACAGCTATATGTCACCACACCTAGCCCAGAACCTGCGTGTTCGTGAGAGCTTTAAGAAGATAACAAGGAAGAAGTGTGATTTGTATTGCGAGCTCTTCACTACATCGTCCGGGATAATCTGTGCCTAAAGAACAGAGCAATGCAGTGGAGATGGCTGCTGGGTGATTGTACCTCACACCTGGCATCCCAGCTACTCAGGAGACTAAGATCTGAGGACCTTGGTTCAAAGCCAGCCCAGGCACTTATCTCCAATTAGCTGTGGCTCAAGAGGTGGAGCACTTGCCTCGGGCAGAGACAGCACCTAGGCTCTGAGTTCACTTTTCTTATTTCCATCCAAAAAGTTTAAAATGTCTGAGGAAAGCTGAGTGAGAAAGACAGCGTTTGCCTCTCCAGCCAATCTGACTGAAGTGCATCCTGTGTCTCTGCTGACAGGGAGAGAACGATGGCAAACCCAGTCAGTCCTCTCCCTTCTATCTTCTGTTCCCTTCTTCAAGTGGGGGCGCTTCCTAACCTCCGGTACTTCTCCTGAACAAGGATGTGTACTCTTCAGGCTCTGAAGCTTGCCTGCCTGCCTGAATGTGTCCCTGGGAAATGAGCCACAAAAGACTCTGGAGGAGCAAATGTTCCTGCCTGTGGCAGGTGGGAACACAGGGACAGGGAGCGCTCTTCTCTGTTGTGTTTTAAAACACAAGAAGTTTGCCATCATTACAGGACCAGATGCTAATGTGGTTCATGGCCGAGGTTGGCCTGAGCAACCAAGATCTTGGCCGATTTCAGGATGAGGCTACAAACCAGCATCAGGAGAAAACAGGGCATAGTGTCAGTTTTTAAACAGGCCAGAGGATAAATGTCTTGTGTGGTGTTTTTTTATGAAATTGAATATTTTTTAAAAGCATATGCAGGGCTGACCATGGTGACTGACTCACCCGTTATTCCAGCTACTTGGGAAGTGGGAACAAGAGGATCAAATTTCAAGACAAACCAGGACAGAAGAGTCTGAGTCCCCCATCTTGACCAGTGGCAGAGTGTGGTGGTGCATATATGTGTAATCCCAGCCAAAGAGGAAGCACAATGGCTAGGCATGGTGGTACACACTAGGCATCCCGAGCAACACAGGCAATACGTGCAGGAGGACAACCCAGGCCAGGCCAAGCCAGGCATAGAGTGAGACCTTACCCGGAAAATAACCAGTGCACAAAGGAGCTGGAGGACCCTGGCTTAAGTGGAAGAACACCACGTCTAGCAAGTGTGAGGTACTGAGTTCAAACCACAGTGCAGGCACACACACACACACACACACACACACACACACACACACACACACACACACACACACACACACCCCTACACCTCAAGAATAAGTTCTGGTGTAATGTTTGGAATGGAAAGAAAAATAAAAAGGGGGAAAATTCCTAGCCTTGACTTCAATTTTTCTACAAATTGGTCAAAAAGAATTGCAATTATTGCATATATAGGAAGTGGTAGAAACAAATCTTTCCTTTTAATACAGACCCGACCCCCACAGCAGATGCACAATAAAATCTATGTGGAGGCAAAAAAAAAAGCCATCCATTTACATCGCTGTAAATCTGAGTATTGTTTCCTAAAGGAGACAGGAAGGGAAGGCTCAAGGAAATAAAATTTATTTAGAGATTAATGTGGGTCCAGAGATTTGGCATTGTTCATGCTCCACAACATTTGCTCCAGCTAACATCAGTGAACTCAAGTTTCCCCATACACTTTAGGCTGGCCTTTGCTTGAAGTGTTTGCCCTGCCTCTTTGGGAACACTAAATTTATAGTAAATGCATCTTGTTTCCATTTTTATTTCCTTAGTTGGAAACATATTTTCCCACATCTTGGAAACTGCAAATTACCATTTGTGTCTTTTACCCACTACTTTGACAAAGGTAATCAGCCTTCATCTTATTGATTTGTAAATGCTCTTGATATATTATTATCACACTTGATTTCTATGATGGATGCTACAAACAGATGACAGCCCAGATCTTGCTAAGCTATTTTTTTTGTTTAGTCTATGCTGGTGATTTTCCAAATTAAAAGTTTTTAAACATATTAAGTTGTCAAACTTACCAATCAGGGGTTGAAGGTGTGGCTCCTTCGGTAGAATGCCAGTCAATGAGGAAAGTGCAGGTTCTAGTCTCAGTCTCAGACTTAAAAGAGAAAAAGAAAGTTACCCATCCATATTTAAATTTCATGTTGGACTAGAACATAAAAGTAAGCACATATACTGTTCCAAGGTTTCTATGCTTACTCACATATATATATATATATATATGAAGTATATGTACATATATATGAATATATACGAATTAAATATATTAAATATATACAATAGAATTAAATTAAGAATAATATTATGTCTTTCTCAGGGAAACAAGTAGCCTGTGGAGTGAGTCAAGCTCAGAGGACAGATGTGGAAGTCAGATCTAAAATGTGACCATCCCTGAAGGCACACACTGCACTACAAACGCACTTCCACAACCGCACTGCTTGCACAGGGAGGATTTCCACAGTGTGACTCCTCTGAACAATGAGCTGACAGTCTTCCAGATGAAAGCTGCAGAGCTGAAATATGTCCTGTCTGAGGGGCTGGTACGAGGGGAGGTGGCAGACAACGTGAGAGGGAGCGTGAGCCCAGATCATTCTGGAACCCCACTTGCTCCTCAGCCCCAGTCAGCATGTAGAGCCTCTGAGGCCATCCATGCCTCAGTGGATCCTTGAGAGTAAAAGGTGGCTGTGGCTGTGGCTGTGGCCGTGGAAGTGGCTGTCAGTCCATCAGTCAGGTATGGCGGCTGTACCCACAGGGTTCAGCTCCAACTCCTCCCCAAGCACCAGATAAGGCTGTGGAAAGCCAACCAAGCCTCCCAGTCATTCACCCCTACCTCAAAGCGAAGGGAAGTGAAGAGGCCTGAATTACATCCCCATTCTGTTTCCAGGGAGATGAGGAATTCTGCAGGCAGGGTGTTCTGTCTGTCCGAAGGAATTGGGGGTGTCCCATCCCAGCATCCCAGAAGCAACATTGCTCACTGCTGTAGAAGATCTGGGGGTCACAGCCTCCTAGACATAAAAGCAAAGAATCTTGGAGCTCCATTCACTTGGGCCTCCCAACCTAGAAGCCAGCCTTGTGGAAGCAGTGGCCAGGCCAGGCCAGGCCAGGCCAAGCATGGACACAGACATGGAGGGTCCTTGCACCCCACCATGCCATCGTCCTTCTTGCATGGAGGGTGAAGGTCGTCAGGAAAGCAACGAGGAAGTGCACCTTGTCCCTGTCTCTGCGTCTCATGGCTACAGGACTGGAAAGCTGTATAAACTCAGTGTCAGGTCCTGGCTCAGATTACACTCCTGCCATCCCAACTGCTCAGGAGGCTGAGGTCAAAGGATTGCAGTTCAAAATCTGCCTCACCAGAAAAGTCTGAAAAACCTCATCTCCAGGATAACCAGCAAAAAGTGGGGCCAGAAACACGGCTCATGTTGTAGTGTGCCAGCCAAGCAAGAGCAAAATCCTGAGTTCCAAGTCCAGCAGCCCCAAAGAAGAAAAAAGAAAAGACAAAACACCAGGACCATTCAGAGAGTGGTGAAGTACTTTCCCAGAAAATGAGAGGCCATGAATTCAAACCCAAGTCCTGTCAGGAAGGAAGGAGGGCTGGGTCACATTGGACAGCAGGGATTTCCACTCTCCTGATTGCCTCAAGGTGAACACAGGCGTGGGGGGACGAGGCCACACTTGTCCTGATAATCCCACATCTCATTTTCTGCCCCATTTGCAATGCAGGTTTGCAGGTGTGTGAGTGAGCGGGATGCCTGTACTCAGATTTCTGGTCCTATTATGTAGAATGCATGATTCCAAGCCAGGAACAAGGCTTAGAGAAGATGAATGCAGACTTGGGGTTCTCTGAGTCATAAACCTGCTTGGGGGAGTCATGTCCTATGGTTCTGTGCTCATTTCCACCTCTCCTCATTTCTCTCCCAATTTCGTTATGATTTCCTTTCGGGCCGTGTCCCCTACTGGGCCTTAAACGTCATGCCCGGCTCTCATATTTGTTACTGTGAGTCAACAGCGGAGGGGAGTTGTTGAGTCCCGGCCTTGAACTCATTGGATACTGTCCCCAGAAAAATATCCCTCACTGAGAACCAAGCCTCAAAAGTGTGTGGGGTGTCTCTCTGTCCCCAGGGTGACACTGGCCATTTCCCAGGTCTCTAGCATCATGGCATCAGGGAACCCAATGGAGAATGTCAGCAAGGCTGTGATAGGAGGATGGAGGACCGACAGAGCCATCACCTCAGGCCAACTCACTGACTGATCCACAATCCCAGCTGCTGGGCTGGCTTCTGTCTCTCTGAGCACATGAATACCAGCTGAGCTTTCTTCCTGCAGCATCTCTGTGCTGAGGCTGGGGGGGGCGGTCTTCATGCTTGCCAATTCACTTGTTAGATTCACACCAAACACCTCACAATTCAAATTTCCCGCAGATCTCTCCTTCTGGTTGACCCGTGGCCTTGAAAGAAGGAGCTCGGTGTTGGCCAGACACAGTTGGATGAGGCTTCCCTGCATGATAGAGAACAGTATTTTGCTTCTTGTTTTGAGCAGGCTGATCTACCCCAAAATGAAAGACGAGGTGGACCCCTGGGAAGCAAACCCTATTAGTGGTGACAACTTCACTTGTTCCATCTGACCTTGCCTAATACACCCCAAAACACAAAGTAGGTCTACTGACCCACCCTTGACTAGCATACCCAGGAGCACACAGTAGGTCTATTGGCCCACATGAACTGAACTTCCCAAGAGCACACAGTGAATATAAAACATTCAAAGACACACAAGGGCATAGTATGCACAAGCCCACACTAGGTCTATTGGCTTATCCCTGAATAATATACCCAAGAGCACACAGTGCGCCTACTTCAACCAAAAAGACACAGTAGATGCTCTAACCTGCCCTTCACACCCAAAAGCACACACTGGGCCTAGTGACCAAGCCTTTCTTAACACAACCAGGAGCACACAATGGGTCTCAAATGCATAAGAAAGAGTACACAGTGTGTCCAGACTGGAGGCCAGCCTTCAAGACTGAAGACCCTACACCATTCCTGGGCCATGTGTGGATGGGTGTTCGGGGTTTTGAAAACTCAATGTAAGTGCTACTCCAGGGAGGAAAAGGGCCAGGAAAGCTCACTTCCTCCAATGCTCAGTGGAACCACTGCCCTGCTCTGTGTCCAAGGGGAACTCTTCCTCCCGGGGGTCCGGCAAGGAGCAAGCACCTCCACCCCACAACCTAACACATACGTTCCCAACCCATACCACCCCAGCCTCCCTAACCATCTCCCCATTTTCCAGCCAACTCCATCCTTGCTCTGATAGCCCCACCACACTCCTAAACCATTGCAGGATCCCCAAAACAGAGTTTCCGTGGCCAAAGGTTTCCCTAACACCTAGCCATGAATATCCACCCATGAGCCCATTAGAGATTAGGAGAAGCCCAGCCATATCCAACTCCACACTGCCCGCTGCACTTGGCAGCATACTCCTCCTTTGTCTGTCTGGTTTCACCAGCTGACCCGGCCACCCCTGTTTGCTGGGACACATGGGTGGAGAGGAGGCCCCCATAGATTTACAAAGCCAAGATCTGAGGCTCCTGGAGGGCCCTGCCCCTCCCCTCCGGGAGCCGAGCTTGGCAGTCCCCGCTGCTAGATGGAGGGTCCCATTGCCTTTACAACCAGCACCGAGCTGCTATTTCGGGACTTTTTCTCTCCATCCTTGGAGCCCCATGAAAGCAGGAAATGCCATAAGGCATTTGTGTGAGTGTGTGAAATTTTCAGCAAAGTGGCATTAATAATGTCATGGGGTACCTCAACATCTAGGGCTCTCCCAAGATGGGCAGGCAGAGACAGGATGCCAATGGCGACATTTCACACAGCCTGTCACCTCAAAAGCCACTACTAATGACGACAGCCAGGCAGTAGTGGGAGTTTGTTCCTGGGGGAACACCCGGATCCCACAATGCCATGTTCTGTCATAGTCAACAGCTACTATGTGCCTGGTGAGCATTGTACAGCAGCACCATCTAAGCCTGGGGGGCAGGGAGTTCTTCAGGACCCTCATTATAAGAACATAATTTCCACACAGTCCCTGGGAAGAGAGGCAACTGTGCCTTCCTCCACACAGTCAGCCATCACCTGCCAGTCTGGAAGGAGCCCCAGGGCCCCACCAGGAACAGCGAGATGCACAAAGCTTTGTCCTGATGACACCCAATGGCCCATAGCACTAAAATGGCAAGCCCATCCAGGCGGCAGGGGAGTGGGGGCTGGGAGGGGTTGGGGACACAGGGATCTGCGGGTCAGCTGAGTAGAAATGGTGACAGATAAGCCATGTTGGTGTTAGAATCGATTTTCAAAACGGCTTTTGCATGATCCTGTATTCCTTCTACAATCACTCTCGAGTCCAGCATGCTGTTCTCACCATGTGACGTGTGTTTTCCAGCTCGCTGTGACTCTGCAACAGACTATCCCAAGATGGAAGGTTGCTATGGCTTGAACAGGTGGGGAGGATAGGGGGGAGAATGTTGCCTTTTAGAGGCTGAGCCTCCTGGATGGTAATTAGCTTATGAGGACCCTCCCTCATGGATGCATTAAGGCTGGCCTTGGAGTAGTGTGGGTCCCAGAAATGGATTTGTTCTCAGCCACCACTGCCCACTTACTTTGCTCTCAAGTAGTGGATATGGACAAGGCCAGGTCAAAAGGGTGGTCCATTGTGGACACATGGAATGCCTGATGGGCAGCATCTCCTGGACTCCAAGTTGGCACATGCGCTCAACATCACAGAGTTGCTAGCTGTCATCTGGTGGCTCCGGGTAGAGTGAGGGCCCCAGCTCCTTCCCAATGGGTCCCATAGGCCACCTCGGCATCCTCATAACATGCAGCCAAGGACATTTGGATGATTTTGATAGCAAGATATAAAAGCTGCCATTGTCTTCAGATTTGGGCCCAGAGGTAGGTCCGGCACTCCAGGCACATCGTCTATTCTTCATAAGTTGCCAAGGCTCAGACACATGGGAGCTACCAGAGACCCCCCTCTTTCCATGGGGTTCATCTTTAGTCAGTGTGATCACCTTTAATCTAGGAATCCCCTGGGAGAGCTATCACCCACGAGGAACCTTCTCTGGGCCTCTTGCCAGGGTGACACCCATCTACTCATTGTGCCCTGCTCCTCTCACCATGCCAACTGAAGAGCTGAGCTGAGAGTAGTTTTTTAAAAATCCCCAGGGTGACACTGCTAGGAATGGGTGGAGTCGGGATTGGTCTTCCCTGCAAGTGTCCAGGCGATTCCCCTCCTCTCCTTTCCCCATACAAGTCTGTCATGGAGATTGCTATGGCTGGTTGTCTGTGCTGACATTCGCTGCCCCCATTTCCCTGCTGACCTCCTGCCCTCCTGTACGCCTTCCCCCGCCCCATCTGTGCCTCTTGAATCTGTCCCAAAGCCTCCCATTTGCCCTTGATTCTCAGGCCAAACTTCCTCCCAAGCTCTCCCAGCATCCTCCCAGCAGGGCCCCTACAAAAACACCCATGGTCCGCCCAGCCATGTGGAGGCCTGGCATACCACCTGCCATGTGGTGGCTCACCATCAATGTCAGCCTAGCACCAACACATCTGCCCCAAGCGCTCACCAAAAGCCAACTGTGCTGGCCTTGAATTCAGACTTCTAACCTCCACCTCATGAAGATCTTTTCTATTGCCCAAGCCAAACTGCCTAGCTGCGCACTTTTCTGTCATGACAGACTGCCCAGGTCCCAGGGTCCCAAGAGATGCCATCCCCTAGGGAGAGTCAGACATCTTTGCCCTGCAGCCACCACCACACAAAGCTAGCATGAGTTGAACCAAAGGATTTCAAAAATCAATGCCTTTCCTTGATTCTCACTGCATCCCTCTTACAGGAATGTAAAAGCTATAAATGACTTATGAATGCATTTATGAGAGGTACAAGATGCAGATAAGGAAAGCTATCATATTTACTAAAATCCATAAAGCAAATTCAGGATGTAATATGACATTCCCAAAGTGTAACAGATAATTTGACACAGTTCTGCTCTCTGTTGATCTGTTTCAACTCTGAAATTGCATGCATATTTTAAACAGTCATTTACTGGGTGCCAGTGGCCCATGCCTATAATCGTAGCTGAGATCATGGCAGCCCAGGTGGAAAAGTCTTTGAGAAGCTATCTCCAAAACAGCCAAAACCCAGGCTGGAAACATAGCTCCATTAGTAGAGCACCAGCCTTACAAGCAAGCTGAGCAAGTGCAAGTTCTTGTGTTCAAGCCACTTAATAAGGAGAGAAATCAGAATGTGATGCCCTTTTTGTATAAATACTAAATTATGAAAAGATTAGTCACTTAGTTGTAAAATAAATACTGGATTCTTTATAAACTGTTGGGAGACAGTGCATTATCAATCAGAAAATTTTGAAAGAGGAACCTCATCCACTTGTAGGATAAAATCAACATTACATATAGGTGAAGACATACATGTAAAGTGAAAAACCACAGGCCTAGTGTAGCAGCACATGCCTACAATCCCAGCTATATGGATGGCAGAGATAAGAGTATCACTGTCCAAGTCTGGTCTCAGACACAAGCATAAGACCCTAGCTGGAAATCAACTAAAGCACAAAATGCTGGGGACCTGCCTGGCAAGCACAAAACCCCAAGTTCCAACCACAGAAAGCCTTTCCAATAAAAACGTAAACACCAAAAACTCCAAGAAGGTCACAGGTGCCATTAGGGAATTAAACAAACTTTCTAAACAATATTGGAACTCCTCCCACCCTAAAATTAAAGATATACATATATGAATGATGAAAGGAGTGAAGTTGATTGACTTGTCTGCATGAATAACCCCTTGGCATAACTATTTTAAGATAATTTTAATAATTAAATATGTATGCCTACTTAATTATTTAAAAATGTAGAACTTCACCATGTAAGAAGGACCTAAAGGAAGGTGATTTGGGTCTGGGAAGAGCTTTTGTATACAGATGCGGGACACAAGGTGAATAACTAACTTGCAAAGAGCTCTGGGTAATTCACAGGAACCACTATACTTCAGAGGGTAAACATGGAGTTGGGCAGGAAATGGGATGGCACATGCCACTAGTGAAAGAGATGTGAATTCCAGTGGAACTCTGTGTCATCAGCACCTGGAATACACTGACACCCACGGGGGAAGAAAGTGCTGCCCCACCTACAAGGTGCTTCTATCTCTGAGAAACACCACCACGTGGCATTCATCACAACATTAAAATTAAGTATCTTGAACCCAGGATTTCCGCTTTGAGAAGCCATGACACAGAACTGAAAATAGTAATGGATTTCCAGCCACCTTCTTTCTGTGGTGACTTATGCACACAGAACAGATTGTGAAATGAGGAAGCAGAACACATAATGGTCCATTCAGAGTGTGAAGTAGTATGCAGTCTCTAAAAAGGAAACATCAGACTCTGCCCAGATGGTTAAAATGTAATTTCTCACACATTTTGTCTAGGTTATACTCACCATGAGATTTTTATCTCAACAGATAATCAAATAGAGCTGCTCTTGGAAAGGTCACTGATCATTGAAGACCCAAGTAAGGTTTCTTTCCCCTCGCAAAAATATCCTCTCTGTTAAAAAGGGATCTCAATCCAGTCAGAATGACCATCTTCAAGAACACAACAACAAATAAGGCAATAAAGGGACATAAAAGAGATTCATAGAGGGAAAGAAGAAATCAAACTATCCCATTTGCAGATGATATGATCTTATACCTAAAGGACCCAAAAAATCCATCCCCAAGCTCCTACAGCTGATCAACCACTTTGGTAAAGTAGCAGTAAGCAAAATTAACCCACAAAACATCAGTAGCTTTTCTGTATGCCAAAACAAGGTACAATCAGAAAGGGAAATCATGAAAACAACTTCATTTGTAATAGCCTCAAAAACAAGTACCTAGCAATCAAAGACCTATAAGATCTTTACAATGGAAACTATAAAAATCTGAAGAAAGAGCCAGGTGCAGTTGGCTCACACCTGTAGTCCTTGATACTCAGGAGGCTAAGCTATAAGAATCATGGTTCAAAGCCAGCCTGAGCAGAAAAGTCTCTGTTGAGACTCTTATCTCTGATAAACCACTCAAAAAAGCCAGAAGTAGTATTGGGGCTCAAGTGGTAGAGAACTACCTTGAGTACAAAGAGGCTCAGGGACAGTACCCAGTTCCTGAGTTCAAGCCTCACGACCAGCAAAAAAATTCTGAACAAAGAAATCAAAGAGGACACAAGGAAATGGAAAGATAGTCTATGTTCATTGATAGGTAGAATAAATATTGTGAAAATGGCCATACTGCTAAATTCAAAACAATACCCATCAAAATCCCAATGATGTTCTTTCCTGAGATAGAGAAAATTATCCAAAAATTCATATGGAACAACAAAAGACCTAGAATAGCCATAGCAATTTGGGGGGAGATGGAGCAATGTGGTGGTATCACAATACCAGATTTCAAGCTCTACTACAAAGCCAAAAAAACAGCTTGGTATTGGAACAAAAATAGATCCAAAGGTCAATTGAACAGATTAGAAGACCCAGAAATAAAATCACTATAAAGTCATCTGATATTCAACAAAGTAGCCAAAGACATACAGTGGAAAATACATCGCCTCTTCAACAATTGGTATTGGGAAAAATTGGCAGCTATATGAAGAAAACTAAAGTCGATCCCTGCCTTTCACCATGCACTAACATCAATTCAATGTGGATCAAAACCTCAACATCAGACTCAAAAACTGAAACTACTACAAGACAGAGTAGGAGAGACATTAGACTTTCAGGTATAGTCAGGAACTTCCTGAATAGAGTCCTAGGGGCCCAACAGATAGGAGAGAGACTGGACTACATGAAAATAAAAAAGTTTCTGCACAGTTAAGGACAGAATCACCTAGAAATACAGCCAACCAATTGGGAAAAGATCCTTACCAGAAATACATCAGACAAATGCCTAATATCCAATATATACAAGGAGCTCAAGAAACTAACCCCTCCCCAATCTAGTACACTAATCACTAAATGGGCAAGGGAGCTAAGGACCGATTTCTCAGAAGAGGTGAGAAGCGGAGCACTGGTGACTCACACCTGTAATCCTAGCTACTCAGGAGGCTGAGATTGGAGGATCATGGTTGAAAGCCAGCCCCGTTAGGAAAGCCCATGAGACTTTTACCTCCAATTTACCACAAGGAAACTGGAAGTGGTGCTATGGCTTAAGTTGTAGAGTACTTGCCTTTATCTGAAGGGCAGTGCCCAGGCCCAGAGTTCAAGCCCCATGACAGAAGAATAAAGAGAGGAGGTGGAAGGAAGAGGAGAAGGAGGAAGAGGGAGGAGGAAGAGGAGGAGAGGGGGGAGGGAAGAGGAGGAGGAGGAGGAATAAAGAAGAAGAAGAAGAAGAAGAAGAAGAAGAAGAAGAAGAAGAAGAAGAAGAAGAAGAAGAAGAAGAAGAAGAAGAAGAAGAAGAAGAAGAAGAAGAAGAAGAAGAAGAAGAAATGGTAAGCATGGCAAAGAAACATGGAGGAAATATTCATCATCCCTGGTCATAAAGGAAATTCAAATAAAAACAACCCTGAGATACTATCTCACCACAGCTAGACTGGCCAACATTTTGCATTCTAACAAGAAATGTTGGAAACAAAACCCTACTGTACTGCTGGTGTGAATGTAAACTAGTACAACCATACTCTGGAAAGCAGTCCCAAGGTTCCTCAAAAAACTAAACACAGATTTCCCCTATGACCCAGCCATCCCACTCCTGGGCATCTACCCTGAACATCATGAGCCAGGATATGATAAGGACACCTGCACATCCATGTTCATTGCTGCACTATTCACATTAGCCAAAATATGAAACTACTCAGATGCCCACAATAGATGATGGCATCCAAAAAATATGGTACCTATACACAATAGAAATTTACACATCATTAGAAAGAATAAAATAATGTCAGTTGCAGGAAAATGGCTGGAACTAGAACAAATCATGTTAAGTGAGGTAAGCCAAGATCAGAGACAAATAGCCTATGTTCTTCCTAGTATGTGTTTTTACTTTTTGACGATTCAGTCGTCTTTTCTTTATGTATGGTATATTCACGTGTATGTCTTTGCAAGAGTGTGGGAAGGGCACAGAACTGGAGGGGAAGAAGGTGACAAGTGCAATAGTGGAGGGCACTACACACTGGTGAAAGTGTCTCGGGTGGAGACAGAAGAGAGGGACCGGGAGAGAGCAAGGGAACGGAAGACACTGTAGGAAAGGTAATGTACTTGTTACCTGACTCATGTAATCAGAATCCCACTGTAGATCATCTCTAGAAGAACAGTGAAGTAAATTAATGTAAAATAAATAAATGAATTTTAAAAGATGTAGGATTTAGAGGCACTTCCACTGGTCCCAGTGGAGTGGGCAAGGCACCGTGACCTGTGAGGAAGGGCGAGACCAGAAGTTCTTCTGTGTGGGGCTGCGTGGGGCCACAGATATGGGCCCAGGCCACCCAACCCAAACCTCCGAAAAGCCTCGTCTCTATTTTATTTTATTTATTGTGTGTATGTGGTGTGTGTTCATACTTGCATGCATGTGCATGCACACATGAACAAGTCCTGGTGTTTGCTGTCCCTGAGATTTTTTCACTCAACGCTGGAGCTTTGTTATTTGAGCCACAGCAGTACTTTGGCTTTTTGGTGGATAATTGGAGAGAGGGGTCTCACAGACTTTCCTGCCCAGGCCAGCTTCAAACCGAGTCCCCAGATCTCAACTTGCTGAGTAGTTTGGATTACAGGCATGAGCTTCTGTGCCTAGCTTCATCTTTCTTCTTTGCAGTTTTTCTTCTCACAAGTATTTGTAACAGCAATGGTAGCACTCTAACTCGGCTCCACTGTGCCCAGCCCAGCCTAGCACCGAGTCCAAAGCCAAGACCTCAAGAATATTTGTTAACTGACTGGAGGGTGAGGAGGAGCTCCCAAAGCAAAGCTTTCAAGGGTATCCCTAAAACTAGGCAGGTTGCAGAGCAGGCAGGAGGCACTGTGGACAGTAACACTTCGGTCTCAGCAGGGCTCTTCCATTCTGCCAAATCAACTTAATAATGAAAATGTCTTTAATGGGGGCAAGATGGTGAAATGTAATGAACTCTCTAATTGAGATCTAGAACTTTAAAAGTAATTAGTGGCAGGGCTAAATTGTCCTTAACAGGAGTGCTGGAATAGACCAGGCAGCGGCTGGGAGGGCAGAGACCAGCTGGGAGGGGATATGTGTCATTAGCATCCCTTAACCTGTGCACAGGTGCCTCCCACCAGGCTGGCACCCTCTTAGAAGGAGCTTTAGCAGAAGACCAACACAAAGAGAGAAGGGTGGATTAGCTAGACAAACAGATAAGACAGACAGATAGATGGATTAGAAAGAGAAGACAGATAGATCAGGCAGACAGATAAAATAGACTCATTAGATAGGTAGATAGGTAGCTAGGTAGGTAGGTTGATAGATAGGTAGGTAGATAGATAGATAGATAGATAGATAGATAGATAGATAGATAGATAGATAGATAGATAGATAGATAGATAGATAGATAGATAGATAGATAGATAGATAGATAGATAGATAGATAGATAAAGATAGATAGACAAATGAGCTAGTCAGGCAGACATTTCCTCCACAAGGAGGCCCTGCTTCAGCCCTTGGGTGAAGCCTGCAGGTCTAGGCCTCCGGACCTCCAGGCCTCTGCTTTTCCCTGGCCCCATGGACACCCCAACCCAGCAGCCGCATGAAGTGATTGTTAAGTGGGCGACCAGTGATCACAAGCCAGCTGGCGGCAGATGGCTTCTATATTTAAAGGAGGAATTAATGTGATTAAGAACACATCACAGGCCAAGAAAATGAGCACAGTGAGGGCTCCCAATGGCTCCCAAAGGGGAAACAAGGGGCAAAGAGAGCCTTCACTTGTCCTGTGTTGTGGTTTGCCATGTCTCCCGAGACATCTCCTTGTCTCGGTCCTGGCACCCAGGGTGGGTCGGCCTGTGTGTGCAACCCAGGATGAAGATGGGGTCTGGCTTTGCTGGCCAGGTACAGGCAGGGAGATGTGTGTATGGGATCCCAAAGACCTGGAACCTGAGCACCTCCTGTCTCTCCCTCCTCATCCCAGACTTCCAATCTCCAGGAGATTCACCACCTTCTCCCTCTCTACCATAGCTGGCAATGGTACCCCCTGCTAACCAGCCCCCACAGACCCCTCCAACCCTCTGCCTCCTGTGCCCCCACTGTTCTAATCACTTCTAAATACCCAGGGCTGGCCCCGCCTGCAATCCTCCCACCTACAGCTCCTGTGTAGCTGGGTGATAGGCATGTGCTACACACCTGGCTTGTTTCATTGAAATGAGGTCTCACAAACTTTTTTTTTTTGGCCTGAGCTAGTCTTGACCCATAATGTTCAAACCAAGAAGCATCTGGGAGGCCAAAAGTAAGTGTCCAAAGATGGAAGCTGCATCCTGAGGTTGATGCAGGAGTCAGATGGCAAGGTGGGATGCAGGCTCACCCACAACTGCTCAATTCCAAGACCCCAGGACACATTCAGTCTCTGTGTTTATGTGAAATCATGGCACAGTGGGCCCAGTCAACTCCAGATGCTTTCATTGTGCTCCAGATCCCTAGGAGAAATGAAAAAGCTCTAAGGTCAGTCATTAGTTGAGATGCATCTGTTCTGATTGGTGGAAACTTCTCCCTCACACAAGTGTGCACACACTCACCCAGGCACATGTTCGCACACAGCCCTGTCTTTTCTTGGGAGAGCTGTGTGTCCCATTATTTAGCTTAGGGAAGAGCTATGTGGCTTCGAGTGGAGGATATGAAATTGAGGGACAAAGGGCCAACACTGGGATGCTGTCAGCTGTCAGCTGCTGCCGGTGCAGATATTACCCCGCCATTGCTGAAAACAAAAGACCACAGCCTGCCACGTCTCCATTTGTCAACCTGAACCTCTGATAGAGCCAGAAGACGCCGTCTCTGAATTCTTCATTCTTCAAGAAGCCCAGGCCTGCTACATCCCAGTGAATGGAGTCATGATCACAGGCTGTGTGGCTCTCCCACTGCCATCTGAAAATGTCCACAGCAGGGAGCAGCAGGCAAGGATTGCTCAGGACTACAAATAGAAAATTCCACAAGTCTGGGAGATAACCCTCCTCTACCTGAAGGAGAAAGGAGAGCCTGTGAGTCTAGGAAAGTTCTGGATCCAGGCGGAAGCAGCTCCTCTGTCCCCTGTGGTGGCAGGCACACCACACCCCGAGCAGCCACGCATGGGCCCCTGGCAGCAGAGCTTGGTGATGCACAGGACCCACCTGTCTCACAGGACCCCGATTTCACTCAAAAGCAGGAGGAGACAGCACTTCCCACAAGGTGGCACTGATAAAACAGTTCTCTGTGCAATGGGAATTTTGTTTGTTTTCCTTTGTGCTGGTCCTGGGGCTTGAACTCAGGGCTGGGCGCTGTCCCAAAGCATTTTCATTCACTTTCACAGCTCCACTTCTGGCTTTTGGTTGGCTCCATGGAGCTAAATGTCTTGAGGAGTTTCCTACCCATAGTGGCTTTGAACCATGATCTCAGCCTTCTGTAGTAGCTGGAATTACAGGTGTGAGGCAACAGGGCTGGGCCAACATGAATTTCAGATCTCCACCATCTGACAGACAAAGTGGGAGGGTGGAGTCTCCACTACAAGAAACACTTCTGTACCATGGTGCCTTGGCCAGGAGGGGTTCCCACCCCTGAGGTGTGGAAATGGGGTGCTGACATCGACAACCCCGCTCCCCCCTCCCCCCCGGGCTGTTTTGATCATGAAGACCCTACAACACGGTGCTGCATACAGAGCCAGAAACCATAAAGGTTCAATGAATCACAGCTGTTACTGCCGTGGCACTCTTCCCTCATCAAATATGGAAAAGGGCAAGAAAAATAAACAAGTCACTGGGAATCTCTCTACAAAAATAAAAACTTTAAATTAAAAGAAGAAGCCTGTGATGTTAGTGCATTGGTAGCGTGTGGCTAGGACCGGGCTTGGGCTCACTGATCGGTGGAGGTCCCTGTCAGGTGCTCGGTGGGTGCCACGTGGAGCCCGGTCGCTCAGATTCCCCCGACTAACCCATCGAGGTTTTTGCTGCCAGCACAGACACGTGGGAGTGATGGACCCTGAGCCAGTCCACAGACAGGGGGTGGACCCAGGATTAAGAATGGTCTACCCTCAAACAACATCCCTCATACTACTCCAGCTCCCCATCTATACCAGAGGCAGTCTGCACAAATGGAAATCAGTCCTGTATACTGGCTATGGCTAACAGGAGTAACTAGCTTTCAGGCTAAACCACTCTAATTTCCTGAAGATGAATTAAAAACTTTATAAGAAATCAGGAAGTAAGCCACAGAAAATACTTACATGCTTCCATAAAGAAAAACATACCACAGAACACCTGTAACACCTACAACAATTGGAATTCACAGCTCATCTTCAGGTAGAGCTTGTTTAATTTCCAACATCTTAGTCAGTTTCTAAAAGCTTGGCAGAATGTCAGAGGGTTACGAATTACATTAGAACAACCCATAAAACAAGCTCTCAAGGGAGGTAGGGATAAGGAGGATTTAAATTCAAGGCCAGTGTAGCAAACAAGATTCCCCATCTCAACCAATAAGCCAAAGGTAACTGCATTCCAGCTCTTCAGCAATCACAGGAGGGAAGATCTTGCTCTGAGTCCAGCTGTAAGCAAAAACAAGAGATGCAATCTAGAAAAGAAAGCAAAAAAAGCATGGAGGGAATGGCTCAACTGGTAAAGCACTGCCTAGAAGGGAAAGGCCCGAGTTCAAAACCCCAGCAATAGCCAAAAAAAAAAAAAAGAAAAAGTCACATCTTGACCTGCTGCCCTTCATAGAATGAGTCGTGTCATACAACGAGGTCTTGCTGACTTGCCATACCCACAGCTTTGGAAGGGGACAGTCCTAGTCTGACCATCAAGTCCTGCCCAACATGTCGGTGTTGGTGCTGCACAGACCTGAAGTTGTGGACATAGGTTTCCAGACATGACCACCTCTAAGCTCCCGGAAATGATCGAGGGTCCTTGGACCCTCAAGGCCATTAGTCCTTCATTATTCTGCCGCCTTCGCCCTTTGCCTTCACTTTGTATTAGTAAGCCTGCTCCCACTCGTGTCTCCTCTCCATCTATCCTTGAATTCTTTCTAGAACCTTCCAGGACCTCTATAGCTACCATACAGCTACAGCTGCCATACAACATTTCCACACTTGATCTCTAAAACATTTCCTTAGTCCTCCATCCTCTGCTTTTTCCAGTGTTGTACAGAGCAGTGGAGAATTCCTGAGGCCCATGGTTCCAGAAAGGGTGGACACTGATAACAGGCCATGGGCTCTAAAGTTCTTAGCCCAGGGCAGAGCAACTGAATAAGAGAATTCCTGCTGAGTTTCCTCAGCTTGGAATTGTGTTAGGCAAGAAATAATCCTCAAGCTGGGTGCCAGTATCTCATGCCTGTAATCCCAGTTACTCAGGAGGCTGAGATCTAACGATCTCAAACCCAACCTAAGCAGGAAAGTCCATGAGACTTATATCCAATGAACCACCTAAAAATTGGAAGTAGAGCTATGGCTTACCATGGTAGAGTGCTCGCTCTGAGCAAAAAAGTCTCAGAGGAAGTGTTTAGACCCTGAGTTCAAGCCCCATGACTGACAAAAATAAGAAGAGTCCTTAGGTGGAGGAAGCCACTCAGATTTTTGGAGATGTTTCAACAACTTGTTTGATGATTCCTTTCACAGCTGGCTAGGGAATCTCACTTCCTCAATTCACTCCCTGCACACCCTCCCACAAGCACTCTGCCCTTTGCACATGCACTTTGCTCTGGCTATTGGGCCATCAGCAAATATAAACAGAAGCTTTCTGGTGAGAAGTCTTCCACCAAGTGAACACACTTAGATTAGCCAGCCAGCAATCAGCACTGGTGTCAGACCAATGCAAGAAGCCGTATTGGAAAGCTGAGCCTCAAACCAGCTCCCAAGTGAAGTTATCTTTATGCCCACTTTTGGTCCTCAGCTCCACCCAGCCCTGAGCTACTGTCTGCCCTGGAGTTCCCGCCCTACAGCTGGCCACTCCCTCTCTCCACCCAGATCCACCTGAGCAAACACCCACCTCACTTCCTAATCCCAGCCCCTCCTGCTACCTGAATAGGGACGGATGCCATGTGTTCCCTCTTCGGGGAAATATGGCTTGTAGTAATCTTTCTCTTGTGCCTGCTTGCCTTTGGGTGGTCCCCTGGAATGGGCATGAAGGATCATTTCAAGCAGGACCCCTGTAACTCCCCAAACTCCCAAAATTTATGTCCACACAATACATGAGTCAATAAAAGGGATACCAAACCAGCAAAAATAAATAAATAAATAATTTTAAAAAATAAATAAACAAAGAAGAAGAAGAAGAAGAAGAAGAAGAAGAAGAAGAAGAAGAAGAAGAAGAAGAAGAAGAAGAAGAAGAAAAGAAGAAGAAGAAGAAGAAGAGAAAGAAGAAGAAGAAGAAGGAAAGAAAGAAAGAAAGAAAGAAAGAAAGAAAGAAAGAAAGAAAGAAAGAAAGAAAGATAGATAGATAGAAAGAAAGATAAATAGAAAGAGCTGCAGATTGTTGGGAGCCGACAGTAAAGTTTAAAGGTCATCTTGACCCAAATGCTCAATGTGGGGCATGTACAAGAAACTGGGTTACTTAAAAAGCACCAGGTGCCTGGGATTTCTTTGTTATGTCTGCAGAGATTGTTTTACTTTCTACCAGTTGACCTTGTCTTTTTTTTTTTTTACTGCACTCTGTTTTTACTGAAATTTTCCTTGTTTTTCTAGACTTTGGTAACCTTATGTTACCTCTTGACTTCTAATAGTATATAATAGAGAAAGTTAAAAATAAATGGGGCTGCAGGCTTAAGCTGCAGACCTCCCAACCCCATCCTTTTTCTTATGTCTTTATTTTTCTGCATCCTCGCCTCCTAATTCAGGATTCCCTTTTGTTGCCGGCAGGCTCTGGCAGGAGATAGCTGCCACTTCTCAGTGCTGAGCATTTAAAAATAAATTTTAAAGCAAGGGAGGCAGGTAGGCTGCTGGGAGGGAGAGGGCTGCGGGGGGGAAGGAGGGAGGGACGGGTTTTTGGAAGGGCAGACAACATAGATGGGCCATCAGGAGCTTCTAGCTGTCGCATCCAGGGTGGCTGCCAGCGCCACCAGGGAACGATCTTCCACTAGAACTAGATGCTGCTAATTTGCGAGGAATCCGTGCCTACCACCTAAAGAGCAGAACAAATTCTTTGTCACCACATGTTTGTTTTTTTTTTATTCCTTCCAAGGGAAAGACATTAACTCTCAAATAACAGCACCACACTGGGCCTCCCCAAACCCACAAGGACAACAGGAGACACCTTCATGGAGATGCAGGGGATGGGGAGGGAACAATGGGGTGGCAGGGGCTCTGACCCTTTGCTCCATCTTAGTCCATCCGTGGTTTCTGACCCCTGGGGCTTTGAACCAGTAAGGACCCTGGAGAAGCTCTGGGGCTGGATTGTCCAGTGTAGGCCTGCACGCACCGACTCCCCAGCACTGTGACCAGATCCCTGCGTGGGATCACTCACCACGAGAGAAGGTTTAGTTTGGTTCAATGCCACATAGGTTTCCATTTAAGGCAGCAGTCCCATTGCTGTGGTTTTACCTGTAGCAGAGAAGACTTCTTACCTTCTTACCTCATGGCAGCTAGGAGAGAGAGAGAGAGAGAGAGAGAGAGAGAGAGAGAGAGAGAGAGAGAGAGAGAGAGAGAGAGAGAGAGAGAGAGAGAGAGAGAGAGAGAGAGAGAGAGAGAGAGAGAGAGAGAGAGAGAGAGAGAGAGAGAGAGAGAGAGAGAGAGAGAGAGAGAGAGAGAGAGAGAACAGGGTCCCAAACCCCACTCCTCCTGGAGATGCTTAAATATTAAATCATGTTCTTCTGGCAGCTCCCAGACTGAGGACCAATCTTTCCATGTGGGGGCCTTTGGACAAACTTCTAGACCCAGACTATAGCTGAGAGTCAGTTCACTTGGCCCCATTCCCTTAGAGAGTTCCCGCAGGCCCCTCTCCCACCTTCAGGGAGGAGAGTTGATCACCATCTCCTCTGTCCATGATCTCGGGGTTTAGTCGAGTTCTGGTCACTGCCTGTGTCCTCAGAATCCATACTCAAACAACCACCATCCTCTGCCTGGCTGAATGGCTCCCCATCAGTATGTCTCTTCTTGTCTAGGGACCAGGAAAAGAACGGACCAGGTAGACCCAGGGACAGACATGGCAGAGCAGGGCATCTGGACTCAGCCTGTCAGTGCAGTGCTCTGCACACCCTCACAGGTAAGGCCTTGTTATCTGCCCTTGCATGCTGTGGTGCTGTCTACTGCAGTGTCCATGGCCATGGTCCGGGGCTGAGCAGTGTCTACAGCCATGGCAGAGCCCGCCAGGCCAGAAATCATCACATTCCAGTCTTGGCAGAGAAAAGCTGCCCACCTTCCAGGCAGAAGGGAAGCAGACACAAAGGAACCCTGGGGTGCCTGGGTCATGGGAGGCCATGGGGGGAGGTCCTCTTCACCTCCCTGAACCAGGAATACAACACCCCCCCAGACTAGCTGGGCACCAGTGGCTCACACCTGTAACTCCAGCTACTCAAGAGGCTGAGATCTCAGTATCATGGTCCAAAGCCAGCCTGGGCAGGAAAGTCCATGAGACTCCAGAGAACCAGGAGGACAGAGGCTGAGCTCTAGTTTAGGGGTTCAAAACACATGTGCAGCCAGGTGCCAGTGGCTCATGCCTGTAAGCCTAGATACTGAGGAGGCTCAGATCTGAGTATCATGGTTCAAACCAGCCTGAGTAAGAAATTCTGTGAGACTCTTATCTCCAATTTTCTGGTGAGAAAACCGGAAGTGATGCTGTGGCTCAAGTAGTAGAGTGCTAACCTTTTGTCGGTCATGGGATTAGAACTCTGGGCCTGGGTTCTGTCCCTAAGCTCTTCCACCCAAAGTTAGCCTCTACTACTTGAGCTGCCCTCAATCAAATTGAAGATCCTCCCACCTTTCCTCCCAAGTACTGGGATTGCAGGCATGTATCACTGCACCTGACTGCTTTTTTTTCTTCTTAGTGAACATACAATATTTGTACTTATTTGTGGGGTACTCTATATAAGCCAATACACACACATGATGAGTAATTACCAAACTGTCATTAATCCACATCTCCATCTCCTTAATCCCCTCCATGTTGTGACCCTCCAAACTTTCCCCTCCACTCATTCTGAAAGAGGTGAGAAACTGTCATAGACAACAGATACCAAAATCGACTCCCAAGGATGGAATTGTCAGAAAGTTCTAGAAGAAGTCCATATCCAAGGTAGGAATCTTTAGAATGTTCTGGAAGAAGTCCACATTTACTGATTTGGGGTAGAAGATAAATTCAGGACTGTCAAAGCAGATGTACCCATGATTGAAAGAAACAAATTAGCCAGAGCCCATTCATAACCAGTCATGCATTACCTTGAACCCAGTTCCATCCAACAAAATCTGAGACCCCAGCAGGCACGAGGAGGATGAGCATGAAACCCTGTCCTGTTTACTTGCAGAATACTGTGAGGGCCACAGCAGTGCATCACCAGGAACTCAGCAAATTAATTCCCTCATATTCTAACACACACCTCCAAGCTGGCTTCCTAAATCACGGTGGTGAACCCCTGCATTGCCTCTGCTCAGATAATTCTATTTTATTTCTTGGATCAGCACAGTCTAAACAAGTTTCATAAGTATTTAAGACAAGAATGGGGAAAGGGAAAACACTGCATAATGCATGAAGAGAGCCAGCTGGCCAAAGCAGAGCTGCCCCTGAAAACTAGCTCTGGAAGCTTCCGAGATTTAGTACCCACATTCTGCACATGACAAGAGGAAAGATGGGAGCCTGCCATCCTCTTTTGATTTGTTTTCCATTTTATTGCTAGATTTTTTTAAGCCAATGCTTGAAATACACTAAGTCCTTTCTGAATTCAGTCTTTATGGTCAAGAGGTTTTTGGTTTTGTTTTTGAAGTAATTGCTAACTTGAAAATCTGTGGTTTCTTTAGAGAATGTGTGCAATTGTGTGACTGGCTGGTCACCTGCCCAAACCACATGTCACCCTCATTTTGGTTTCAAGATAAACCTAAGTGGGAAACATGGGAAGCATTTGTCACTGCCCAGACAGATTTATACCTAGCTGGAATGGGAGCTCACACCTGTAATACCAGCTGCTTTGGGGGCTAGGGTAGGAGGATCACAGTTTGATGAAAGCCAAAAAAATCTCATGAGACCCCCCCCCATCTCAGTCAATAAGCCAGGCATGGAGGCTCCTGTCTGTCATTCCAGCTACACAGAAAGTATAAACAGGAGGATCACAGTTCAGAAAGAAAAGAGCAAGGCCATGAAATCCAGTTAAAAAATAAGAAAGCAAACAGAACCAGGGTTGTGACTAAAGTGGTAGAGCACCAACATAGCAAGCATGAGCCCCTGAGTTCAAACCCCAGGAGACCCACAACAATTTAAATACACAGAATCACCAAGGCAATGGGGCAGGAGGTGAGTGAATTTTGAGGAGACATACACATCCTGCAGAGCGTGTTACCAGTGCACTTGCCAGGCTCCAGGCATTTCTACTCTCAGCAGAGTCCATGTGTGGCTCCTTCTAAAGAATCACTATGGGGGAGGCACCCCCTCCCTCCCTGTGAACACCTGGCTGGTGAAACCAGCCCTCATCCTCACCTTCCAATCCATTACTCGCTTATTGGCTCACTCATGCAGTTCCCAAAACACCCTCAGACCACAAGAAAATGCAATTTCACTTGCAAAGCTGATTGCAAATTATCTTCTGATTACAGATTGATTTTGTTTGTGACAAAATGTTTCCTTCTTGCTGCTAAAATAATCTTGGAGGGGCTCACCATGGAACACCTCAGTTATTAACCCACTGTAGCTTTCCCTAATCCCTGTTTTCACCTTTTTTATTTATTTTAAACACCTATTTACAACATCATTAATCCTCATTAATATTGTCTAAGTGCTGTTAAGCACCCCAAAGAAAACTATAGTCAGCCAGGCATGGAAGTGCAGCCCTATAATCACAGCGATGAAGAGGCTGAAGCAGGAAGTCAATATGTTTGAGACCAGCCTGGGCTATGTACCAGGAAAAGGAAGAAGAAAAAGAAAGGCACAGTGGTTCACACTTACTATCTCAACTATTAAGGAGGCAGAGATCAAGGAGTGTGGTTTGAGGCCAAACCAGGGCAAAAACAAGCTGAGCATGATGATGGATAGTTAAAATACCAGCTATGGAGGAAGCATAGATAAGAGGATCATGGCCTCTGAGCTCTACACTGGGTGTAATGAAAATGGTTGAGCCAGGTGCCGGTGGCTCACACCTGTAATCCTAGTTACTTAGGAGGCTGAGATCTGAGGATCTAGGTTCAAATCCAGCCCAGGCAGGAAAGTCTGTGAGACTCTTATCTCCAATAAACCACTAGAATATCAAAAGTGGAGCTGTGGATCAAGTGGTAGAGCACTTGCCTTGAGCTGAAGAGTGCAGGGACAGCACCCAAGCCCAGAGTTCAAGCCCCATGACCAATCAAAAAAAAATGGTTGAAACGTAAATTCTTCACAGGGAGTTATCAGTGTGTATATTTGAAATTTGAAATTTTTCTTGTCTTTGTGATTAGCCCTGAGATAAACACATTGAAGAAAGAATGGTATCTCCTGCTCACAACTTCAGAGGGCTCCATCCCTGGTTGCTCAGCACCAGGTTCCCAAACATCATGGCAGCTGGGGGGGGGGGAGGACTTCATGTCTTGGTAGACAGGAAGTGAGGAGAAGCAGTAACAGGAAGTGGCCAGGCAAGATACAACTTCCAAGGAGACATTCCCAGCCACCCACTTCCTCCACCCAGACCCAATCATTTCCACCAGCTCCCAAGGGTCTAATCAAATCCTGAATCCATCAATAATGAGATTCACTGATCACATCATGATCTGATGAATTCACTGATGATCAGATCTACACTGATCACATCATGATCTGATGAATTCACTGATGATCAGATCTACACTGATCACATCATGATCTGATGAATCCATCCACAATCATCACCCTGATGTGATTGGATCATTTCAAAATCCATCATGGACATGGGCAGAAGTGAGCCTCCCCAGTCTCCCCCAAGTCTCTCCATCCAGTCAAGTTGACCAATCAGGGCTAGGACTTCTCAAGCCCTATCAGTGGGAGAGGAGGGGGGGGATGCGGGGGTGGTGATGAAGAAGATGGAAAAGAGGATTTACACAAAATGGTGTTCAGTAGACAGAAGTGGAGGAAAAGTCCTAGGAACAATTAAGAATCAGTAGAGAAAACATATAGATTCAGACTGGTGGAAAGTAAGGGGGCAGAGGGTCTTCAGTTCTGGAGTCCCAGGAACTGCAGTCCAGAGTGAAACTGCTCTAGGCCTGCCTGAAAAGGCAAGGAAAGGAATTTAGTCTACACAGCTCTCCACCAAACTGGAAAACATGAGTTTGAGAAGCTTAGGCAGCCAAAGCCATATTCCACCCCACTTGAGATGGAGGACTGCAGGGGATCTATGGAGGACTCTTCCAAATGCATCCCCTAAGGCCAGCAAGGAAGCTGCGGCACAGCCAGGGACCCCTGCTAAGCCTTTTCCATAAGAGCTATTGGTCCATTTGGCTCTCCTTAATGTAGTACTCGGTATGTATCGATAGCACAATTGTCAGCCCAGCAGACATTTCCCATTTTAATAGTTCTCATGAGATGCTATATTATTGAGCTTACAGCAATAAATAAAAAACTCCTTTGTCAAGGGAACACGAAATGGTTTTTAATGGACACAGCCAAACAACTGCTAATAGTTATGGTAAGAAAAATAACCAGCCTGATAGAGGAGATTTGGAAGTGCGTTGAAATGCTTTGGCTTGGGGATTTTCTGGCTTTTTGATGACACTGAATATTTCTTCCCTAGCCTACTATCCAACGGCTGACTCTCAATGAGAGGAAAAAGAGGAGCCATTGGCCCGAACTTTGCAATGTGCAAGTGGCATGTTTTCTGTGCCTCATCTTCCATAGGTCTCCCCACCTCCCTGACAGCCCCAAATACATGATTCTACCCCAATAAAAGAAGCTAGGCACTGCAGACATTAACTTCTCATTCAGACAAAATCTGTTAGTGGATGATTCCAGGATAGGTATTTTCACACCTTAGGTTTAGAGTTCTGAGTCACGATCTCTGCTGTCCTCTTGATTTGATCAACTGGTCCATTAGGACTGCAACCAGCCATCCCTGCTATCCCTTTATGTCATCTTCTTTACCTGGGAAGCATGAATACGGTCCAAAGGCTCCTGGGTTGAAAGCTTGCTGCCATCTGGAGACAAGAGAGAGGTCATTGGGCCATAGAGGTTCTGACTCCACCAATGGGCTCATCCACCAATGACATCATAGCTGAATGAACTGTCAGGAGGTGGGGCCTTGATAAGTGATTGGATCGTGAGGGCTCTGGCTCTACCAATGGGTTCAGCAATCAAGGACATCACAGCTGGGTCAGATCTAGCTCCTCCTTGAAAAACTGGGATCAGGAGTCTCACAATTTGAAGCTAGCTCAGACACACACACTCCCACACAATTTCAATCAATAGGCAGGTTGCAGTGGCAGCTATGCATGTGGGAGTATCATACAAATAGGAGGTTCACACCAGCCCTGGCAACAACATGAGACCCTATTTCAAAAGCAAACACCCCATCCTTAACCTAAGCAGTAAGAGCTGGAACAGGGCTCAAGTAGAGCATCTGCCTAGCAGGCGAGGCCCTGAGTTCAAATCCTAGTACCACCAAAATATAATAATAACAATAATTTAAGGTACCCTTGGAAAGTCTTGATCGATGTATGTTCTTCCTGGACATCAACCCTGGGCTCCTCACTGAGGATAGGGGACAGTTTGATTTCCTGAGAAGGGATTAAGAGTTGTGCAATCTCCCTGGTCTTACTAAAAAAGACACTGAGCAGATAAATTTTACTGCAATAAATCTCATCATTAACAAGAGCTGAGGCTACATGTGGGACATACATAGGCCAACAACGGTCCTGGCACCTATTTCCAAATGGAAGAAAACTGACAAGGACTCTGGAACTTTACAAATGCAAATAGACCCCCTGAAGCAGGAGAAATGCTGAGACAAGGAAATCGTATCATTTTTAATAAATAATAAAAGTGTCAAACTCAGAAATCAGAACAAAAATTAGTTAGTACCCTTCCACCAACTCCATTAAGATGTCAAATCACAGCGAGGGCATCTGTGACTCACACCTGTAATCCCAGCTACTCAGGAGGCTGAAATATGAGGATCATGGTTTGAAGCCAGTCCAGGCAGGAAAGTCCATAAGACATTTATCTCTAATTAACCACCAAAAAGCTGAAAGTAGAACTGTGCCTCAAGTGGTAGAGCATCATCCTTGACCAAATTAAAAAAAAAAATAACTAAAGGGCAGCACCCAGGCCTTGAGTTCAAGCACCGGGACTGGCATGAAGAAGGAGGAGGAAGAAGAGGAAGAGGAGTAAGAGCAGGTGAAGGGAGGCGAGGAGGAGGAGCAGGAAGAGGAATAAAGCTCCAGTGACTGAGGGATCCTGTATAGTTCAGACCAGAGCAGGCTCAGCTGGCTCCCTGACATAAGAAGCACCTTTCAGACTTTTGTAAGTAGCCCAGACTGTCCTAGAACTCTTGATCTTCCTGCCTCAGCCATGCAAGTGCTAGGATTTCCAGTGAGTGCTATCAAGCACAGCCCCGGCCCCCTTCCCTCAAAATGGGTCACCATAAGCAGTGAGACAGGCTGGGCCCATTCTAGCATCATCAGCAAGTGGATCTGTGGAGCGCTGGCTCCCAGGAAGGAGAAAGGATGAAGTGTGAAGGTCATTGTGGACCCTGGATCTCCCAAGGTCACACAGTGCTTAAATCAGAGCCAGGGACCCCAAGCCACAGCACCAGAAGCCCCACATTCCATTGGGCCACTTGCTCCTCTGAGCCAAATGAAGATGTGTAGTGAAGGGCAGAGATGGGGGTCTGTTACAGGTAATAGATAATGACAGCTCTTCTGTATTTCTTCGGCCATCTTTGGAGACAGATGTTTGCTTTAGGTTCCACAGGAAGGATGAGGGCGGGAGGAGAGGAGGTGAGCAGAGGGAAAGCAGGGCCTGGTCACCAGTGCATTCAGATCTGGGCAGAGGTGGCTTCTGAAGTGGAACGACGGTTCTTGGTCTTAGGAGAAGTCAGGTGATGGTACATGGTCTCAAGAGGGGTCAGGTGACAAGCAGCTGCACCTCACTCTTAGGATGTGGGGAGCCAGGGCCCTGCTGGTCATTGTGAAGGACGATCCCTACCCACTGCCACGGCCACGGTGCTCCAGACTCTATACCCACTGTCACACCATGACCTCACTCTCCCAACTCCCGACCCACTGCCATGGCCAGAGCACTTCTGATTCCCCAACAGGTGACCATCTTCCCTGATGGCTGTTTGCAGCCATGGGCTCTGACCACCAAGTTCACCCCAGTCCAGGGCCCCCTGTGTGCCTCTGGTTCCCATCGCCAACCCCTGCACATGGAGTTTCTTCTGGGCAGAGCTCACCCCTTCTCCCCGGGCAGTGGCTCTGAGGACCACATCCGGACAAAATGGATGTGCTAAGCAGACACCGAAATGCATGCTCTTGTTTTCCACAGACCTCATTTATCCTAATGGAGCTCTATTAACCATGTTTTAAAAGTGAATACTGTACTATGTATCTGCATTAGCTTGCTGTGAGCAGCGAGCACATGAAGGACAGGATCTCAGGGCATAGAAGGAGGAGGAGCAGAGGAAGAAGGAAGCACACTGGTGGGGGGAGGGAGAGGCTCAAAAGAGCAACATAGAAAACTCCTGGGTTTCATTACTCTAACCTCGGGGCCTCAAGGAACTTCTATCCTTACAGGAACTGCCAGTCTCAGCAAATTCTCCAGCTGCTGTTTCTTGAAAGTGCATTTTAATACCAAAAATGTCCCTTAGCAGGGGTAAGAACACAGAGGTCCCCACGGGCCTGTTCACTCACCTGCTGGCTTGGGGCTGGGTGGTGATGGTGGGGTGCTGTTTCATCTCCGCTATTGCATTAAAGAAGGTAGAAAAGAAAAGGGTGGCAAAGAGGGGACCTCTGTTCTGTCTAACTGTGTGTGTGTATGACTGCTCCCACCCATCACTCCAAGCAAAGCCTCATTATTTAGCAGGGATAAAAAAGAAGCTAGATCAACCTAACAATAGTCTATAATTACTTGGCAAATGGTTTCACAGAGCAATTATGCCATTAGTCCAAGTGCCTTTGATTTCAAAGATTTCTCTCTGGCTATCCTCCACACTGGGAAAGGAGGCTCCAGAGGAGCATATTAGAGTGGCAGGAGACCATAGCATGAATGCCATCCCTACACACATACACAGGAGCACAACATTCTGCAGAATCCCTGTGGGAAGGAGATTAGCAGTGGCTCCAAGTGACAGCCTAGTATGGGCCTCAGCCCCTGGGAATTTCTGGCCACAGGACAAAGAAGGTGCCATAGGTGCCCTGCCCACAGCACAACTCTTCCATCATCCAGTAACTGGTCTTGGTTGTTACCACAAACTGCAGCTCAAATACTTACACACACACACACACACACACACACACACACACACACACACAAACATATATATATATATATATACATGTACATATACATATACATATATGCATATGCACATATATACATACATATGTATATATATGTGTGTGTGTGTGTGTGTGTGTGTGTGTGTGTACATATCTTGTAATTCTGCAATTCCAGCCACTAGGGAGGTTGCGTTAGGAATGTGGTTTTTCTGAGACATAGGCAGACAGTGACACTGCTCACTGCCCCCAGAGCTCGGGACAGGTGGCAGGATGGGAGGGATCCAAGCAGATGTTCATCCCCTGCATCATGAGCAGGGAGGTTGTTACACGAAGTACCAACTGTTGAATGTTGGGTGATACAATCATAGTATCTACTTATGTGATGATCTCCCCTCATGCATCTATATAATCAGTGTAAATAAGGCGGCACAGCCACACTACCTTGGCTACTAAGATGGGAGCCTGTCACTACCAATCCACCCACCCACCCATTGATTGGTTTGGTCTAGCTGTCCTCTGGAAAACAGTGTTTTACATCCCAGATCCAAACCCCAAGAGCTCCACTCCAAATAAAGGGACACGGTGAGGGGCATGTAAAGTTCAATTCTTCCATGGTGGCCATGGGGTGAAAGACAGCTTGGGTACATCTTCAGCTATCTTTGGGGTACAGACATTTGCCTTAAGTTAAATAAGGAGACTTGGCTGGGAATGTGGCTTAGGGTTAGGGTGCTTGCCTAGCATGCATGAAGTCCTGGGTTTGATTCCTCAGTACAAACTACACAGAAAAATACAAAAACAGTACTGTGGTTCAAGTTGTAGTGCACTAGCAAAAGAATCTCAGGGACAGTGCCCAGGCCCTGAGTTCAAGCCCCAAGACTGGCAAAAATTAAAAAGTAAGGAGACTTGAGGACAAAGGTATGCCATGTTAAAATGGCCACAAGTCCCAGTGTGGCCTGGATGGTGATAATTCTGGTCCTTGTTTCTGGTGGATTCTGGAGAGGCATGATGGCTGTCACAGCTGGTCAGGATCAACATGTCCTGTGTCCTGCGGGGTGAGCTGTCCTGGGGGGCTCTGCTGGCCCTCAGGGGTGGCTTCATCCCTTGTCATTAAGAAGTTATCAATTTGACTGGTCCTTCCTGAACCCCAAGGTGATTGCAAAGCAATTGCTGGAAAAATGGTTCAGAGCAGAGACACATACAACATGAGTTAGCAGCATGAGACTCTGCCTCCACTTATAGTTCATTTGTGGGTCCAACAAAAGTGGCTTTGAAGCACCTGTCACTTGATGCACAATGAGAATCAGTCATTTTTCTTTTTTTTTTCTTTTTGGATGGTCCTTGGGCTTGAACTAAGAACCTGGGTGCTGTCGCTTCACATTTTTGCTCAGGGATACTGTTCTACCACCTGAGCCACAGCTCCACTTCTGGCTTTTAGGTGATTATTTGGAGATAAGAACCTCATGGATTTACCTGCCCAGGATGGCTTTGAACTTCGATCCTCAGAACTCAGCCTCCCGAATAGCTAGGATTACAGGGCACCAGGGCCAGTAGAATCACACACACACACACACACACACACACACACACACACACACACACACACACATATGTATATTTAAATTGGTTTTTCTGAAATGTTTTTGAGGGCCATACTGGGGTTGTACTTAGGGCCTCATGCCACACTCAAGCTCTCCTCACTCCAATTATCTTTGAGATGTGGTCTCAACTAATCAGCTGGCCTGTTATAGTTAGTGGTCCAGCCCATGCAGGCCATCTCCCAAACTCCTGTAAACCTCCTTTAACCCTCCATGGACACTATCTGAGGGCTTCCTAAACAGGGGAAACTGATCCTTTCTCTCTCAGCTGCACATTTGAGTGATCAAGCTGAGCAAGACTGAATTTCCCACAGCCTCATGGAAGGCAGCCTGGGAGGCTACTTCCTACCACTGGCCTCAGGGGGACCCTGAAGCAGACATGTCCTTTTGGCCACACCCCCACACAAACCCCTCTGAGAATGTCTCTTTCCCCTCCCTGTCAAAATCCACCTGGGGCCTGACAGGGATGCTGTCAGTGTGAGCTATAACCCCAGGCAGTCCTGGAATCTGAGCTAAATTGCCTGTGCCACTGTGATGATGAACTCATTCTGCAGGGAATTGGAAATCAATTCTTGTCATCACCCAAAAGAGTTCCTTTATCAAGCAGTTCCTGATAATGCAACCGACAAGGAGCTGAAGAGAGACATGGAAATGGGGGGAGGGACGGGAGGAAACAAGCCTCCATGTGTGTGTGTACATGTGTGTGTGCATGAACTCTATGTATGTTTGTGTCTGTGCACATGTGTATATGGATGTACATATGCTCATATGTGCATGTGTGCATGCATGTGTTTTCGTGTGCTTGCATGTTGCATGTATGTGTGTGTATCCCAAAAGACACCCTGATCCAATGCTATCCCACGTGCTCCTCAACCTCCCGTCTGTAACATAACACCTGAGGTAATTGGCCTGCAGGATGAAGGGTTTCTTCTTGTTCTTGCCCACTTGGCCTTGTTGCTTTGGGTTGTGGAGGGGTAGAACACCGTGGTGGAGATCATGAGGTGGGGCAAAATGGCTTCACCTCGCTGGAGACAGACAGAGGATGAGCAGGGCCAGGCTCCTAACAGCCCCTGCGTGGCCACGCTCCAATGACCTCACTTCCTCCCTGTGGACCACGCCCCCATTAGCCTTTCTTCTCTAGGCCACACCCCCATGGCCTTACTTTCTTCTCTAAACCTCAATGCTCTTACTCCGTTAATCTAGGCCATGCCCCAAATGCACTGCATCTCTAGGCCACTTTCCCAATACCATCACTTCTGCTTCTAGTCCATGCCTCTTACAGATTCCACTGCCTGCCCATGGTGTGGGGCTGCTGGCCAGGCTGTCAGCCCTGAGCCTTTTCAGGACTGGGACTCAGGCCTTGCCCAGCCTCCCCAAGTGACACCTGGTTGGTGTGGACCACGCCCAGCCCACTGCAGAGCTGGTGTCTGGAAGCCAGCTGGGCTTCCCTGGCAAGCATCCACGCCCCATGCCCCACTGCTCCTAGGAAGCGGGGCAGGGCCAGATGCTAACTGTCCGGGCCCATATCATCTCAACTACCGGCTGAGAACCCTGAAGCCCAAGGTGAAGGCATCAGCCAGGGTCAGCCAGACTAGGAGGTGCAGGGACAGTGCCCAGGCCCTGAGTTCAAGCCTCAGGACCCATTCTCCCCCCTCCCTGCCCACAACTAATCTCCCCTAAGGTTCATTAGCTGCTGTACTTGGATAAGTAATTTGTCTCCATTGTGCGTGTCATGCAATCCTGGTGGAGCTGTGCTCATAGTAGGTCTGCAAGGAACACCCATGACTTAATAAAGAAGAGACCAGGCTGTAAAAATAAAAATAGCAACGCACACAGGGCCAGGGCCAGCCTTGGCTATTCTCCTCCTACACACACACACACACACACACACACACACACACACACACACACACACACACACACACACACACACACACACACACACACACACACACACACACACGGCTAAAACTTCCAGCCCCCTGAAGCAAAATCTGTAACCTAATAATGTCAGCCCCAACAGAGGGGATGAATTTGATCCAGGAAAAATACCATCCCTGGCAACCCTGAAGAATATTAAGGTCTTAACAGCCCTCAGTTTAGAATTTTCTTGAAAGGAGAGCTGAAAATAATTACACACCTGTTACTCAAAACTCAGCAGTAAAAAGGAATTTAATGAGTGTATAAATTACCTTCCCAGCGATATAAATTAGGATTTGAGGCCTGAATGACAACAGTGCAGGCTGAGATTTCCTAGGAAGCCGAGCGGCTGGGGCCCATACCCCAGGCACCTGAGGATCTCAGCTGAGGAGGGATCTAAAGGCCACTGTCACCAGCCCTGCTGGAAGGTTCCATAGCTCCACAGACCACCCTTGCCGAGGAGTGCTGGCCCCTCAATGTCCAGCCTAAGCTTTGCAGAGAACAAAGCAGTCTTCCTCCTTCTCCTCCAGTCTCTCCTGTACAGAGATTCTCGCACGGTTTTTTACAGCTCTAAGTTCACATTATCTACACTGCCCTTACAGATATCTGGGGACTATCTCCTGTGGTTCGAGCTACCATGATGATAGGGTACTTGAGGTGGGCTGGTTTACAAGACATGGAAGTTTCTTTCTCCAGCATTCAAGGTCAAGGGCAAACTTGCTGCACCAGGCCATGGCAGAAGATGCCAGATCACAGAGCAGGATGGAGGTGAACCTCAGCCTCAGGAGCCCTCCTGCCATGCCTGATCCACTCTAGTCCATGGTAGCAGCATTTATCCACAACACAGACCCACTCTCCTCACTTGGGATTCAGTTCCCACCTTCAAACCTCAGCCATGACACCAACTGCCTCTGGTCATACTCATGGCAAGGATGGACCAACCAGTTTGGAATCCCAGACTGTTTTTGCAAGAGCTACAGTCTGCAGAGACATTTCCACTGGCCCTCCTTGGGTCTGTAGGAAACATTCCCATTGGTCCTCCTTGGGTCTGCAGGAGAAATGTCGATTGGCCCTCCATGGGTGAGCAAGAGGTATTCCCATTGGCCCACCTTGGGTCTGCAGAGGGATGTTTATTGGCTCCTCTTGGTCACACACCCATCTCCTGCACCAATCACTCTTTTTTTGTTGTTTATTTATGTGGTGCTGAGGAAAGAAATCCAGGGCCTCATGCAAGCTAGGCAAGTACTCTACCACTGAGCCAACTTCCCAGCCCCCAATCACTCTTTTTTTCTTTCATTAAAAAATACCTTTTTTTATTGTGACAATACTGTACAGAGGAATTAAAATTACATGGGCAAGATAATGAGTACATTGCTTATCAAGCATTGTAGCCTCCTCCTTTGCTTCCTCTTCTCATTCCTTCCCATCCTCACCCCGCCTCCCCACGCAATCCCCCCCGCCCCTCACACCCTCCCCCACGAAAGTTGTAAAATTCGTTTTCGACATAACATCTTGTACATCTCATTGTTGCAATAGGTCCAACTGTATCCCTATTTTTTTTTCCTTTGCTGTAACTTCTTTTTTTTTATTTTTTATTTTTTTGTGAACACACTGTACAGAGGGGTGACAATTACATGGGCAGGATAATGCGTACATTTCTTATGAAGCATTGCAGCCTCCTCCTTTGTTTACCCTTCACATCCCTTCCCAGCCTCTCCCCCCATCCCCCCACCCAATCCTCCCCGCATCCCCCCCCACACCAACTTTGTAAAGCTCGTTTTTGACATGACAACTTGTACTTCTCATTGTTGCAACAGGTCCACCTGTATCCTTAAACGACTTGTTTTTCCCCATCTCCTCTACAAGTTATACTGACATCAAATATAGTGAAAGCAGGGGTTATACTGTGTAGGAGGGACGTACAAAGCAACAAAGAGATAATCTTATAAATGCATTAGAAGCAAATGCATGAAAGAAAAAAAAACATTAAAATACATAACTAAGGGTTCATTTTCCTAACATCACATTATCTGACCTTTTCCGCTTTACTCATACATATACTAGATATTGCAAATAAAGGAAACCATGGGACCTATGTTTTTTGGGCCTGGCTTACTTCACTTAATATAATATTTTCCAAGGTTTTCCGTTTTCTAACAAATGGGGCAATGTAATTCTTTCTGATGGAGGCATAGAATTCCATTGGGTATATATACCACATTTTCTTAATCCATTCATCTACTGAGGGGCATCTGGGTTGGTTCCATATCTTAGCTATGGTAAATAATGCTGCAAAAAAGATAGTTGTGCTGGTAGCTTTAGTGTGGTCTTGTTTGTAAACATTTGGGTAAATGCCCAAAAGTGGGATTGCTGGGTCATAGGGGAGCTCTATGTGAAGTCTTTTGAGGAAACTCCATACTGCTTTCCAAAGTGGTTGAACAAGTTTACATTCCCACCAACAATGAAGTAAGGTTCCCTTCTGTCCACATCCCCTGCAGCATCTGTTGTTGTTAGAGTTCTTGATTTTTGCCATTCTAACTGGAGTGAGGTGGTATCTCAATATTGTTTTGATTTGCATTTCTTTTATGGCTCGGGATGTTGAGCATTTCTTCATGTGTCTATTGGCCATCTTTCTTCTTCAGAGAAGTTTCGCTTTAAGGCTTTAGCCCACTTACTTATTGGGCAGTTGTTTATTTGAGGATTTGTTGTTGGGGGATTTAATTGTTTCTGTTCCAAGTATATTTTAGATATGAGACCCTTGTCTGTTGTATGGCTAGTGAAGATCTTCTCCCAATCCGTGGGCTTTCTATTGATCTTGCTAGCTATGTCCTTTGCCATGCTGAAGCTCTGCAATTTCATGCAATCCCATTTGTCCAACCTTTCTTTATTTGTTGTGTTTCCGGGTCTCTATTCAGAAAATTTCGGCCTGAGCCAAGGAGACCTAGGGTTTCTCCTATTCTGTCCTGTAATATTTTCAGAGTGTCTGCTTTGACTTCAAGGTCTTTGATCCATTTGGAGCTGATTCTGGTGCAAGGTGATATCTAAGGATCTAGCTTTAGTTTTCTACAAGTAATTAACCAATTTTGCCAGTACCATTTACTGGAGAGGCTGTCTTTCTTCCATTCTATTGTTTTAGCTCCTTTATCAAAGATTAGATGGCTATAAGTCTGTTGGTTCATTTCTGGGTTTTCAATTCTATTCCATTGGTCCTCCGGTCTGTTCTTATGTCAATAACAAGCTGTTTTGATTGCTATGGCTTTATAGTAGAGTTTGAAATTTGGTATTGATATTCCTCCAGCAGTGATCTTTCCGTTGAGGCGCTTTTTTGCTATTCGGGGTCTTTTATTGTTCCATATGAATTTTTGGATTGCCTCTTCTATTTCCTTGAAGAATGAGGTTGGAATATTGATAGATATCACATTAAATTATTTGTAGATAGCCTTGGAAAGTATTGCCATTTTTACGATATTAATCTTTCCAATCCAGGAGCATGGGAGGTTTTGCCATTTTCTAAGTTCTGTTTTAATTTCCTTTTTCAAGATTTTAAAGTTTTCATCATACAGGTCCTTCACTTCTTTGGTTAAGTTAATTCCTAGGTATGTTATTTTTTGTGGGGCCATTACAAATGGAGTTGCTTTCCTAATTTCTGCCACACTTTTCTCTTTGTTGGCATACAGAAAAGCCATTGATTCTTAGGAGTTAATTTTATACCCTACTACTTTGCCAAAATTTTGAATCAGCTTGAGTAATTTGGGAGTGGAGTCTATGGGATTCTTTAAATACAAGATCATGTCATCTGCAAAGAGGGAGAGTTTTATTTCTTCTTTCCATATTTGGATCCCCTTCATGTCTGCATCTTGTCTTATTACTGTAACTAGGCATTCTAATACTAGATTGAAGAGAAGTGGAGAGAGTGGACAAACCCCTAAGGGTTCACCTAGCCTCACAGAATGACCTCTCTGGGAAGAGAAGGCTGGATGGTGAACCTAATTTCAAAGGTGTAAGATAAGCAGAGCTTAGTTAAGGTCATGCCAAGGACATGACTGCGGTGAGTCTAGATTCCTTCCTGAAACCCATCTGCAAAACGGGAAAGGGGCTGAGCACATCAGGGCACACCTGTCATCCTGTTTACAGAGAAGATATAGGTAGAAGGATCTTAGTCGGAGGCTGACACTGGGCAGAATTGCAAGGACTTTCTGAAAAAGTATCTATAGCAGCTGGGCACTGGTGGTTCAAGCTTTTCATTCTAGCTAATCAGGAAGCTGAGATCTGAGGATCATGTTTCAAAGCTAGCCCGGGCAGGAAAGTCCATGAGCTCTTAACTCCAATGAACCACCAGCAAGACAGAAGTGGTGCTGTGGCTCAATTGTTAGAGTGCTCACCTTGAGCTGAATAGCTGAGGGGCAGTCCCCAGACCCAGAGTTCAAGCCCCACAACTGACAAAAAAAAAACCTTAATGAAAACTGTTGCTGGTGTGTCAGTGCTTCCTGCCACCATCCCCAGACTTCACCCCACCAGTTCCTATAGAGATACCAATTATCTCCCGGGGAGGATGTGAAGTATTCAACATGCTCTCTACTCAAATACATGAATCTTTAACATATTATACCTAAAAAACAAATTCATATAGCACTTTTCTGTGAAAAAGAAATGCTCCAAGTTTGGATCGATGGATAGATGGATGGATGGATTGTGGACAGATTGAGAATGAATGGATGGATAAACAGATGGTAAAGAGGGGGATAAGGGATGGAGGGTAGAAAGATGGATGATAGATGAATTGGTGAGTGGGTGAATGGATGGATGGGTGGATTTTGGATGATGAGCATGGATGATAGATGGATAGATTATGGGTGGGTGGATGGATGATGTGTAGATAGTGGATGGGTGAATGGATTATGGATGACTGATGAGTAAATGCGATTGGAATAATGATGAATGGATGGGCGGATGGACAGATGGTTGAGAGATGGATGAGGGATGGATGGGTAGATATATGGATAATGGATAAATTGACCGCAGGTAGATGGAAATATATTTAGTCTTTGCTCCTCCTAGCACAGCGCTTCAAAAATCTTCAAGAAGATATTAAAGAGAATCATGTTTTGAGGATGAGATTCTTGCTAAGCCATCTTGACAGGATTCTTGCTCAATCTAGGTGATGTAAGGATGAGCGAGCAACCGGGAGAGACTTCAGAAAAGCCCCTAAACTTTGGTGCCATTGGGTTATTATCGGGGGAGCACTGCCACCTAGTGTCCACAGAGGTGAATAGCAGGAGCCTGAAGAGACCATGAAATGGTCAAAGGGTAGTTGCCAAAAAAATCCAATGAAACACTTCTTGCCATGTTTTTTTTTTTTTTTTTTTTTTTTTTTTTTGTGTGTGTGTGTGTGTGTGTGTGTGTGTGTGTGTGTTCTGAGCCTTGAACTCAGGGCATGGGTGCTCTTCCTGAGCTTTTGTGTTCAAGATTAGTGCTCTACTACACAGGCCACAGCTCCACTTTCAGCTTCTGTGAGTGGCTAATTGGAAAAGAGTCTCACAGACGTTCCTGCCCAGGCTGGCTTTGAACCGTGATCCTCTGACCTCGGCATCCTGAGTAGCAAAGAAGACAGGAATGAACCATCCGTGCCTTGATTTTGCCACTTTTTAGTATTTGGAACTGGTTACATTTTTTATTTACTTTGTTAATTTAGAGGTGATATACAGTGGGATTACATTTACATACGCCAGATAATAAGTGCATTTCCTTTCACAGAGTATCATCTGTTTCCTTCATCCTCTCCCATTCCCTCCCTTCTATCTGCACCCACGAGTTGCATAGTTTGCTTTCATCCATGTTTAGTACACTCAATGCTGCACTTTTTCACCCTTTTCCCTCAGATTCTATGGCCTCCCCTCCCCTTCCACAGATGTTCATGTGAATACACTATCTATAAGGTAAAGAACATAGAGTCATCATATAAATAAAAAAACTAAGAAAAAAGTTAGTTATTTCCATATCTTTGGAGTTCATATCAGTATGTGTATTAAATAAATAAAAAGAGGTGCTTGGGTAATACACCTTGGTGATTCTCTCCTAAGGCGATCCTCTTTTGGTCTCACTGTATGTGAGTATCTAGAATTCTGTATAATTTGTCATATACCAGTGTGTTTCAGATCTAATCCACCTATCAGGGAGAATATGCGCTATTTGTCTCTGTAATCTTGGCGTACCTCACTTAACATAATTTGTTCTAGTTCCATCCATTTCCCCGCAAATGATATTATTTTCTTCTTTCTGATGGTTATGTAAAATTCCATTGTACACAAGTACCACTTTCCTTGTTGTTGTTGTTGTTGGTGGTGGTGGTGGTCATGGGGCTTGAACTCTGGGCCTAGACGCTCTTCAGCTCAAGGCTAGCACTCTTACCACTTGAGCTACTTCCAGGTTTCTGGTGGTTTATTTGAGATAAGAGTCTCATGGACTTTACTGCCTGGGCTGGCTTTGAACTGTGATCCTCAGATTTCAGCCACCTGCATAGCTAGGATTACAAGCATGAGCCAACGGCACCCAGCACCACATTTTTTTTGATCCATTCATCTATTGTGGAGCATCTGGGCTGTTCCCATATCTTAGCTATTGTGAATAGTGTGGCAATAAACATGGATGTTCAGGTGTCCTAATCATGATGTTCAGGGTAGATGCTGGGTATGTCTGGGTCATAGGGAAGGTCTACATTTAGTTTTTTGAGGAACCTCCAGATTGCTTTCCAGAGTGGTTGTATTAATTTACATTCCCACCAGAAGTACTGTAAGGTTCCTTTATTCCCACATTCCCCCCACCCCTGCCCCAGCATTATTTGTTGTCCAAATACAGAATACTGGCCAGTATAACCAGGGGTGAGATGGTATCTTTTTGTTTGTTTGTTTTTTGGCCAGTCATGGGCTCGAACTCTAGGCCTGAGCACTGTACCTCAGCTCTTCAGTTCAAGCCACAGCGCCCCTTCTGGCTTTTTCTGCTTATGTGGTGCTGAGGAATCGAACCTAGGGCCTCATGCATGCAAGGCAAGAACTCTGCCACTGATCCACCTTCCCAGCCCTTAGGGTTGTTTTGATTTGCATTTCCTTTATGTCGGGAGATGATGAGCATTTTATCTATGGAGAGGGATGATGAGCATTTCTTCCTGTATTTCTTTGCTATTCTTACTCTTCTGAAATTCCCTCTTTTGCTTCGTTGCCCATTTAGTGATTGGTATATTAGGTTTAACAGAGGTTGGTTTCTTGAGCTCCTTGTATTTTTTTGGCTATTAAGCCTTTGTCTGATGTATTTCTGGTAAAGATTTTCTCTCAGTCTGCTAGCTGTCTTTCTAGGTGAATAACTATGTGCAGAAACTTTTTTATTTTGATGTAGTCCCACTTATCAAGTCTCTCTCCTCTCTGCTGTGCCCCTGGGACTTTATCCAGGAAGTTTCTGCTGTACCTGTAAGTTCTAATCTGTTACATTTATTTAAAGACCCAAGCAAAAGTCTTTTAAAAATGCATACCTTGTTCTTATTTTCATTTTGTATTTTGAGAGGATGTTTTGTTATGTAGCCCAGGCAGACCTCAAACTCATGATCCTCCTGCCTCAACCTCCCAAGTGTTAGAATTTCAGATGTGCCCACATCCAGCTCCCCAGATATTCCTAGGCAGGACAAGCCAGTTGTTTAGAAGGAGGTCTCTTGATTTGGGTTTGTTTGGTGGTTTCACAAAATATGAAGCCAGGCATGGTGGTGCATGCCTATAATCCCAGGAAACCAGAGGTGGCAGGAGGAATTTAAAGCCAGCCTGGGGGCTGGTAATGTAACTCAGTAGGAGAGCACATGCCTAGCATGCCTGGAGTTCTGGGTTCAATTTCCAGCACCACACACACAAAAAAAAAGATAAAAAAGAGATCTAAGTGTTTGCAAATAGAATGTGTCTTAAAGTTGTAAAGTGATAGCCTTGAGCACAAAAGCTCCGGGATAACACCAGGCCCCAAGTTCAAGCCCCACAACTGACTAAAACATAAATAAAAAATAAATAAAAACAAATCAAGCCAGCTTGGACTAACTGAACATTTCAATCCAGTTTCTATACCCCAGTTGGGACCAAAAAGTTTGTTGTTTTTGTTTGTTTTCTTTGTTTGTTTGTCTTTACCAGTCCTGGGGCTGGAACTCTGGACCTGGGTTCTGTCCATGAGCCTCTCTGTGCTCAAGGCTAGCACTCTACCACTTGAGCCACAGCACCACTTCTGGCTTTTTCTGAGTGGCTTATTAGAGATAAGACTCTCAAGGACTTTCCTGCCCACACTGATTTCCAAACATGATCCTCAGATCTCAGCCTCCTAGATTAGCTTTGATTACAGGCGTGAGCAACTGGCACTTGGCTTCAAAGATTTTTTTGTTTTGTTCAATGAGATTGCATAATATCAAGAGTGGTAGTACATACCTGTAGTATCAGCAACTCAGGAGACCAAGGTATAGTAATTTTTAAACTCAAGAATTCTACGGCCTAGCCTAGACATCATAGGAAGACCCCTTCTCAAAAGGAAGAGCTTGTGCAGGGTGTACCCATGTCTGACACTGGGTGTGGAATGAGCCAGGCTGGTGAGCTGCATGGATGGTGTATGTCTGCTCTTCTAGACTCAGTGCCTCTTCCCCTTCATTTCATCCTGGAATGCAGTAGCTAAATTCAAATGCTCCTGACGTCACTAGCAACATGTCTAGCAGCAAGGGACCAACTCAGACTCCTAAATACTTTAGGACAGCACCCAAAGAGGAGTTCCAAATGCTCAACATCAGTAAGTCCTTTTTTGTGCCATTCTTGGGGCTTGAACTCAGGGCCTGAGTGCTGTCTCTGAACTTTTTTTTTCTATTTTTTTCTTTTTTTTGCTGGTGCTCTACCACTTCTGGCTTTTTGGTGGTTGATTGAAGAGAAGAGTCTCACTTTGGTGCTCCAGCTGGCTTCAGGCCATGATCCTCAGATCTCAGCCTCCAAAGTAGCTGGAATTCCAGGAGTGAGCCACCAGCTCCAGACTGAACATCAGCAATTCTTAAGACACTTCCTCTCCTGCGGACTCCCTCGCCATATGTTAGCTGTAGCCCCAAACCAAGCAAGCAACTCCCATTCCTCCCCCTGTATGCTCCTCATAAATATTTTATGGAGCTGTTCATGAATGATGTAGGCAATTAACCTCCATGCTGGTTTTATTAATGGAAGATGTTGCAATTGCAAGAACAGAGCAGGCATCCTTTGTTCAGGAGGCAGGGCCGCCGAGCCCAGGGGACAAGCTTAACAGGTACACACAGGCTGGTGGCTCGTGGCTAATGGGCTGCTGGCATCTGGCCCTCAGAAGGCTGGCACGCAGCCCTGGCAAAAGTTCTGGACAAGCTGTACTGAGCAAGCTCCCCACGTAAGATGGGTGAAAGCGAGTTCACCCCCAGTGGGGTTTGAGTCATAAAAGTCTGCCTTGTTTCCTTTCTGGCATAAACTCGTGCTGGCACACATCCCTTCCCCCCATGCACATGGAACTTCATGTCAGATGTATCTACAGGGAAGGGGAGGGAGAGGGAGAGAGAGGAGGGGGGAGAAAGTTGGAGCAGTGGAAGGAAGGAGGAGATAGGGGGAGGAAGGGAAGGGAGAGGAAAGGAAGAGAGGAAAAGAGGGAGAGGAAGAGGGGAAAAGGGGGAGAGGGAGACAGGGGAGAGAGGCAGAGGAGGGAGAGGGAAAAAGAGGGAGTGAGAAAGACAATAGGGAGGGAGATAAAAGAGAAACAGAGAGAGGGAGTGGGAGATAGAGGAGAGGTAGAGAAGAGAGAGGGAAAGAAGGAGGGAGGGAGAAAGAAGAGAGAAGGGGAAAAAGAGAGGGAGAGAGGAAGAAAGAAGAGGGGGAGAGAGGAAGGAAGGGGGAGGGAGGGAGAAAGGAAGGGAGAGAGAGAAGGAGGGAGAAACAGGGAGGTAGGGAAGGAGAGGGAGGGAGGGAGAGAAAGGGAGATGGAGGGAGAGGAGGAGGGGGGAGGGACAAAGGGAGAGAAGAGAGGAAGAGAGAGGGAGCAAGGGAGGGAGGGACGGAAAGAGGGAGGGAGAAGAGGAAGAGAGAGGGAGAGAGGGAGAGAGGGAAAGGGAGAGGAGAGAGGGAGGAAGAGAGAGGAAGAGGACTTGAGTCCCTGGAAAGCTGAGCTCTGAGGCAGGCCAGCTGGAAACCCTGCCCCTCTCGCTGTAATTTGCATAGGTCTCCGGTTTCCTAGCAATGGTCTCTGATTGTCCCCAGCCCTGTCTGTCTGCCCACCGCCCGCCCCTCCCCTAGGGCGGGGCTCGTAAGGGTGACTGACAATGAAGCTGGGAGGCCCAGCCCTGCTCCAGAGTCCTGGATGCAATCACCAAGAATCCCGCCAATTCCACAGGATGCAGCACCTCCTCCTGGCTGCCTCCTTTTGGTGGAGCAAGGGACTGGATGTGGGGGGAGGGAGGCGCCTCCAGTCTCCCTGGTCCCAGGTTGGAGTAAGGCTGTTTGGGAGGCCCAGCGGGGAGGCTCGGCCAGGAAGGCCAGGCAGGGGAGAGGAAGGAGAGGGAGACTTTGCTCGGGTTCCAGAGGCAGAAGTCGGGGGCCTGGACTCCCACCATGCCCTCGACCTGGGAGGAGCAAGTGAGGCAGTGACAAGCAGAACCAGGACCACCAGAACAGGGGCGGTGGAGAAAGAAGGTCCACGTCAAAGCCCCTCTTGACCACCTCTTCCCATCAAGCCAAGCGCATGTTGGAAGGAAATGTGGGAGCTCAGCATGAGACACTTCTCCCAGTCCCGGACAACTAGGTGGTTATCTGCTATTAGAAGTGTGGGGGGGGGTTGGAATTCCTGGGCCAAGCTTGGTAGCACATGCCTTTAATCCCAGTTACCATTGAGGAAAAGGGTACTAATGCTCCCCTGGAAAAAGCATGAGACCCTATCTGAGAAAGAATCTCAAATAAAAAAGGGCTGGAAGCATGGCTCCAGTGGCAGAGCACCTGCCTAACAAGCAAGACATCCTGAGTTCAAACCAGCAAAGCAAAAAAAAGTCTGTCACACATGCTCTCCTGGTTCCACCCTCTTCTTACCCTGCCAACCCTTCCCTGATGCACCCATATAGTCCTGCAGTTTAAGAACACTGCTTCAGCACCCAGAGCAGACACAAAGACACTGGCTGTGTTCAAGGCCAGCTGCCACGTGCTCATCCAAATCCACACTTTGGAAAGATGACCACAGCCATCGTTCCTCTCCAAAAGTGGCTGTGGGGTTGCTTTCCGCTCAGAACTGTCTGCAGCTGAACAGACCCATGCCACACTTAAGACACAGACCACTGCTTTTCCTTCAGGACTTGCTGGCACCTGGCACTGCTTTTTATTTACCTTAACCAGGACCCAATTCCCAAGCTGGGAATTCAGTCTCTTCCCAACTCTTCCTCAAAAATTGTTCTGACCTGAAGCTTTAAAAATATTAGAGGAAACACTTCAAGACCACCAGGTAGGTGTGGTGGTTTCTGCCTGGAATCCTGGCTACTTGGAGGCTAAGAACAGGAGGACTAGACAGAAAAGTTCAAGATACCCTACCTTAACCCAGAGCTGGGTACAGTGGCATATGCCTGTCATCTCAAGCTACATGAAAGGCTGAGATTGGGAGGATCATGGTTCCAGGCCAGCCAAGGCATAAATAAATAAATAAATAAATAAATAAATAAATAAATAAATAAATAAATAAATAAATAAATGCCCTCAAAACTCCATCTGTACAGAGGGAAGTGGAATGGGGCAACCTGTTCCTGTGGTTCCAACAACAACAGAGCACCTAAAGCAGCCAGGACATGGGGAATGGAAAGCCTCCCCTATAAACAATAAGCAAAAAATAAGGATGGAGGTGTAGCTCAGAAGTATTATGCCAGCTTAGTAAGTATGGAGCTCTGAGCTCAAACACAAGCACAGAGGAGGGGGCAGATGTAGGCACAGGCAATAATTTCCTAAGGATTCTAATAGCTCAGGAAATAAAAGCAAGAACTAGCTGGGTACCCGGTGGCTCACATCTGTAATCCTAGCTACTCAGGAGGCTGAGACCTGAGGATAACGGTTCAAAGCCAGCCCAGGTAGGAAAGTCCATGAGACTCTTACCTCCAACTAATCACCAGAAAACCAGAAGTGGTGCTGTGGCTCAATTGGTAGAATGCTTGCCTTAAGCTGAAGAGCTCAGGGACTGCGCTCAGGCCCAGTGTTCAAGCCCCACCACCTACACACACACCCTCCCCCCCAAAAAGCAAGGAATAACAATTGGGATTGCATCAAATTAAGAAGCAACAGTATAACTTGTGGAGGAGATGGGGAAAAACCAGTTGTTTAAGGATACAGGTGGACCTGTTGCAACAATGAGAAGTACAAGTTGTCATTCCAAAACGAGCTTTACAACATCGGTGTGTGGGGGGGGCAGGGGGGAGGGAGAAGATTGGGATAGGTGGAGGGGGGAGGCTGGGAAGGGATGTGAAGGGTAAACAAAGGAGGAGGCTGCAATGCTTGGTAAGAAATGTACGCATTATCCTGCCCACGTAATTGTAACTCCTCTGTACAGTATGTTCACAAATAAAATTAAATTAAATTAAGAAAAATAAATAAACTGATGGCAATAAACTGAAAAAAAAGAAGCAACAGAGCTGGTTCTGGTTTGTTGTTGTACACCTCTAATCCCAGCACTCAGGAGACTAAGGAAGTATTGGGTAACCTAGTAAGATCCTGCCTCTAGAAAGAGGTGAGCCTTCAGAGCAAGCAAGGCCTGCTGACACCTGGTTTGAACAAAGAACAAATCTCTGTTATTTAAAGTCACCAAGCCCATGAGAATTGGCTGTGGCAGGCTAGAAAAGTACTACCATTCCTTACCTCTCCTCAGGTGTCATGCCTTGGTTGATTCTCTGTGTCACCTTGACTGGGCCAGAGGGTGCCCAGATATGTGGTTTCTGGCCTCCCTGTGAGTTTCTGGATGGCATTGGCATTTAACTTGGTGGGCAGAGTCCAGCCAGGTTGGGCTATGCAGGTGGACGTCATCCAACCCAAGAATAGAGCACAAAGGTGGAAGAAGCTTGATTCTCTCTGCCTGCCAGCTGGAGCTGACACCTTGCTCTTCTCCCCTTGGACTGGGACTGGCACCTCTGGCTCCTCCAAGTCTCAGAGAATCTGAACTCAGGCTGGAATTCACCCTCTGCCTTTCCAAGGTCTCCAACTGACAGATAGCAGACTAGATTTCCATAACTCAGGAACAAATTGCTGACGATAACTCTTACTATGTACAGATGCTCCATGCACAGCCTACACCCCGACTTCCCATAGGGTTATATCCCAAGTCTCCTGTCAAACATTTTGACAGAGTGTAAGTTAAAGATGCCTTTCATCCACCTCCTCCCAGGCATTGTTGCTTAGCAACACAGCACACCACAGAGGGTCCACTGATTTCCCCGGGGATGTGTAAGCTCACTGTCACCATGCAATGTCGTGGACATCACTAGCCAGGGGACCAAGCAAGACTTGGTGAAAGTGAACTGCTCTTGTCTTTGTCCCATGGTGGGATACTGCCATTGAGAGTTTAGCCATCATAAATCAAGAACTGTCCACTCACCTACAGATCCATCCCTTGCACCACCAAGGAAGATGACATAGATCTCATCTAAACAACAAACACAACTGCTCCAGCAGGGAGAGGGCCTTCTCTGCTCCCCAGGAGGATGGCTGTGGCTGAGCCAGGTCATGGGGGCAGAGGCAAATGAGAGCTTGTGGGCCGCTGGAACAGAGGTCCATGCCATTCCTTAAGGCTCCTCCCAGTGGCTCACTTCCTAATATCACCATTTTGGATTCAATGTCAACAGATAAATTGGGGGAAAGAGCATGTGGAGCCCCTGCCTCTGCCTGTCACACTAGCCGGTGGCTCTGAACACTGAGGTCAATGTGGATCTGCAGACACCAGGAAGGCAGTGCTGGATGGAGGTGTCCTAGAGCTACTTGCTGTTTGTATTTGAGGGACAGCTTATAGCTGAAGACCTGTGCTTTTATTATTGGTGTGTGTGTGTGTGTGTGTGTGTGTGTGTGTGTGTGTGTGTGTGTGTGTGTGTGTGTGTGTGTGTGTGTGTGATTGGTACATGCACACACACTGGTTCCAGAAGCTTGAACTCAGGGACCCACTCAGCTGCTTGGCTTTCTTGCTCAAGGCTGGCATTGTACCACTTGGACCACCCCAGGCCCACAGGCAACCCACCAGGCCACACATAGATGGATCCTTTTCCACTGCAGAGATGGGCCTGTGCAAGAGGCAGAGGCCCCGTGTACTCCTTCACCACAAGACAAGGAATGTCTACTCTGTTTCCTGTACCAGGCACCTAAGACTTGAGGAACAAAAAATGGGCTGGGAGGCCTATAAATCCTTTGGTGTTCCTCTCCCATCAACATGTAGTGAGACAAGGCCCCTCCTCTTCTCTGTCTCTGTCTCTGTCTCTGTCTCTGTCTCTCTCTTGTTGGTCATGTGGCTTGAACTCAGGGCCTGAGCACTGTCCCTGACCTCTTGCTCAAGGCTAGCACTCGGCCATTTTGAGCCACCACCTCCACTTACACTTTTCTGGTGGTTTATTGGAGATGAGATACAAAGGGACTTTCTTGTCCAGTTTGGCTTTGAACTGTGATCTTCAGATCTCAGACTTCTGAGGATTACACGTGTGAGCCACCCATACCCAGCTATGTCCCATCCTTTTGATACTAGGTTAGCTGCAGCACCAGGTCTGTGCAGGGCAAAGCCATGCTGCGATGCACTGCTAACTCCAATTCTCCTCAGAACATGCATACTGTTGTCCTGTGCTGCCTTGAAGACCAGGTGCTGGAAAGAAACACACACACACACACACACACACACATACACACACACACACACACACACACACACACACACACACACACACACACACACACCCTGCATATGACCTGAGCCAGCACAGCATGGCAGATGGCTCCAGCTTTTCCACATGCCTCCACCTCCACCCCCAGCCAGTTCCAGCCCCTTGGGGCCTGAAGCAGGTGGCAGAACTACGTGAATAAGCACCTCTGGGATCCTGGCCCACACAAGTACATTGGGGTTCCACCGCTCAATTTTGGGGCTAATCTTTGAGTTCCCTCAGTAATTAAAATTTCAACTTGACCTTCTCAGGGTCACAAGCAAGGCAGGAGTTTGCCTCTGGAAAATTTTAGAACCTTTTATATCATTATGGATCATGGGATCATGTGACTCAGAGAGAGAGAGAAAGAGAGAGAGAGAGAGAGAGAGAGAGAGAGAGAGAGAGAGAGAGAGAGAGAGAGAGAGAGAGAGAGAGAGAGAGAGAGAGAGAGAGAGAGAGAGAGAGAGAGAGAGAGACCAGTTAAACACAAAGAGAATAAAAAGAGCCTGGCACTAGTGGCTCATGCCTGTCATACTAGCTGCAACTCAGGAGGCTACGATCTGAGGATCAAAGTCTGAAGCCAGCCAAGGCAGGAAAGTCCATGAGACTCTTATTTCCAATGAATCAACAAAAAAATGGAAGTAAGGGATGTGACTCAAGTGGTAGAATCCCAATAGAATACCAGTGAAAAAGCTAAGAGACAGTGCCCAGGCCCTTATTTCAAGCTCTAGGACTGACAAGAAGGTGTAAAAGGAAGAGGAAGAAGGAAGGGAAGGGGAGGGGAGTGGAGGGGAGGGGGGAGGGGGGAGGGGGGAGGGAAGAGAAGGGAAGGGAAGCTGCAGTTCTGCGGGACAGGGGCAAATGCATAATGCTAACCACAAAGGGCAGGCCTTGGAGGCCAGATGCAGCCAGAGAACTCTGTGAAGTCTGTCCCAGGAGGGAAGGAGAGGAGAGGGGAGGGAGGGCAAGGGAGGGAGAAAGGAGAGGAGGGGAAAGAAGGGAGAGGAGGAGAGGGGAGAAGAAAGGAAAAGAAAGAGGGGGAGGAAAGAAGGGGAAGAAGGAAGAAAAGGGAAGGGGAGAAAGAAGGGTTATAGGAGAGGAGAAGGGAGGAAAAGAAGGGAAGAGTGTAAAGGGGGAGCAAAAGGGAGAGAAGAAAAGAAGGTAGAACAGAAGGACTGAGTTGCATGAAGGGAGCTGATAGGAGGAATGAGAGGGTGGGGCTGCAATGGTGGGGTCAGTGACCTTAGAAGAAGAGACACAGTTCAGGCATGGTGACTAGTATCTGTAATCACAGCTGTGTGAGAAGTGTAGGTTTGGAAGATCTCAATCAAGCAGAAGGGTGAAACCCTATCAGAAAGAAAGTAAGAAAAAAAAGAAGGAAGGAAGGAAGGAAGGAAGGAAGGAAGGAAGGAAGGAAGGAAGGAAGGAAGACAGACAGACAGACAGACAGAAAGAAAGAAAGAAAGAAAGAAAGAAAGAAAGAAAGAAAGAAAGAAAGAAAGAAAGAAAGAAAGAAAGAAAGAAAGAAAGAAAGAAAGAAAGAAAGAAAGAGAAACAAAACCTTGTTAAGGCCATGGCTGAGGGGAAGAGGGCTTGGTTCAAGGATGTTCCACTGGCAGCTGTGTTGACCCTGGACTCCGCAGAGTGAAGAGCCATGAGAAGCTAATGTGTTCAGTGCTGAGCCAACCTCTGTCCTTGTGACAGGAGCCCCAGCTAAGAGACCCCATCACATGGGGCAGTGCTTCTCCCAGAATCCATTGGGGGGAGGGCAGGCAGAGGGTAACATGACCCAGAAGGATCTCACAGTGAGGGGGGAAACAGAGCTATGGGCTCTTCTTTTCTTCAATCAACCAGCAAAAAGCCAGAAGTAGAGCTGTGGCTCAAGTGGTAGAACACTTTGAGCAAACAAGCTCAAGGACAGCACTCAGGCCCTGAGTTCAAGCCCCAAGACTCGCCCCCCCAAGAAAAGAGAATAAAAGAATCTGTCACAAGAGCTCCAAAAGTGACCTGGGCCCTCAAGAGCAGCAGACCCTTAGTGGGAGGCAGACAAGGCCAGGCTGCCCCCCAGGGCTGCCACTTTGGGACAGGCCCTCCCTGTGCCTGGGGTTGAGGGGCAAAGGCTCTTATGTGCCAAACACAGCCATGGTCAGGGATTGCAAATCTGCTTGACATTGTCACTTATCAGTTTTTTTTTGGGGGGAGGGGTTGTTTGTTTTTGTCAGTCCTGGGTCTTGAACCCGGGGCCAGGCCACTGTCCCTGAGGTCTTTTTGCGCAAGGCTAGCACTCTACCACTTTGAGACAATTCAATTTTCCAGGAGATGTGCTGTTCCATGTATCCCCAGCCCCAGCTCCACTTTGACTTTCTGGGGTTTACTTGGAGATAAGAGTCTTTTGGAAAACCTCAGATCTCAGCCTCCTGAGTAGCTAGGATTATGGGCAGGCATGAGCCACCAGCACCTGCCTGGCTCCCTCCTCAGCATTTAGCACCAGGAAGCCACATGAGCAGGAACCCAGAGCTAGGGGAGTGCAAAGCAAAGGCAGATCACAGTCCAACACCAGCTCGCATCTTCTTTACATATGGAGAGCTCTGGCAGTCCCTCTTCAGCGTTTTGGGGGCCACCAGCTGTGCCAGCAGGCTGGGCCATAGTCTGGGCTTAGCCACAAGTGCAGGGCTGGGCTGAAGGGGACTTGAGCTGCCATTCCAGAGAGGCATTAGTCTATCAAGTGGCAGATGTTTTCCTAGGGTCTTGATCCAGTCTTTTAGCCCCCTGGAGCACAAAGGTGCAGGGCCCTGGGAATCAAGCCCTACCCCCAGGTTTAAGCCCTGCCCCTGCTCCTCTTAATCAATGACTTTTCAAATTAGCACCTACATCACTGCAAGTTTCGTTGTGACATTTCCACAGGTCTACAGTGCATCTTGATCAATATCTCCATTTGTCTACCCCATCACTGAGCCCTTCTTAAAGAAATCTCAGGCTCCAGGGCTGTGGGTTTCTTCTGTAATTCCAGCTACTCCGGAGACTGAAATCTAAGGATAGAGGTTGGAAGCCAGCTGAGGCAGGAAATGTAAGAGTTTTTTATGTCCAAATATCTTAACAATAGAGCTCCATCCTTAAGCAGAAAAAACAGAATTACAGGCCCTGAGTTCAAGCACCAGTATATATTTTAAAAAATGTGGTCTAGGGTAGCAAAAATCATGATCCTATCTCAAAAGTAACTATAGCAAAAGTCAGTATACACTGTGGAAAATGAACTGTGTAACTTGCAGGCAGGCTGGGAGGGAGAAACTGAGAAAAAGCAAAGAAAGGAGTGAAATGTATTCAATGCCTGACTTATGAAATAGTAACCCCTTTGTATAACACCTTAATAACTGAAAAAAATAACCACAAGCTGGGCACTGGTGCCTCATGCCTGTAATCCTAGCAACTCAGGAGGCTGAGATCTGATGATTATGGTTCAAAGTCAGCCTGGGCAGGAAAGTCTGTGAGGCTCCTATCTCCAATTAACCACCAGAAACCCAAAGTGGCACCGTGGCTCAAGTGGTAGAGCACTTGCGTTGAGCTGAAGATCTGAGGGACAGCACCCAGGCCCAGAGTTCAAGCCCCACGAAGACCACCCTGCAAAACAAAAAGGTTTTCCTAGGGGCAGGGTATGTGGCTCAGTGGTAAAGTGCTTGCCTAGCATGCATGAGGCCCTAGGTTAGATTCCTTGGTACCACATAAGATTAAAAAAAGAATCATAAAAAAAAGTTTTTCCTAGAGTTACAAGGATTTTCCCTTATGTTTCTCTCTGGATATATGTATTTGATCCTAGGGCTTGAACTGTACCTGAATGCTGTCCCTGAGTTCCTTTTGTGCAAGGCTAACACTCTACACTTGAGCCACAGTGCCACCTCCAGCATTTACTATGTTAAATTGGAGATAAGAGTCTTATCTCCAAAGCCCAGGCTGGCTTTGAACTTCAATCCTCAGCTATCAGCCTCCTCAGTGGCTAGGATTACAGGAGTGAGCTACCAGCACGCGATTATATTTTATTTTTAGTTTGCCTTTAATTCTGTGATCCCTTTTAAGATCACTGATCCAATTGTGTAGGCTTGGTTACTGTTGTTGTTGATGATGATTAAGCAGATGTTTCGATGACGTGTTTATCTTCTCTTCTGAACTTCCTCTGTCCCTACAGCCACACAGCTGTGCATTTATTTCTAATTTACTAACTTCTAATGCATGAAGAGCAGGATGAAGATTTGCCTGCTAAGAAGAAAGGAAGGAGAATTCAGATTCAGAAAATTGTTGAATTTTTTAAACAAATATTCCTTGGGTGCCAGTGTCCAAAAAGAAATATAGTAATTACCTGACTTACATAACTGTGACCCCTCTGTACATCACCTTTATAATAATAAAACAATTTATAGGCACCATGGCTCATACATATAATCCTAGATATTCAGGAGGCTAAGATCTCAGGATTGCAGTTCGAAGCAGCCTGGGCAGGAAAATCTGTGAGACCCTTATCTCTGATAAACTACTCAAAAAAAGCTAGAAGTGGAAGAGCGTTAGCCTTGAACTTGAGCTGAGCAATAATGCCCAGGCCCAGAGTTCAAGCCCCACAACCACCACCAACAACAACAAAAAATCCACTTCAACACTCCTTATGGGGCTGAGACGGTGGCTCAGTGATAGAGTGTTTTGCCTTGCATGCTTGAGGCCCTGGGTTCAATTCTTCAGCACCACATAAGCAGAAAAATCTGGTAGTGGTGCTATGGCTCAAGTGGTAGAGTGCCAGTCTTGAGCTGAAGAGCTCAAAGGACAGTGCCTAGACCCAGAGTTCGGGCCCTAAAACTGAACAACAACAACAAAAAAGCCAGAAGTGGCACTGTGGCTCAAGTGGTAAAATGCTCCTTGAACAAAAGACACCTGGAGGAGACAGCACCCAGTCCTTGTCTCCAAGCCTGAGGGCAGACAAAAAAAGCAAAAGAATAAAAAAGAATAATAATTTTTAAAATCCACATATTTCAACCATTATGCTACTGTGGTCATGGGATGGAGATAGGACATTTATCAAGAAATGCCCTCCAAACCAAGTCCTTGTAGAATTATTGAAAAATCTTGGCCAGATGCTGGTGGCTCACACCTGTAATCCTAACTACTCAAGAGGTTGAGATCTGAGGAACGCAGTTCAAAACCAGCTTAGGCAGAAAAAATCTGAAAGACACTTATCCACAATTAATCAGCAAACTACTGGAAGCAGAGCTGTGGATCAAGTGGTAGAGCACCAGCCTTGAGCAAAAAGGCTCAGTAAGAGCACAAGGCCCCAAGTTAAAGGAGATGGAGGGAAGGAAGAAAGGTAGGAAGGAAGGAAGGACGGAAGGAAGGAAGGAAGGACGGAAGGAAGGAAGGACGGAAGGAAGGAAGGAAGGAAGGAAGGAAGGAAGGAAGGAAGGAAGGAAGGAAGGAAGGAAGGAAGGAAGGAAGGAAGGAAGGAAGGAAGGAAGGAAGGAAGGCTTATCAAATGTCTTCCTGAACAGAGAGCCAGGCAAAGTCGTGTGTGTCTGTAATCCCAGCAATCAGAAGGCAGAGGCAAGAGAATTATAATTTCCAGGCCACCTGGAACTCCATAGCAAAACCCTATTTCAAAGAACAGGAGAGGAAGCCAAGTCCTGGTGGCTCCCATCTATAATCCTTGCTACTCAGGAGACTGAGATCTGAGGATCACAGTTCAAAGCCAGCCAAGGAAGAAAAGTCTGTGACCCTCATTTCCAATTAACTAAAAAGCCAAAATGGAGCTCAAGTGGAAGAGTAACAGCCTTGAGTGAAAAAACTCAGGGACAGCACCCAGACTCTGTTCAAGCCCCAGGACAGGCATGAGTGTGCGCATGTACGCATGCACGCACACATACACACACACACACACACACCACCACCACCACCACCTCCACCACCTCCATGACCACCACCATCCAAGCCCCTCGCCAGGCAGAAACTTCAGACAGCAAAATGAAGCTGCCATCACTAGTGCTTTCTCTGAAACCCACATTGCTAAATGGCTGGGTGTATTTTCCAAAGATGGCTACAAGAATAGTTTCAACTACATACTTTTCCTTAGTTTCTTTTGATTTTGAAACAGTGTCTCACTATATAACCCAGACTGGCCTAGAACTTCTGATTCTCCTGATTGCCAGCACATACCACCATACTTGGCTTTGAATATTTTTTACCAAGACCCATATTAAGAAATGGTTAGATATGGAACCAACCTAGATGCCCCTCAGTAGATGAATGGATCAAGAAAATGTGGTATATATACACAATGGAATTCTATGCCTCCATCAGAAAGAATGACATTGCCCCATTTGTTAGGAAATGGAAAAACTTGGAAAAAATTATATTAAGTGAAATAAGCCAGGCCCAAAGAAACATAGGTCCCATGGTTTCCCTTATTTGTAATATCTAGTATATGTATGAGTCAAGCGAAAAGGTCAGATAATGTGATGTCATGAAAATGATCCCTTAGATATGTATTTTAATGTTTTTTTCTTTCATGCATGTGTTTCTAAAGCATTTATAAGATTATCTCGTTGTTGCTTTGTATGTCCCCTCCCTGCTTTCACTATATTTGATGTCAGTATAACCTGTGGAGGAGTTGGGGAAAAACCAGTTGTTTAAGGATACAGGTGGACCTGTTGCAACAATGAGAAGTACAAGTTGTCATGTCCAAATTGTGCTTTACAACGTCGGTGCGGGGGGGGAGGGGAGGAAAGGGGGGGCAGGAGAAGGATTGGGATTGGGGTGGAGGGGGGAGGCTGGGAAGGGATGTGAAGGGTAAACAAAGGAGGAGGCTGCAGTGCTTGGTAAGAAATGTACTCATTATCCTGCCCATGTAATTGTAACTCTTCTGTACAGTATGTTCACAAATAAAATTAAATTAAAAAAAAAAAAAGAAATGGTTAGGCCGGGCACACACCTGTAATCTTAGTTGCTCAGGAGGCTGAGATCTGAGGATCATGATTCAAAGCCACCCCAGGAAAGGAAAGTCCAAGAGACACTTATCTCCAATTAATCAGCAAAAAGCCAGACATGGCACTCTGGCCCAAGTGGTAGAGAATTTGCCTTGAGCTGAAGAGCTCAGGGACAGAGTCCAGGCCCAGATTTCAAGCCCCATGACTAACACCAACAACAAAAACAAGTTTAGGCTAGGCAATGGTGGCTCCCACCTATAATCCTAGTTACTCAGAAGACTAAGGATCTGGGGATTGTGGTTGGAAACCAGCCCAGGCAGGAAAATCTATGAGACTCTTATCTCCAATTAACCACTAGAAAACTGGAAGTGGAGCTATGGCTGACAAAAAAGAAAGAAAAAGAAAGATGCTTTTTAGGCCAGGTGCTGCTGGCTCACACCTGTAATCCCAGCTACTTAGGAAGCTGAGGTCTGAGGATCAAGGTTCAAAACCAGCCCTGGCATACAAATCTGAGATTCTTCTTCTTCTTCTTTTTTTTTTTTTTTTCTGGTCATGAGTCTTTCTTTCGTGTATGTGTGTGCATGTGTGTGTGTGCTGGTAATAGGACTTGAACTAAGAGAATGAGTTTTTGCTTTGACTTTTCTGCTCAAGGCTGGCATAGCACAACTCAAGCCAGAGCTCTACTTCTGGCTTTTTGGTGATTAATTGGAGATAAAAGTCTCAAGGAATTTTCTGCCCTGGCTAGCTTGGAGCTACGAGTCTTACTTCTTACCCTCCTGAGTAGCTCAGAAAACAGGCATGAGCCACAGGCACCCAGCTAGCTCCATGATATATTTATCTAGTTGGACATTTTATGATGTTTCCAGGTTAGTTTTTGTTGTTTTATTCTTTTGCCTTTTCAAAAGGATCTGAAATAGCACAGTTGTAACTCAGTAATGAAAGTACATGCGATTCTTTCTATAGGGTGATTTCTTAGTGGTAGCATTTCTAGGCTTGTAGAGAGCTGCGAGAGGCCGCACCTGGAAGATGGTGCCAGCTTCCGCCTTCCGCCTTCCCGATGGCGAGTGCTCTCTGTGGTAAACAACTCCTGATATGGCTAAGGCAAAGAATCTGGCTTGCTTCCGCGCACCTGAACCTAATGGTGGTTCCCACGTATCAGGGTTGGCTACCCAGCGGGTACTTAAGGCTGTGGGGAATTCTCCCCGGGGTTGGGGGTCAGAAGATTAAAAAAAAGGTCCTGAATAAACTGCAGAGAGAAGAGTCCGCTGTCGCGTCTTCCTTGCTGGTCGAGGCAGTAGCGACACGTGGCGGCCCATAAGGGGACTCAGCCATAACCCCAACGAGGACTCAGAACTCTCTGCGGTCAGGGTGGTGCACTGGTAAGTTCCCAGGTAAAAGGGGAATCCGCGACAAAAGCGGGGGTAAGTCCCCAGGTAAAAGGGGAATCCGCCACAAGAGCGGGGAATAAGTTCCCAGGTAAAAGGGGAATCCGCGACAAGAGCGGGGGGATTTTTGCTCTTCTCAGTAGATAAAGAGAGAGTGAGAACCCGGGGCTAGTCAATAGAGTAGCCAAAAGTGAAAGTAAAAGTTTGTTTACCAGCTTTAAATGTTTAAAACATGGGCGCTTCTTCTTCGCACCCAATTTTTTTGGCTCTCAATGAGCTACTGCACTCAAAAAGTTAAAAATAAAAAAGAGTACTTTAGAGAGATTTTTGAATGAATGTGACATCATTGCCCCGTGGTTCGCTGTCTCCGGAAGCCTCACAGTGGCCTCTTGGGAGAAACTAGGGAGGGACCTAGATTTTGCCTCTGAACAAGGAACGCTTAAGAGCGGAGTGAGACCAATATGGAAACTGATAAGAGGCTGTCTCGAGGACCAGCGTTGCAGTGAGGCGGTAGAGAATGGTCAGGCCGCCTTAGAAATGCTGCAGGAAGAAAGATCAGAAAGGGCAGACAGCGAAAAGGAGGAGAGCAGGGGGGGGTCATACCCTGATTTTGCCGAACTAGAGACCTCTGAGTCTACAGACTCAGAGGAACTACAATCACTCATAGAACAAATAGAAAAAACAAAGATAAGAAAGAGGAGGAAAGGGAAGGAGAGAGAGGACCCAGATAAAGACGAATGCACATCCTCCATGCACCGCCCCACACCTTCAGCCCCTCCGCTCTATGCGGAGGACCCCGGAAGTGGCAGCCCCGGCTGTTCTTTCAGCCCAGGTGTGTGGAAAGCGGTCAGAACCGAGTTACATCTAGCCTGTCCAATATTTCAGGATCCACAGGGACAGCGGTATCATGAACCCTTAGATTTTAAGGTTATAAAATCTTTAGCTGAGTCTGTGCGGACATATGGAATCACAGCCTCCTTTACTGTAGCCCAGGTGGAGGCCCTAAACAGACATTGCATGACACCCGGTGATTGGAGTGGGCTCGCACGAGCTTTTTTGAGCCCAGGTCAGTATTTAGATTGGAAGGCCTTTTTGATTGAATTTACTAGTGAAGAGGCTGCGGCCAATCAGGCTGGGGGAAACCCAGCTTGGGACAGAGATATGCTGCTTGGACAGGGGAGATTCGCCAATCAGCAGATAGGCTACCCGGTCCAAGTTTATGAACAAATCAATAAAATTGGCATAAAGGCATGGAAGGCCTTACCAAATAAAGGCGAGGTGAGTGGCAATCTCACCAAAATCCTGCAGGGCTCTATGGAGCCATTTTCGGACTTTGTTGCTCATATGGTCGAGGCCGCTGGCAGAATTTTTGGTGACCCAGACGCAGCCATGCCATTAATTAAAAAGCTTCTTTACGAGCAGTGTACTAAGGAATGCAGAGCCGCCATAACCCCATATAAGAATAGGGGACTAGAAGCATGGATGAAAGTTTGCAGAGAGCTGGGCGGACCACTAACTAATGCTGGATTAGCTGCTGCTGTGGTGCAATTAACCCAGAAGAAGGGGGCTGGGAAGGTGGCTCAGTGGTAGCACGCTTGCCTTGCATGCCTGAGACCCTGGGTTCGATTCCTCAGCACCATATAATCAAAATGAAAAAAGCCGGAAGTGACGCTGTGACTCAAGTGGTAGAGTGCTGGCCTTGAGCTGAAGAGCTGAGGGACAGCGCCCAGGCCCAGAGTTCAGGCCCAGGAAAAAACCTATTTAAAAAACGCTGCAAATTTGTCTAAACAGTTGTCTAGTTATCTTTTAGGTAATTGAACTGGGGAGTTCGACAGCCTGATGGAACAGCTCAGGGTTGCCATCGTCATGGTGAACTCGACCCGAGTGGATGCCGGATTGGCGGAGGGGTTATCTTCATGGATCTCCGCTGCTATGATTCATCTCAAGGAGGGGGCAGATTTGGGAGCCCTGATAGGCCTCCTGATGTTAGCCTCCTTGGTATGTCTGTGGTGCATTTGCCAAATTAGAGGTTCTCAGCGTCGCAGTGCAGCCATGATTATCCAAGCCTTTACAGTCATTGGAGCAGGTCAGTCCCCCTAAGCGTGGCTTGCCACCCTAAAACAATGAACACAGATTGCAAAGCCAAAGTACTGCAGTCGAGAGGCATGAGTTTTGCCCTCGAGGAGAGCATGTTTGATTGCACATGGGTTCGATTCGCCTTTTCCCGTCCTTGTGAAAAACAAATCAATGGACAGGCTGAGTCATCCCTAGAGAAGGCGCCCTCTGGGAGAAGGCTTGTATGCAGTCCTTGCAATTGCACAACAGGGATCAGACCTCTGTTCTCATCTGTGTTCTTTAAACAAAAAAGGGGGAACTGTAGAGAGCTGCGAGAGGCCGCACCTGGAAGATGGTGCCAGCTTCCGCCTTCCGCCTTCCCGATGGCGAGTGCTCTCTGTGGTAAACAACTCCTGATATGGCTAAGGCAAAGAATCTGGCTTGCTTCCGCGCACCTGAACCTATTGGTGGTTCCCACGTGGCGTATCAGGGTTGGCTACCCAGCGGGTACTTAAGGCTGTGGGGAATTCTCCCCGGGGTTGGGGTCACAAGATTAAAAAAAAAGGTCCTGAATAAATGGCAGAGAGAAGAGTCCGGTGTCACGTCTCCTTGCTGGTCGAGGCGGGTAGCGACATAGGCTCAAGGAGCAAACGCTTTTCTTGAACAAACAAACTTATTTTCTGCCAGGCACCACTATAATTTTAGGTACTCAGGAGGCTGAGATATGAGGATCACAGTTTGAAGCCAGCCAAAGCAAGAATGTCTGTGACTCTTGTCTCCAATTAACCACAAGAAAACCCGGAGTGGCGCTGTAGCTCAAGTTGTAGAGTGCTAGCCTTGAATTGAAGAGCTGAGGGACAGAACCCAGGCCTAGAGTTCAAGCCCCTGACCGACAAAAAAATTAATAATTCTATACTCTTCAGAAATACACACATATACATATCACTTACAATTTCAAAAGGGTGTTCTCATACTCTCAGTCACTAGTTCGTTCAATGCTCATGACTCCTCCACAGGGAGGAAACCATTATGAGAAAAGCAAAGAGGTTTCATTGAGTGAAGCCATTCGCTTAGTGTGACACACACAACCAGCCAGTTGCTGATCCTGCCTGCCCTTCATGTCACCTGTTCCACACTCCTCCATTCCACCACCTCATGTCCACTCCTCACTTCATAAGATTCCTGTGATAGAGACCTTCTAGACCCTTCTAGATCCACAGTGGATGGCTGATCTTGCAACCCCCATGAATGGAGCCAGAACTGTTTCTGTAAGAGCAAGTGGATCTTGGCCAATTTACTTTTGTAGGATGATGTTCAGGGGCTCCATTCAGCATGAAGTAGATAATTTCTGGGGCTCAGATAGTTCTAGCATTGCTTTCATGGAGCCCAGAGAATGCCCTTTGGTCAATAGATCCTTGTCAGTTCACTAGTATAAATTAAAAATTCCACCATAAGATTTATTTACTGATTTATTTATTTTTCCCCAAAGAAGATCATTGTGATTCTGGTTAAAATACAAACCTGCACAAAAGGGCACAGAGTCTGACCATTCGCTTACACACCTTGATCTCCTTCCAGCTGTCTTGGTTTCCTGATTGTCAATGCACTGAAGCCATAGTACCTGTCATACCTTACTGAAGGCAGTGCAGATGTAGCCCGCAGCAAGGTGCTCACAAGAGTCCCTAAGTGCTAAGTAAAACCAGGTCTCCTGGGTGCTTCTTTTTTGTGGTAGCTACTGGGGAAAGGAGCTGTAGGAGGGTCAGGACCGAAGAAATAGCAGTGCACCTGGGAGGAGCAGCTCGTGGGCCATGTGACAAGGGATGTGGCCCTGGTGGGAGGTGGGGGTTGGTAGAGAGGATAGATGGATGGTAGGGAATTCCAAGTGCTGTTGTCCTGCTGTCTGGAAAACCCATATAGGTGACAGACCAAGGCTGGTTTCCTCTTTCCTTCTCATCACAGCAGGTGGGGCCCACTCTGGGTGGCCGGGGGAGAGAGGGGAAGAGGAGGAGGAGGAGGAAGGCAATCAGGTTCTGGCTAAGGATGGGTTCACACTCTCCAGGAAACTATAACATGGGCTCTAGAACAGCCTAGTGCAGAATTTGGAGCGGCCAGGCGGGGCACAAGGCTGTGGATGATAGCAGGTGTGGGTGTTTTATGTCTGTGGTGGTGCAGGTTTGCCGGTTTGTATGACTTGCCTTTTAATGTTCTGCATCTCAGGCATTGTTTCTGCAATGCTCGCTCTTTCTCTTTCTCCCTCTCCTTCTCCCTCTCCCACTCCCCCCTCTCTCTGTCTCTCTGTCTCTCTCTCTCTCTCTCTGCTCCTAGTCATCTTCCCTTTGTTTCTGATCTTTGGAAATGCAGAGGCATCACATAGAAGGGCAGAAACAATGCAGTTCCTATGCCATGCACCACATGTCTGTACACACAGGCCACCACTGTGGCCCACGTCATCCTGCAGCTCAAGGATATCCACACACAAAGGACCAAGGATCAGGCTTTGTTAAAGCATAAAGCAGGCAACTTGCAACTCAGACTTTGCCCTTCACCCTTCTCTCCTCCAAAGATCTATTAAATGTGCAGACACAGAAATATGCTTATGCTGGCAATGAGGCTTGAACTCTGGACCTCATGCACTTCCTTAGCTTGTTTTGCTCCAGACTAGTGCTTTACCCACCATTTGACTGACCCCTCCAATTTTGACCTTTTTCTGGTTAATTGGAGAGAAATTTTCCATGGATTTGTCTGCCCTGGCTGGTTTTCAACCTTGATCCTCAGGTCTCAGCCTCTTGAGTGGCTAGGATTAGAGACATGAGCTATTAGTACTAATGTGAGAAAAAGTCTTTTCTATCAAAAGAGTTTTCTTCATTTCTGTTAATATTGAGAGATTTTCTTTTCTTTTTCCATTTTATCCACTATGGGTCTTTAACTCTGAGCCTGGGCACTGTCCTGAGCTCTTCAGCTCAAGGTGAGAGCTCTACCACTTGAGTCACAGCGCCACTTCTGGTTTTCTGGTGGTTTATTGGAGATAAAGAGTCTCATGGACTTTCCTGCCCAAGCTGGCTTTGAACTGTGATCATCAGATCTCAGCCTCCTGAGTAGCTAGGATTACAGGTGTGAGCCACCAGTGCCTTGTGAGAATTGTTTTTCTGAAGGGTTCCTGCTTTGGCCAGGTGGCTTCGCCCTTGTTAAGTACACTTTAATTACAAACTTCCTTTTCCTGAGCACCTGAGAAGCTCCTTGAATTTTAATTACATCTGCATCCCTTTCCACATTGTGAGCCTGAGCCCAGCCAATGGGAGCAGAGGGGTGGTGCCTGCTGGATCAGGGACAGAAAGGGAACAGCCAGCCTGCCTGCTCTGTGTGGTTGCTTGCCAACTTTTTGACTGATGGTGCATTCTTCTGTAGGAATAAACTTAGCCTTGGTGAGTTCCTTTTGAGATACCCAGGAACTAAAAATCCACTTTACTGTCCAGATCCTAAACCTACACAACCTGGAAGTCTGCATGTACACAGAAGAGGTAGGGCTTGCTGCCTGTCCTGAGCAAAGCAGCGTTGCTCTATATCTGACCATAATGCACTTGTACTGAGACAGGAGACAGCATGGGATAGACTAGAATCTCCATCAGCTCTGTGACCTTGTCTCTATCTCCTGGCTGTTCATTTGCCCATTCAAACAATGGAGTTCATGCTTAGCAATCTCTAAATTCTTCTCCAGTCCCGTTGGCCTTGTCCTCTTGCATTTCCCAGGCTCCTTCTTCTCTCCTATATATTTAAGACATTTTTAAAATTTGTTTATTCCTGGTGCCAGTTATGGGACTTGAACTCAGGGCCTGGGCACCGTCATTTATCTTTTACTCACAAAGCTGGTGCTCTACCACTTGAGCCACAGCCTCACTTCTGGCCTTTTTTTAACTCATTAATTGGAGATAAGAATTGCACAGTCTTTTCTGTCCAGACTGGCTTTGGATAGCAAGCCTCAGGTCTCAGCCTCTTGAGTAGCTTGGATAACATATATGAGATATTAGTGCCCAGCAATCAATTATATCTCTAAATGAAGTGAAACATACAGAAAATATTAATTTCAATGTTGGACAATAAAGTTCTATAACGAATAATCCATCTTAGACTGTCTTTTTGTCAAACATATAACTTCTTTCTACTCTGTCAAGTCCCTTAATAATGGCAGCCCTTATGGCCAAATGGTTCCTAACAGGTGAGTACCCCCTCCCCCCACACCAGGGAGGGATTCGAGGAAGACACATATTTTTTAAGACAGACATTCAGACAACGGCACTCATTCATGCCCCTAAACTCATGTCTTTTCTAATTGTAAAACACATTAACTCACCTGGCACCAGTGGCTCACACTTGTAATCCTAGCTGCTCAGAATGAGATCTGAGGTTCATGGTTCAAAGCCAGCCCAGGCAGGAAAGTCCATGAGACTCTTATCTCCAATTAACCACAAGAAAACTAGAAGTGGTGCTGTGGCCTAAGTGATAAAGTGCTTGCCTTCTGCTGAAGAGCTGTGGGACAGTGTCTGGACCTAGAGTTCATGTGCCATGACCAAAAAAAACCCCAAGAAAACAAAATAGACACATTAACTTCATCCTAGTATTCCCCATCCCTCCATCCACAAAAAAGTAAACTTCGTCACTTATTCCAGCATTAACTTTAAAGTCTAAAATCCCCAGTATGATCTAAGTCACATATAGACCAGTTTTAAATCACGCTTCCTTCTGAATTTGTATGCCAGTATAACCCAGTGTATAGCTCTAAAACACAATGGTGGATTGGCATAGAATGGACATCCCCATTTCTAGAGTGCTACATGGCACACAAAAGTCTCCCAAATCCAACAGAGTAAGCAACATTAAATCTCAAGGATGAAGATGGGTCATCTTAATGAAATTCCATTTCGTGGACACTTAAGGCCTCAGGAAGACTTTCCTAGGTGATGCTCAAATTTCTACTCATGCTGAAATTTCATGCCTATGATTTCTTTAAGTTGGGGCTGTACATTGTAGCTTTGTGCGTGCGTGTGTGTGTGTGTGTGTGTGTGTGTGTGTGTGTGTGTGTGTGTGTGTGTGTGTGTGTGTGTGTGTGTGTAGCCTGGTCTTCAATCAGTCCTCTCAATATTGTCCTAGCAGAGATCTTGATAAGACTCCATTGTCACAGCCTGCTCTCTATAGTAGCTCTGTGATAAAGCGCTTGCCTTGAGCTGAAGAGCTGAGGGACAGTGTCTGGACCTAGAGTTCAAGCCCCATTACCAACCCCCCCCCAAGAAACAAAATAGACACATTAACTTCATCCTAGTATTCCCCATCCCTGCACCCACAAAAATGAAAACTTTGCCACTTATTCCAGCATCAACTTCGTCTAAAATCCCTAGTATGACCTAAGTCACATACAGACCAGCTTTAAATCACGCTTCCTTCTGAGGCTGTATGCCAGCAGAACCTAATGTATAGTTTTAAATACAATGGCAGACTGGCATAGAATGAACATCCTCGGGCTGGGAAGGTGGCTCAGTGGTAGAGCGCTTGCCTTGCATGCCTGAGGCCCTGGGTTTGATTCCTCAGCACCACCTAAGCAAAAAGAAAAAACCCAGAAGTGGCACTGTGGCTTAAGTGGTAGAGCACTAGCCTTGAGCTGAAGAGCTGAGGGACAGCACACAAGCCCAGAGTTCAGGCCCCATGACTGGACCCCCCCCCCAAAAAAAATGCACATCCTCATTACTAGAGGGCTACATAGAACAGAAGAAAGGAATAACCATTAAGTCTCTCAAATCCAACAGAGTAAGCAACATTAAATCTCAAGGCTGGAGATGGGTCATCCTAATGAGATTCCATTTCGTGGACACTCAAGGCCTCAGGAAGACTTTCCTAGGTGATGCTCAAGGTTCCACTCATGCTGAAATTTCATGCCTATGACTTCTTTAGGCTGAGGCTGTACATTGTAGCTCTGTGCTTGTGTGTGTGTGTGTGTGTGTGTGTGTGTGTGTGTGTGTGTGTGTGTGTGTGTTTGTGTGTGTGTGTGTGTAGCCAGGTCTTCCATCAGTCCTCTCAATATTGTCGTAGCAGAGATCTTGATAAGACTCCAGTGTCAAAGCCTGCTCTCTATAGCAGCTCTGTCCCTGAAGTAGGACCCTGCCTGGTCTTCAAGGCTTTTGCAAGCATCCTTTGAAATCTGGCCGGAGGAAGCCATGCCCCCATAGCTCCCACCTTCAGATTGCCTGTGGAATTCACTGTATGTGGACAGTACACAAACAAGGCTTGCATTGTGGTGGCCTGAGGCACATCTTGGCCCTCAGAGCCACAGCTGGGGGTGTGGCAGAGGAGTGCTGTTGCAGAATGTAGGGATCAGAAACTAGAACAACTCTGGGCAAGGATCCCCATAGGTCCCACAGGTACTCTGGGCCTGTGAGGGGAAGGATAACCCTAGAAATCTCTGAAATGCCTTCTAGAAGCTTCTTTCTATCCTTTGCTAATCTCCATATGATTACTTGGTCACAACCTTGCTTTTCTGTCCTCAGCACACTTTGTTTATGTGTGTGTGTGTGTGTGTGTGTGTGTGTGTGTGTGTGTGTGTATGTGCACACATATATGCATGCATGTGTGCATGCTGGTCTTGGGGTTTGAACTAAAGACTTTGTGCTCTCACTTAGCTATTTTGCTCAAGGCTGGCGCTCTGCCACTGGAGCCACACCTCCATTTTTGTTTCTTTGCATGGGTACTAGGACGTGAACTGAGGACATTGAGCTCTTGCTTAGCTTTTATGCTCAGGGCTGGTGCTCTAACACTTGGGCCACATCTCCATTTCTGGCTTGGCTTTTTGGCTGGTTAGATGAAGATAAGAGTCTCATAGAGATGTATACCCAGTCTTGCTTTGAACCATGATCATCAGATCTCAGGCTCCCTGAGTAGCTAGGATTACAGGTATGAGCCACTAGTGAACCGTGATCCTCAGATCTCAGCCTCCCTGAATAACTAGGATTACAGGTATGAGCCACTAGTGCTCAGCTTGAACATGCTATTTTGACTCTTTACATGGACAGTCTCAGAACTTTCCAGATCTTTCCATGCTCATTCCCTCCTGAGTGTAAATTCTGGGCTTCAGATCATTTGATAATTCCTCTCTTCTTGCATTTTACAAGAAGCTTTTCAGAGAAGCCACATAGGTTCCCGAACCTTTGCTGCCTGGAGAGATTTCTTCTGCCTGATTCCAGAGCATCACCCCACACATTCTGCCTTCTATAGCATCTGAGGAGAGGGACAGAATTCACCCAGCATCTTTTTTTTTTTGGGGGGGGGTCCGGTCATGGGGCTTGCACTCTGGGCCTGGGCACTGTCCCTTAGCTCTTCAGCTCAAGGCTAGCGCTCTACCACTTGAGCCACAGCGCAACTTCTGGCTTTTTTCTTTTTGCTTATGGGCTGCTGAGGAATTGAACCCAGGGCCTCAGGCATGCAAGGCATGCGCTCTACTACTGAGCCACCTTCCCAGCCCCATCACCCAGCATCTTTGCAAGGTCACAGCAAGGCTGGCCTTTCCTCTTGTTTCTTTCTCACACTTTGCTCAGCATGTCTAACTGAGGCTCCATTTCAGCTGATTCTAAGTCCTGACTGCAACTGCTGAGAACACAGTTGTTTTCCCTCCCTACCACTTTATTCTCACAGAACCTATTGCCTAATGCTTCCTTTACAAAAAAGCAAGACTCCTCATGGCATTCATCTCCAAACCCTTCTAGCTTGGGCCCTGTATCCAGCTCCAAACCCACTTCCACATTGTTAGATATTTAGGAGAGCCACCACAGTGTACCACATGGCTCTGGGACCCATCTTTGTCATCTTATTCCATTGGTATGACTATAACAAAATACCAGAGGCTAGACACTTTATTAACAAGAGAAACTTGTGTTTTATTGCCTTGAAAATGGAGTCAAGTTCATGGCCCAGCTGTCAGAGGCTCAATGGTCAGATTATGCTACAATTGGCTTCCAACATGGTGCTTGGAACACAGCATCTTTGGATGGGGACGGACACTTGCTGAACATGGACACCAGCAGTCAGACTCCCCATAGATTCCTTTCTGATAGCATTAATCTCTCCACAAGGTCAGAGCCCTCCTGGCCTAAACACCACCCCAAGTCACCACCTTCTAACACTGAGAGGATGGGGATTAATTGTTCAGCGTGTGAACTCGTGTGTGTGTGTGTGTGTGTGTGTGTGTGTGTGTGTGTGTGTGTGTGTGTGCTCAGACCACAGTGATCTCACTTTCTGCATCTCTGATATAAAACATTCTGAGTGCTAAACAGGTATATTAAGCAGTTCCATGTAAAATCATATGAGCACCAGGAAACATGCCAGGAACTATAGATAGAGGGAGAAGGGATGATGGCTAGGATTTTTTTTTTTTTTTTGCCAGTCATGGGGCCTGAACTCTGGGCTTGGGCGCTGTCCTTGTACTTTTCAGCTCAAGGCTAGCGCTCTACCACTTGTGCCACTTCACCACTTCCGGTTTCTCTAGTAGTTTATTGGAGACAAGAGTCTCACAAACTTTCCAGCCTGGGCTGGTTTTGAATCGTGATCCTCAGATCTCAGCCTCTTGAGTAGCTAGGGTTACAGAAGTGAGCCACAAGCGCCCGCTTTTTCTAGGATTTTTATCCCTTTCTCCTGAATAGAATTAAACACACTGTGAACAAAAGTGTCAGTTTGTCCTCTGTATCTTGGTATTATTTCCAGGCCACCATTGTGATTTCTGAGTACTAGGATAAAAAGATTCATGAAGCCAGCTTTCCAAATATATAGCATGGAGCTATATTTGGTGATACCGATTCAAACAGCATAAGCTTGTTTATGAATTCTAATTTGTATTTTACTCAGGAATCACATGGAATTAGACACCAGACTAAGGTGAGCTAAATGGAAATGAAATGGACAGAACTCGAGACTTCAAAACTCTGTTGGTCAGCCAGGCCCTGGGGGCTTATGCTTGTAATTCTAGCTACTGAGAAGTCTGAGATCTGAGGATTGCAGTTCAAAGCCAGCCCTGGTAAGAAAGTCAATGAGACTCATGAACCACCACAAAACTGGAAGTGGTGCTGTGGCACAAAGTGGTGGAGTGCTAGCCTTGAGCAAAAAGAGCTGAGAGACAGCATCCAGTACCTGAGTTCAAGCTCCACAATAGACCAAAAAGAAAACAAGACCAAGGATACTAGCCAGGCCCCACGATACTAGTTCAAGCCCCAAGAGAAGCACAAAATAATAATAAAAATAGATGCAATCATGGTTCTAACGTCTGAATTAGCTCTTACTTGTTGGAGTTCTCTTTATGAAGGGATCGAGCTATTAGGGGATACTGGGAGGAGGTGAGGAGTACAGAAGTCAGGCCATTCTCAACGTTTTTGTGTGACCCAACACTCAGTTCCATAACCTTGATGGCTGAGCTGTGGGGTGAGTTTTATAGTCCTTGCCTTCCCTCTCAGGGGTGCAAAGCATCCATTGAGTTCTTCAGGTAATAATGGTAGTGTGCATGCTCTTAGGAGGTCTCCTCATCTATATAATCATGTGAAGTAGAAATGGTGTTTCCACAGCCCTTCAAAACCACCTCCACCAGCACATTGACCCTATGGTAAGGTAAACATATGGGAAGTAAAAACACTCAGGCTGAGTCTGAAGCAGTGAGAGAGAGGACCTGCACCATGCACAGCTCCTCTAGGGTGGAAATCTTCAGCTGGTGCCTTACCATTTGAGCCAAAGCTCCGCTTTCAGAGACATATATATATCTGTATATATGTATATATACATGCTATGTATATATATACAGATATATATTCAAATATATATTATGAAACCTTTATTTATTTAATATATTTTTTGTAAAGATACTGTACAGAGGGTTACAGTTACATGAGTAACGTAATGAGTACATTTCCCATGGAAGCATTGTTACCTCCCCCTCTGTTTTTCCCATACCATCCCTTCCCTCCCTACCTCCCCACTCCTCCCTTCCCACCCTCCACCAGAAGTTGTAAACTTCATTTTCAACAAATTTCTTGTACATCTCATTGTTACAATGTGTCAACCTGTATCTTTATTTCAGCATTTTGTTTTTTTTCTTCCCTTCCCCAAATTAGAAAATTGAATATACAAGATGCAGGGCACTACAATCAGTGAACCAGGGGTTATACCATGGGGAAAGAACAGACAAAAGAAACAAAAAAATCACATAGTACATTATACATACATTAAAATAACAGCAAGAAAGATAAAACCTCTTGTTTCCCTATCTTGGGGTGGGGGGGAGTTCATTTCACTTAGCATCATCTGATATGGTCATATGACAGGCTTTTTTTTGAGGGGGGGGTCCGGTCATAGGGCTTGAACTGTGGGCCTGGGCGCTGTCCCTCAGCTCTTCAGCTCAAGGTTAACGCTCTACCACTTGAGCTGCAGCGCCACTTCCGGCTTTTTTCCTTTTGCTTATGTGGTGCTGAGGAATTGAACCCAGGGCCTCAGGCATGCAAGGCAAGTGCTCTACCACTGAGCCACCTTCCCAGCCCCGACAGGCTTTTTTTTAACCTGGGCTTTGAACTATGATAATCAAATCTCAGCTCAGATTAAAGGTGTGAGCCACCCATGCTTGGCTTTGCTCAGAATTTTTATCCCGAGGGTCTTCTGCCAGCTCTCATTTGGCTGGGGGAGGAAGAGACACCAGTGGGAAAAGGAAATGTGAGCTTTTGGTGGAGGGGGCTAGTGGAAGCTCAGTAGAACTTTCTGGAAGATGGAGTTCTGTATCTCCATCAGGGCTTCAATTCTTTGGACTTCCAATATCCACAATCACTTTTTTTTGTGCTGTAAGTGGGGCTTGAACTCAGGGCCTGGATGTTGATCTTTAGGCTAGCACTCTACTACATGAGCCATAGCTCCACTCCCATCATTTTGGTGTAAATTGGAGATAAGAGTCTCATAGATTTTCTTCCCTAGGCTAGCTTTGAACCTTGAGCCTCAGATCTCAGTTTACTGAGTAGCTTAAATTACAGGCCTGAGCCACCAGTGCGCAGCTTACAATGACTTTTTAGCAAGAGGTAGCTATAGGCAGCCTGTAGGTAGGTGACTTGTTAGATGGGTTTGGTTTAGTACCAGCAAATTGTTCCTGGAACTTAAGCTTGGAGCTTGGGTGCTGTCCCTGAGGTTTTGTGCTCAGGGCTGCTGCTCTATCACTTGAGCCTCAAGTCCACTTCTAGCCTTTTGGTTAATTGGAGATGAGAGTCTCATGAATTTTCAGGATGGCTTTGAATCATGATCCTCAGATCTCAGCCTCCTGAGTAGCTAGGATTACAGGCATGAGCCACTGGTGCCTGACTTTAAAATGAGATATTTTCACATACAATTCATATGTGTTTCTGGCTCCTCTGGGACACCAGTTTTTTTGATAACATTGGTCTTTTTTTGCCAGTCCTTGGGCTTGAACTTAGGACACTGTCCCTGAGCTTCTTTTGATTAAGGCTAGCATGCTATCACTTGAGCCATGGCACCACTTCCACCTTTTTCTATTTATATGGTACTGAGGAATTGAACCCAGGACTTCATGCATGATAGGGAAGCACTCTACCATTAAGTCACATTTCCAGACAATATTGATCCTTATACATCTTCAGTAGTATACTATGAGAAATTGGTGTGTGTGTGTGTGTGTGTGTGTGTGCATGCATGCATGTGTGTGCATATGTGTTTATACATATGAATGAGTATACACCTTGCTTTGCACTTGCCCAGAGCTCTCTAGTTCCAGACCTCTTGACCTGTCTAGCCATTTTAATAATTGATGGCCCAATCATTTATGACACCTGATCCAGGCAATCATTTTACCTTAGAAGTAAGTACATGAGGCCCAGATAAGGTGTGTGACTTTATCAGAGTCATACATCCTCCACCACAGACAGAGTAGGCATTGTTTACATAATATGAAGTTGCCCTGTGGCTCAAGTGGTAGAGTGCCAACTTTGAGCAAAGGAAACAAAAAAGCCAAGAGCAAGTGCAATATCCTGAGTTCAAATCGTAGTACTGGCACCAAAGACAAGGCTTTCTCTGCATCTCTATGTCATGGCATCTCATTTACCTCAGAGATGATCGTTGTTAAGATTCCTGAATGCTTACTTCAACATTTTATTTGCATGAATCTAATAAATTCTTATTTTAACACAACAGTAATTAGGCCACTCATGGTGTGTGTAGACCTCCTCCATTTTTGCTTAACATGTTTGCTTTCATTTCAGCACACAGGACTCTTTTATTTATCTCTTTTTTTGGCTGGTTGTGGGGCTTGAATTCTGGGCCTGAACACTGTCCCTCAGCATTTCAGCTCAAAGCAGTGCTCTACCACTTGAATCACAGCGCCACTTCTGGTTTTCTGGTGGTTTATGGAATATAAGAATCTCATGGACTTTCCTGCCTAGGCTGGCTCTTTGACCCTCAGTCTCAGTTTCCTGAGTAGCTAGGATTACAGGTGTGAGGCACTGGCTCCTGGCTTTATTTATCTTTGATGGCTGCTTATGACAGATGAACTTTAGGCTATTACTCAGGACAAAAAAAGTTAATCCACCAAAAAGCACAGACAAGAAACATCTTAGACTTTGTGTATCCTAGGATCTCTGTACCCACTCTTCTTCCTTCCTCTTCTTTTGAACACTGCTTTAACAATGCAAGGATTATCACTAGCTCACACCAACAGTCTGATGCGGCTACTACCTCCGGTCTCGAATCACAGCTCATTTACTCAGGCCTAAGGTAGAAAATACAAAATGTATCTACCAGACACTTTGGGGGCACATTTCAAGCAAAATCGTGACCAGTCTTGCCTCAACCTTTGCATCTCTGAGTAAGAGAAGAAATCATGTGGAGACAGTGATTCACAGACTCCGGGGCTATTTAGTGGGTACAGCAGAGCTGCTGGAAAGCTCTTCAGTCATTCCTTCAGAGAGCTCTGTCCATTGTGCTGAAGATTAGTCCCCTGCTAGAGGCTTATGTGGAACTTGTCTTGGAATACAGAATTGGAAAGACTCACCTTTTTCTCAATTTGAGAGGGAGGCTCAGAGCATAGCCACACCCCTCCCCCCAATGCTGCTTTATCTCTTTCCTCCTTTTGTTTTGGTCCCACTTCTGTTGTTCACAGTCTTTGGTGATAGCCCTGCTGCCCACACTTTTAGGGCTAGTGAGTGAGTGAATCCATGTGGTCAGGAGGGGAAAGGAGTTGTTTCATCAATTTGGAGGCTTCTGGCTACCATGAAGAGAACCCCCTGGCACAAATGAATTTAAATAAACAACATATACCACATCAGGTATATACCATGTGCAGGCACAGAAGGAGGGATGTGTCAAGGTAAGACACAGAGAGTAGCTGGGTGGGGATGCATCATGGTTTATTTTGGCATATCTATTCAACATATTAAGTCCATCTTTGGGAATAAGATGGGTGGCCTTGCTCTAGGAGACATTGCCTGCCGCTGCTTCACAGAGACAGAAAACTTCTCCCCTCCTCCCTTACACCCTTGACATGCATTCCCTCATTGGCCAGAAATGGGTCACCTGGCCAATTGCTGAGCCAATCATTGATAAGAGGGATTTAGAAAACCAGCCCTGGCTGAGAAAAATTCACTGGGATTGAACAGATAGCTGTTTGGGCTGCCACTGCCCTTTTAAAAAATTCAGTGTATTTTTGTTTGTCAAGCAGATCACATATGGGACACTGGCAGAGAGGAAAGTGGGAAGAACTTTTCTTCTTCAGGGGAGAGATAGGGAGAGTTCTTTCTCTGCAAATCCCTTATGTGAGCTAACCTAGGTCCTGGGGATGAATGGACTTGGAGGAAGGCATTAGAGTGACAGGGAGGAAGAGGAAGAGTTGAAGCTTCAGAGTGAAGCCTGCCTCCTACTTCCTTTTCCATCTTTCTTTGCTTTTTCTTTTTCTAAAATTTCTGTTCTCTGCAGAGAACCAAGCATCCAGAACAGAAGCTCCCAATAGGTTTATCTACTCATTTATCCTTCTCTGGGAACATTTGCTTTGTTAGCATTGAAAAGATTTATTCACCCCATCTTTGTTTTCACCCTTGTGGGCTTTCTGCGTATTATTGGTTGTTTTTTTTTGTTTGTTTTCTTGCTTTTTCTTTTTGTACCAGTCCTGGACATTGTCCCTGAATTATTTTTTGCTCAAACCTGCACTCTACCACTTGAGTCACATCTCCACTTCTGGTGGTTTCTTTTATTTAATTTTTTTTGGAGGGTCGGGTCGTGGGGCCTGAACTCTGGGCCTGGGTGATGTCCCTCAGCTCTTCAGCTCAAGGCTAGCACTCTACCACTTGAGCCACAGCGCCACTTTCTGGCTTTTCTCTTTTTGCTTATGTTGTGCTTAGGAATTGAACCCAGGGCCTCAGGCATTCAAGGCAAGCACTCTACCACTGAGTGGTTTACCACTGGTGGTTTCTTTTGGTAGTTAATTAAAAGAAGGGTCTTACAGGCTTCCCTACCCAAGCTGTCTTTGAACTGCGATCCTCAGATCTCAGACTCCTGAGTAGTTAATATGACAGGGGTGAGCCACAGGCACCTGGCTCTGCTGATTTTATTTTAAGCTTAAAATGGAAAAGCTTCTCTTTGAAATTTTGCTTATGTATATCAAATGTCACTGGAGAGTTGGAACCAATTTACCAAGTGTTTATATCATTTCATTCATTCCCTAATGCATTCATTCTTTCATAATCCTGTAATATCATAAGCACAAGTCCAATGCTGGCCCTTCTTTCTTGCCATAGGGGGGATTTGGGTATGCCCTTTGAGGCCAGACTCCCAGGAGAGTCAAATGAAGAAATACCAACGACTGAGGCAAGTACTGAGAAATATAGTCCCCAAATTCCTTCCATGGAATTTTGCTCCAGTATCCATGCTGCCTGAATCCTGGAATAGGTCACCTGCCTAATCTTGTTTCACAGACAAAGATGGCACAGGTCAGCTGATGCTTTCTGTTGATGTCTCCTCCACATCTTCAGGAAGGAGACCACATGATTACATGACCAGAAGATCATGTGATCGTGTGACCACACGTCTCTTTCGCTGCTCCAAAGATGGCAGACACATGGGATGGGGAACCACATTGGTTTCTGCATCAGGCTGACTTATTCCTTCTGTCTCTACTCCTGTTCTTCAGTTTTCTGGTCTACCTAATGGAAACAAAGATAATGTTTACCTCACTGGGTGATTGCAAAGATAATTCATGGGAAGTCTCTGGTCTAGGCCCTGCCTTTAACAGTGCTCAATACAGTGTATTCATTTACCTACCTGAAAGTGTATTTTAGTCCCAAACAGTACTATTTTCATAAGCAGAGAAGCATGATCATATGCTTTTGCTGTTTAGAAGGAGGTCATCTGCAAAAGGTTGTTGCTCAGACTGGGTTTCTGTCCTGCCTGGGGGCTGGAGTTGTTTGGTCACCCCATGCCTGTTGCTCCCTCAACATGTTAGAATTGAGCTGCATGTATCACTTTGAACTATGATTACTGCCAGTAAACTCTGGGCAGAAGACTGCATTGGAAATGATTCTTGAAGAGTTCAGTGGGACAGAAAATACACAAATGCAGAACATAGGCAACTAGACTAGGAGCATTGACCATTGCCAAATGTAGAGTAGCAAAGAGATCAAGGAGAAAATTCCATGATTATTTCATCCACAGAAATACCAACTGGTTGTGGAAATTTGGGTACATGGGTCTCTCTGCCTTCGCTTGTGTGTATGTGTGTGTGTGTGTGTGTGTGTGTGTGTGTGTGTGTGTGTGTGTGTGTGTGTGTGTGTTTAAAAGAGACAATATTATGATGATATTATATTGTGCTATAGATCCCCCAGATTGTTACCAACCGATGATTTTGCTTGACCCACAGAAGATTTTAGACTTTCAAATTAGTTTGTCAGGTCTGGTGCCTCTGGCACACACATGTCATCCCAGCTACTCAAGAGGCTGAGATCTGAGGATCAAGGTTCAAAGCCAGCCTGAGCAGACCGATTGGAGAGGCTTTTATCTCCAATTAATCAGCAAAAAAGCCAGAGGAAGAGGTGTGGCTCAAGTTGGTAGAGCACCAATCTTGATTTTTTAAGAAAAAGCTAAATCAGAGCATGAAACCCTGAGTTCAAGTTTCAGTGCCTACTACCACACACAAATTAGTTGTCATCATTTAAAGAATAGATGGTTTCATTCTGCATCTGGAGGAACAGATAGCTGGAGTTGAAAATTGCTACCATTAAAAAATGTCATTGTAGCCGGGGGCTGGTGGCTCACGCCTGTAATCCTAGCTATTCAGTGGGCAGAGATTTGAGGATCTCGGTTCAAAGAAAGCCCAGGCAGGAAAGTCTGTGAGACTCTTATCTCCAATAAACCACCAGAAAACCAGAAGTGGCGCTGTAGGTCAAGTGGTAGAGCGCTAGACTTGAGCTGAAGAGTTGCGGGACAGCGCCCAGGCCCAGAGTTCAAGTCCCATGACTGACAGAAAAAGAAAAAAAATCCTTGTTATTATAAAGATGATGCACAGAGGGGTTACAGTTCCGTAAGTCAAGTCATGAAGACAGTTCTTCTTGGCCAGTGGTCACCCCTTCCCATGCTCTTTTGCAGTGTTCCCTACCTTCCCATCTCCACCAGTAAGTTGGATAGTTCATTTAAAAGTGTCCATTGAGTACTGTTACAGCATTGGTTCACCCTTTGTCCCTCCATTTCTATGCCTCCAACTTTGCAGCATTTGAAAGGCCATAAAGGTGATTTGTGGGGGGCAGGGGAAAGGGGGTGCTACATTTCCCGGAACTTCATCTCCACTCACCCAAATGGCTCAGTGGAGTTTGCTGCCTGCATCCCTGAGCAGATCATCTGCTTAGCATGATCCAGATTCTCCTGAGGGTTCTAACTACAGCAAGGCTTGCTCCATCCTTCCAGCCAAAAGGGGAAATAAAAGCAGATTGATATTTTCCTGTCTGTCTGACATTTCACCCCCTCTCCCAGAAAGAATGTGTATCATTAACTTTATTGATCATAACAGCCATTATTTAGTAGAATTTAGGATGATTTCAACACCTTCTCTCAATGGATTCTTTTGAGTTGTTGGCATTAACATCTCCCACTTGGTAGAAGAGGAAACAGAGGTTCAAAGAAGCTAAGGAATTTACCAGGCCAACCTCTGATGCAGATTGACTGACAAAACACAACCCCCTGCCCTGGAACCACTAGAATCATCCAACAGCAGAGATAGGGCCAACTGCTCATCCAATTAAATAACACCAATAAGGCGAGTTTTCAGAGCAGGAAGTTTCCATCTGGGATAGATTTCTCATTTCACATGTCATAGGAAGGAATCCTCAGACCTCTGAATATACCATCTGTGGGCTTGGGAGGAGACAGTGTCCTCCATAGAGGTCAAAGTTTGGCATTGTGATGAGACTCTAGCTGTCAGGCTGAATGTAGCCAGGAAGTAAAACATTGCTTCCAAAGTCAGGGAGAGGTGAGAAAAGAGCTCAGCTCCATGACACTGGCAGAGACCTGAGGCTGGTGCTCTGGGCAACATTTTGCTCAGCAATCTGTGGTGAGATTAGACCAGCTGGGCCTGTGCAAACATTGCACAGTTACAAAACTAGCAGATGTTATAATGGTCATTTGGACCCATAGCTATAGGGAAGATTTTCTTGTAAAAGTTCAGCAGTGGGCTGAGAAACTCAGCATAGCCTGGTGCTGGTGGCTCACACCTGTAATCCTGGCTAATCAGAAGACTGTTAGCTGAGGATCGAAGTTCAAAGCCAACCTGCAAAAGAAGGTCCATGACACCATTAACTTTAATTACCCCTGCAAAAACCTCCACCTGTAGCTGGGCACTGGTGACTCACACCTGTCATCCTAGTATTTAAGAAACTGAGATCTGAGGATCATGGTTCGAAGCTAGCCTAGGAGGAAAGTCCATCATGAGATTTTTTGGGGGGAGGGAGCGGTTGTGGGGCCTGAACTCTGGGCGTGGGCGCTGTCCCTCAGCTCTTCAGCTCAAGGCTAGCACTCTACCACTTGAGCCACAGTGCCACTTCCGGCTCTTTTCTTTTTGCTTATGTGGTGCTGAGGAATTGAACCCAGGGCCTCAGGCACTGAGCCACCTTCCCAGCCCCATCATGAGATTTTTATCTCCAATTAATCTCCCGAGAAAGCTAGAAATGGAGCTGTGGCCCAAGTGGGAAAGTGGTAGCCTGAGCAAAACAAAACAAAACAAAAAAGCAAAAAAGATTCAGGGACAACTCCCAGACCCTGAGTTGATGTCCCAGTGCCAGCCTCCAGAGAAGACAACAACAAAATAATGCAGTATGCTACAGCACACTCTTCTACAGATTTGGTATAGATGTTCTTGACCTTCATTCAAAAGACGAGAACTCTGCTTGATGCTTCTCAGTGGAGCAGAGGGGAACCTCTCCGTTCTCTGCAGGTGTCAACCATTCACGTTGTACGTTGAAGGTTCTATTCCCACTGGTTACCATTCCTCGGCCAAAGCTGTGCTATGTGATTGAGTTTTCAGTTCTCTCCAACTATTTTGAAGCTCTTCTGACCCATTTTCTCTCCTGGGAGATTGGTCCTTCTAGGACACTTCACCTGGATGAGTTTTGCTGGTTGGTCTCACATATAAAGGGACCAGTGAAATATCACACTTAGATGTTTTTTGATGGGCTGGGTCAGTGGGAGGTAGGAAGGAGGCCTAGGCCATTCTCTATTGCTTTCTTGATTCAGTGTGACATTGGTGATCATCATGGCTTCCATCTGTGTGGTCCCTGATGGACGTCCCTTGTGCACAAATCTGACTCTCTGTGGACACTCATAACACTTCTTCTGAGCTTTCATCTTCTTTTGCCTTGGGGAATCCACAGCTCTCTTTTGCTGCCAATCTCCATGTGGCTCAGTGGCCCTTGTTTATTCTTTAACCTCCTACCATCACTTCTTTCTTCCAGTTGGTTCACACAAGTGAACTGAATTTGTGTGTGTGTGTGTGTGTGTGTGTGTGTGTGTGTGTGTGTGTGTGTGTGTGTGTGTGTGTATGCAAGTACTTAGACTTGGGTCTCTTTGCTTGTTTTGAGTCCACTCAAGACTTGTGTTCTACCCCTTGAGCCACAGCTCTACTTCCTGCTTTTTGGTCAATTGGAAATCAGAGTCTCACAGACATTTCTACCCAGGCTGGCATCAAATCTTGATCTTCAAACCTCAGCTGCCTGAATAGCTAGGATGGCAGGCATGAGCTACTAGTACTGGGCTTTCCATGGGGCATTTTGTTTCTTGCTGAGACATGGAGCAGATGCTCCTGCTGAATTCACTCCTATGTGTTCCAAGTTGTTTTTCCGTTATTTCACAACCAATTATGTCCAGCCCATCACCAAGATCATCACATTGGCTGCCTGCCCCTGGCACATATCGTTGCCCCTCCCTGAGTTCTTGGTCAACTAGAAATATGAGGTCATTATGATGAGGTCATTCTTTTTGGAACTTGATTTCAGAACTAGGTTACTCAGGCTAAAGGCTTGCCGCCATCTTAAGGACTGTTTATGAGTGAGCTACTGTATTCCTTCATTCTCAACTTTCTGCTCTTAAATAAAAGTATCATGGCATTCCTTTCAAGCTAATTACTGCTATGATGAAGTGAATTGACATACATGGCAAAATTTTCATACAGGACAGTGCTTAGTGCTTCATACGGGTGGCCTTCATTGTCAAGCTAACCATGCTTTACATACTAGAGCAAACATTTAATCAAAACACATCGCTTGTCTTTTATAGGATGCCGATTGTCTCATGGGCACTGCAAACATTGATGCTGTGGTGCTTTCTGGAGCCGGTATCTTGGGAAGGAAATGGTGAGCCATTGTGTGTGTGTGTGTGTGTGTGTGTACACGTGTGTGTGCACACACGGGTGCATGTTCTGGTCCTGAGGCTTGAACTCAGGACCTGGGCACTGTTTCTGATTTTTTCAACTCAAGGCTAGTATTCTACCACTTGTGCCACACTTCCACTTCTGGCTTTTTGGTGGGTCATTGGAGATAAAAGTCATAGGGACACTCCAGACTAGGCTGGCTTTGAACCATGATCCTCAATCTTAGTCTCCTGAGTAGCTAGGACTACTGTTGTGAGCCATCAGTGCCCGAATTGTAATTGTTTTTTTTTTCTTTTCCCCAGCCCTGTTTGAGTTTTCTCAGGTGCTCCCTAATGTGGGATGGAGTTGTATGTGAAAAGATGATTATAAGCAAAAAATATTGTGTGTTGGAAAATGTGTTTAATTCACCCTGGCTACTGGATATCTTTGGCTAGCAACAATGTGCTAGAGTGGTTAGTTATTAACTCTCAGAATTGCTGGGCTGATCTGAACTGTAGGTACCATCTCTGTTCAGCTTTGCAGGAGAAAATCCCATTCATCAGCCTGAGAAAAGATTCACATTGAAAATTCAAGATATGAGCCAAGTACTGGTGGCTCACGCCTGTCAACCTAGCTGCTCAGGAGGTTGAGATATGAGGATTGTGGTTCAAAGCCAACCCAGGCAGGAAAGACCATGAAACATTTATCTCCAATGAACCACCAAAAAGCCAGAAGTAAAGCTATGACACAAGTGGTAGAGTGTTAGCCTTCATCAAGGGACAGTGCTCAGGTCCTGAGTTCAAGTCCCAGGACTGGCAAACATGTGCATGAACTTACCGTCCAAACCCCTTACCCACAAATTCAAGATATGATTTCTACTAAATGGTTGTCATTTTCTGCCATCTATTACAATAAAAAAAGACTCCATAGTTGGGATAATATAGGCAGGGTAAGGTGATAGGGAAGCTAGAAAATATATTCAAAAAATTAAGCTGCAATTAGGAGTGAGGGTATAATCAGGCTAAAAAAAATAAACAGTCTGGATGGGTGCTGGTGACTCACATCTTTAATCCTAGCTACAGGCTCACGCCTGTCAACCTAGCTACTCAGGAGGCTTGAGATCTGAGGATCCTGGTTCAACGCCAGCCTAGGCAGGAAAGTGCATGAGACTCTTATCTCCAATAAACCAAAACTGGAAGTGGCACAATGGCTCAACTAGTAGAGTGCTCGCCTTGAGCTGAAGAGCTGAGGGACAGCGCCCAGGACCAGAGTTCAAGTCCCACATCATCAACAACAACAACAAATAATAATCAGTGGAAAAATCATTATAACCACAAGAATTTGAATCAAAAACTGTTTCAAGAACACACAGACCTGCCTTCTTTCTAACACTTTCTTTTTTTCTTTTTTCTTTTTTCCACATGTAGAGTAAAGATTGCTGCTCCAGAGAAGTAAATAGGTGGGAATAAAAAGTGCCTTTTTTTGGTAAATCTATGACCAGAATGAGTATCTTAAATACGATCATGAGGAGCAGACTTCCATGGCACAAAACCCCTTTGCCAATCCAGATCCACTGTGCCACTCTTGCATAATAGTAGCAAAATGAAGAAAAACAACCAAAGGATAATTGAGAAGTTGTTAGGTAACCCTTCATCCAGGGGACCAGTTTGTGAATAAGGGGCTGCAACCCACATAGAGACATGAAGGTTACCTACGAAGGCCCTAATTTTCTGTTTGTAAGAAGCCGTCAAATTTTCCCACTCCTGGCAACTGGCAAGATACTGTCAGCTAACTTGTGTGAGGTTTTGTGGATGACTTCAAGCTTGTATTGTTAATCTGAGTTCCTCAGGGGTCACAGTGGGGCATGGAAATCTGGTAGGGTTCCCTTTTCTTTCTTTTTCTTTCTTTTTATTTGTCAGTCATGGGACTTGAGCTCTGGGCCTGGATACTGATCTTGAGCTCTTCAGTGCCCTACCACTTGAGTTACAGCACACTTCTGGTTTTCTGGTGGTTAATTGGAGATGAGTCTCACAGATATTCCTCCATTGGCTGGCTTTGAACTGTGATCCTCAGATCTCAGCCTTCTGAGTAGCTAGGATTACAGACATGAGCCACTAGTGTCCAGAGGGTTCTCTTTTCTATTCGGGAAATCTCTTTTCCACATATCTTCCCAAAGATACCTAAGAAACCAGAAACAGAACTTGATTATTTTGTGGCCCTTGGGATTGAATTTAAAGTCTCACATTTACCAGGCAAGTACTCTACTATGTTAGCTATACCCTCAGTCCTGTTTACTTTTAGGGTTTCTTTCTTTCTTTCTTTGTTTCCCTCAGATAGGGGTCTCATGTTTTTACTCCTACTGACCTTGGACCACAGTCATTCAACCTTTGCCTCCAGAGTAGCTGGGATTATAGTCATGCATTATCATGTCTGAATTTTTTTAAGTATTTGTATTAAAGTTTGAATTCAGGGCTTTGAGGCTCAAGGCTGGTGTTCTACCCCTTGAGCCACACTTCTACTTCTTGCCTTTTGCTGGGTGGTTGGATATAAGACCCAGAGGATATTCTGTTTAGGCTGGCTGAGAATTTGATCTTCATATCTCCGCCTCCTGAATAGCTAGGAGTGCAGATGTGAGCCACCAGTGTCTTTTCCTTCCTTCCTTCCTTCCTTCCTCCTCTCCTCCTCCTCCTCCTCCTCCTCCTCCTCCTCCTCCTCCTCCTCCTCCTCCTCCTCCTCCTCTTCTTCCAACTTTTCTCCTCCTCCTCCTCTTCTCCTCCTCCTCCTTTCTTCTTCTCTTCTTCCTCCTCCCCTCCTCTTCCTCCTCCTCCTCCTCTTCCTCCTCCTCCTCCTCCTCTTCCTCCTCCTCTTCCTCCTCCTCCTCCTCCTCCTCCTCCTCTTCCTCCTCCTCCTCTTCCTCCTCCTCCTCGTCCTCCTCCTCCTCCTCCTCCTCCTCTTCCTCCTCCTTTTTAGGTAGGTTCTCACTAAATTTTGTCTTGGCTAGCCTTCAACTATGGTTCTTCTATCTCTACCTCTAGAAGAGTGAGTCAGCATAGCTAGAAAGGAAATAGAACTTTTGCCAGACTCACTGGGGTGACAAGAGCAGCAGGAATTCATATCATCTCAACTGTCTCTCAACCTTTTCTAATTCATTTCTTCCTCCCTCTAAACTTTGTGTGAGTGTGTGTGTGTGTGTGTCCAAGCGCACACCGCACGCCCATTTATAATTGTGCTAGTACTAGGGCTTAGACTCAGGGCCTGGAGCTTTCATTTGGCTTTTATTGCTTAAGACTGTACTTTACCATATCGACCACAGCTCCATTTCCAACCCTTTTTTGCCAGTCGTGGGGCTTGATGTCAGGGCCTGGGCACTGTTCCTAAGCTTCTTTTGCTCAAGGCTAGCGTTCTACCACTTGAGCTACAGTGTTACTTCTGGTTTTTCTGTGTATGTGGCACTGAGGAATTGAACCCAGGGCTTTAGCCATGCTAGGCAAACACTCTACCACTAAGCCACCTTCCCAGCCCCTGTTCCCAATTCTTTGCTGGTTGATTGGTGATCAGGCTCTCACAGACTTTCCTGCCTAGGCTGGCTTCAAACCGAGGTACTTAGATCCCAGCCTTCTGAAGAGCTAGGATTATAGGCACGAGCCACCAGCATTCAGATTCATGCCATGTTTTTTGTTTTGTTTTTTGTTTTTGTTTTTGCTTCTGATGCAGATTGTAAGCATGTCTTGGATGGATTTATATCCTGCTTAGGTCCATAGCCCACACAGTACAAAGTAGAGTTTACCTTCACATGAGGTGAATTCTCATGGGCATTTAGTGGTGAGGATTACATAGTGTGGGCTATTATAGGACCCAGGCAGTATGTGATAAAATGGAAAAGCACACAGAAGAGACACTGGCATCTCTTTGATGGCCACAAAGGGAAAGTCTGGGTTTCCTCCTTCTTGACATAAGTTCCTTTTTGGATTCTCCACATGTGAAGTTGCTCTGAAGCGATCCTTCTTTGATCTCCAAAACACGCTTTGTAGAGCATCTTCATCCCTGACCCCCTGTGCCTCTCCTTCCCACAATAGCCGGATATTCTTCAGAGATAATGCCATCTGCACAGTAGCTTTGTGTCTCCTTCATGTCCCTCAGAAGTAGGGGCAGGGAGGCTTCAAAATTAGAGACCTACAGCATTACTGAAAGGTATTTGTTGCTTTTCTTTGAGATAAATGGGTGTCAGTGTCTCTGGGCAAAAGGAATCAAACTTTGCACAGCGATTCTCAGATCTCAGCCTCCTGAGTAGCTAGGATTACAAGGTGTGTATCACTGACACATGGCTGGATTCTTTTTTTTTTTTTTTTGTCAGACCTGGGGGTTGAACTCAGGACCTGGGCACTGTCCCTGAGATCCTTTTGCTAAAGGCTAACACTCTACCACTTGAGCCACAGCCCCATATCCAGCTTTTTCTGTGTATATGGTCCTGAAGAATCAAACTCAGGGCTTCCTGAATGCTAGGCAAGCACTTTACCACTAAGTCCTGCATTTCAAACCCTGCATTCATGTTTGAGAATGGTTTTCTTTCTCTTGTCAGCCCTCTTTCCTTCTTGTAGTTTCATGAGAACCTCAATTCCTTTCTCCTGAACACCACCAGTTTCTCCTCCAAGTGGAAAAGAGATGGAAAGGATTCAGAGTTTTGTAATGCTTTGTTTTGGCTTTATTTTTCTTCTATTGATTTCTTTGTAATTAAAAAGGTCATAGAAATGTGAGGGGCTGGGAAGGTGGCATGCCTGAGGCCCTGGGTTTGATTCCTCAGCACCACATAAGCAAAAAGAAAAAGCCGGAAGTGGTGCTGTGGCTCAAGTGGTAGAGTGCTAGCCTTGAGCTGAAGAGCTGAGGGACAGCACCCAGGCCCAGAGTTCAGGCCCCACGACCGGGCCAAAATAGAAAAAAAGAAATGTGAGAGAAATGGTAGAAAGATGGACGGGATCCTAATAGATGAGGTGGGTGGAATATGGTGAATAATGGTGAAAGCATCTGGTTGTAGAGAATGTGGACTGACAATCATTCCTTTATGCTGAGTTTTTGGGGTAGGGAAGCCAAAGGCCCAGGAAAGGGACTTGAGTGGCCTGTGGAATTTCTGTGGGCAGGGCTCTCGGTGAACAGCGCCCCTGGTGGCCAAATCCAGTGTAGCAGCGCATGTTACTTTGGGAAGCAAAGAACTGTCTGGCTCTCCACTAACCATGCAGAGACACGAGAAATGAATACACCTGGGGACATTTTTTTAGATACAGCCATAGAATACATACATCTCTCTAGAGAATCAGCCTCTGTAGGCAGCTGGTGGTTTAGCTAAGAAGTGCATGGTTGGAGAAGAAAGGAGGGAGAAAAAGCCAGGGATGTTGGTTTCTTGTTTTAAGCTCTGTTAGCGTCTTCTGTCCCCTGTGCTAAGCAAGGTATTATCACGTGACTTTTTCAGAAGTGCAGTGTTGGATTGCTCTGCTGGTACTCAGCGACTCTCAGACAAGCATCTTCTTCAGCCTTCTATTCAATAGTTTTCCTGCTGACCCATAAACCACACATCATCTCTGGGCATAGTTCTGTTTCTCTCTCCCTCTTTTTTCTTCTTGGTGCTGGTTTTGGGTCTTGAACTCAGGGCTTGAGTGATGTCTCAGAGTGCTGTCTATAACTTGAGCCCCAGCTCTACCTCTGTTGAGTGTGTGTGTGTGTGTGTGTGTGTGTGTGTGTGTGTGTGTGTGTGTGTGTGTGTGTGTGTGTGTGTGTGTGTGGTGCTTAATTGACAAAAAGAGTTTCATTCATTTTCCTGCTCAGGCTGAGCTTGAATGATGAGATCTCAGATCTCAGATCTCTCCTCAGATCTCAGCCTCCCATGTAGCTAGGATTACAGACATGTGCCACTGGTGCCCAACTATGGTTACCTCTTCTTCCTTTTCTCCTGTTTCTGTGGTTCCTTTTGTTCATTCCTGGCCACCTCCATTTGGTGAAGAATGTTTTAGCCATCTTCTTCCCAATCCCTTACCCTTTCAAGAAGCCATGTGTGATATGATCACCAGATGCAATCTCTTTGATCATAAATAGGAACCCATTTTACTTCCTGAACTGCCTGTTACACAGTGGCCTCAACAAATGTCCTATCTCCTTCCGATCTCACAACAAGCCTATGATCAAAGCAGTTGTCTTTTATAAAAATTGCCAAACTGTGGGCCAGTGACTTATACTTACAATTCTAGCTGAGATAAAAGGATCATGGTTTGAAGCCAGCTTGGGCAGACAAATCTGAGAGCCTCTTATCTCCAATTAACCACCAAAAATAAAGAGCTTTACATACAGCAACAACCTTGAGCTGCAAAAAAGCTCAGGAGCAGTGCCTAGGCCCTGAGTTCAAGCTCTAAGACTGTCAGATGCGCACACACATACACACACATGCACACACACACACACACACACACACACACACACACACACACACACACACACACTTGTCATTTTATAGTTAATGGAGACACAGGTTAAGCAGCTTGTCCAAGATTAACTCACTGACAAACAGCAAAGCTAGGGAATAGACTCATGCCTCATGGGCTCCATCAGTCATACTTATTCTTCCTGGACTGCCATATCAGCTGCAGAGCTCTGCCTCGTTGTTGGCAACATGAATTATGGCATCTTGAGATGGGTGGAAAATCCCTGTGTATCACTTGGCTGGGCTTCGCCTGATGAAGCTATCTGGGTCGCCCAGGGGGACATTGTCTCAACAACAGTGATATATTCAGGTCCCATGAGAGAGAGAGACACCAGGGCCTCTTCCTTCTTCTGCTTTGGTGCAGGAGGAGCTACAGCTTCAAGGAAAGTGAGAATTTGGCTCTGGTTCCCGGGCTATTGCCAAACCAGCCTTGTAGAGGCTGCTTCTGCTTAGGGATTATCACAAATTGCTGGGCCCTGCACCTGACAGCCAGCCAGCTGCAGGATGTGTTCAGAAAGCCAATAGAAGCCACCACTGCAGAAGCCTTCTGTTTATGTTCCGATCCTCCTTATCCATCATGTCAGACAATGGAGTCAGTGCGACAGTCACCTTCGTCCCAGATGAGGATTCAGGGGTGAGGTGTCACGTCTCTGGGGGACAGAGGGCCTTAGCTCCCTCGGGGAAGGGCGGTCACCTCCTTCTGGCATGTTTGGCAGGCATTTCCTCATTCAACTCCCATTTGTTAATGTATGTATTGAGCAAGTTGCTGATGCCTAGCTACTGGTAGCAACAAATAGTCCTTGACCTCTTCTAAAAGATGAGAAGAAACAAGTGCTACCATTCCTCCAGGGTAGTCAGCAAGAATCTGAAAGTTTAGTTCGGAGATTGCTGCTAACCGTGTGTGTGTGTGTGTGTGTGTGTGTGTGTGTGTGTGTGTGTTTGCGCACGTGCATGCATGTGTGCGCGTGCGCGCACTCACATGCCAGTACTGAAGCTTGAACTTAGAACCTTCTGCTTGCTCTTGTTCAACTTTGTTGCTCAGGGCTGGTGTTATACCACTTTATCCATACCTGTACTTTCTTGTGCTGGTTATTTCGAAATAACAGCCTCCCAGATTTGTCTGCCCAGGATTCTCAGATCTCAGCCTCCTGAGTAGCTAGGATTATAGGCATGACTTGGCACACAGCTTCTTGCTAATTTTTGAATAAAAGTTCAGAAAGCCATTTTCATCCTTGGAGCCAGAACTAATCTATTGCTTTTCATGCATGATCTCTCTCTTTACAATTGGTGATTTAAAAATAAATAAATGAGGGCTGGGAAGGTGGCTCAATGGTAGAGCGCTTGCCTTGCATGCCTGAAGCCCTGGGTTTGATTCCTCAGCACCACATAAGCGAAAAAAAAAAGTCGGAAGTGGCGCTGTGGCTCAAGTGGTAGAGCGCTAGCCTTAAGCTGAAGAGCTGAGGGACAGCGCTCAGGCCCCAGAGTTCAGGCCCCATGACCGGACCCACCCAAAAAAATAAAAAAATAAAAAAATGATCCTTAGTTATGGTGGGCCACTAAACCTTTCAAAAGGCTTAGAAGGGGACTGGGAATGTGGCTCAGTGGTAGAGCGCTTGCCTTCCATGCATGAGTCCCTGGGTTTGATTCATCAGCACCACATACGCAAAAAGAAAAAAGCTGGAAGTGGTGCTGTGGCTCAAGTGGTAGAGTGCTAGCCTTGAGCTGAAGAGCTGGAGGACAGCGCCCAGGCCCAGAGTTCAGGCCCCAGACCGGAACCCCCCCTCCCCCGCAAAAAAAGATACATTTCAAAAGGCTTAGAAACCAAGCAAAGGCTGGAAGTATAGCTTGATGGTAAAGCATTTGTCTAATGTATATGAGGCCCGGAGTTCATCCAACAGCACAAAACCAAATAGCAGCCAACCAAAGTTCTTCCTCCTGAGCTCTAGCCTCTCTCCACAAAGTGACAGCTTTTCCTTTCTGGAAAGCAGTTTGGGGACACGTAAAATAATATGAGGGTGTTCTGTGTAGAACCTTGATTTTCTTAGCTAAACCATTTATCTTAGAAGCCTTTCTGTGCCAGTGTGATATGTTGAATTTATTCTTTTTAAAGATTGTGCAGGATTATATTGTAGGGATGTGCAATACTTAATGATGCAACCCAATGGCTCTGTGTGTGTGTGTGTCAGTACTGGGGTCTAGCACTACCACTTGAGCCATAGCTCCACTTCTACTTTTTGTTGGTTAATTGGAGATAAGATCTCACAGATAATCCTGACTGGGTTGGCTTCCAATTTTGATCTTCTGATCTCAGCTTCCAGAGTAGCTGGAATTACAGGTGTGAGCCACAGGTGTCTAGCCCCGTTTGATATTGACAGATGCTTATGTTTTTTTTTTTTTTTCTTTTCTGGTTGCTTTATATTCAGCTCTACAATTTCCTTGGCATACTTTAGGCTAAATGCTTAGTGAAGAAACTGCTGATTAAGAAATGTGATTTAATTTGTTATAGCTGTTTCCACATTGTCTTCTGAAGCATCCTACAGTATGAGACTATTTTTTTCCTTACGATTTTCCTTCTTTTGGCCAATCTTGCAAAACCCATTTTCTAGTATGTGGAAGGAATAACCTGTTATCTCAAAAAATGACTTACAACTTCATTTAAAAATTTCTTTTGTGCTACTATATATGTTTGTATTCTGTCCTTTTTTTGAAGGGAGCTTAGTGAAAGTGTTATTGTTCATCTGTGTATTCATAAAGGTATTTTTGCTTTTTTTTTGATGAGTCGTGGGGCTTGAACTCAGGGCCTGGGCACTGTCCCTGAGCTATTCAGCTCAAGGTTAGCTATCTATCACTTTGAGCAACAGTACCACTTCCAGTTTTCTGATGGTTTATTGGAGATAAGAGTCTCGTAAACATTCCTTTGTGGGCTGGCTTTGGACCTCAATCCTCATATCTCAGCCTCCTGAATAGCTAGGATTACAGGTGTGAGCTATCAGCACCTGGATTATTTTTATTTTTTAAGTTGTCTAATAAGAAAAAGGTTTTAGAGAAGAAAGTCGACCTATATGAATGTAACCAAAAGCTGCTTGGCTCTAATTGAGGAGGCCAGAAGGAAAGGTAAGAGTGTGAGGGTCATTTGATTGTAAAAACAATCCCATCTCATTATTCTATAGGGACTTGGCCTGTGATGGCCTTGATCCTTTGTGAGTTCCTGTAAGTAATGTGCTAGTCTGCTTTTCCCAATACTTGTCCCTAATTTGCAATTGTCATAGAACAATGGCGTTTGGGGTTGGAGGCATGGCTCAGGTGATAGAGCACCAGCCAATGAGCAAAAACATCAGATACCCAATTTGAGTCCTAGGCTCAAAAGAAAATGTGTGAGGAAAATAAAGTATTACCTGATTGAAATATTACATATAAACATCATAATCACACAGTTTCAAATCTTTATTTAAATCATGGATCCATTTGAGTTGATTTCTTCTTTTGAAACTGCTAAAGGTAGGGATCTGATTTTATTCATCTGCAGGCAAGATATCTAATTTCTCCAGTCTCAAGTATTGAAAAGATTGTCCCTTTTCCAGTACCTGCCTGTCTTTTCTGGGCATGGTCAAAAATCACTTGGCTCCAGATGTTGGGGTTTATATATAAGCTCCATATTCAGTTCCATGCATCTAAATGTATTTTTAAATATATTTTGTGCCTGTCCTTGGGCTTAAATTTAGGGCATTCAGTTCCATGCATCTATATATGGTTTTAAATATTTTTGTGCCTGTCCTGGAGCTTGAATTTAGGGCCTGGGTGCTGTCCCTGAGCTTCTTTTGCTCAAGCCTAGTTTGACCACTGGAGACACAGCTCCGCTTCCAGCTTTTTTTTGCTTCAGATTAAGATCCTCAGATCTCAGCCTTCTGAGTCTCTAGGATTAAATATATAAGCCACCGGTGCCTGGATAGTTTTTCATTTTGAATAAAAGTTTACAGAATCAAATACTTCTTTCAAGGATAATTGAGTATATATAGTAATCAATAATTTCAATTTTGTACCTTTAAAAGGGTGTGTCAGCTGGGCACTGGTGACTCACACCTATAAGTCCTTGCTACTCAGGAGGCTGGAGATCTGAGGATCATGGTTCAATGCCAACTCAGGCAGAAAAGAAGTCCGTGAAACTCTTATCTCCTGTTAAACACCAAAAAGCTAGAAGTGGAGCTGTGGCTCAAATCGTAGAGTGCTAGCCTTGAGCACAAAAGCTCAGGGTCAGGGTCCAGGCCCCGAGTTCAGTCCCAGTTCTGGCACACATGCTCCACTAAAGAGAAATAGTAGTTATTGGTCATCCCCAATACCCCTTTAATGTACAAATCCCATCTTCATCATTTGAATCCTTCCTGTGAGTATTACATAGGTGATTGCATGAATATTGGAAGCTTACTTTAGGTGAATGTCATTCTTTGCTAAGCCACAAAGACATGCTTCTAACTTGATTTTCTGTGGACTTGCTTCTACATATATGTATATAATTTGTGCATAAATACATATATATGTATATAATTTAATGTAATTATAATATAATATATGTATAATATAATGTATAATATAATATATGCTAATGTATATGCATACATAAATTATATAAAATTATATAAATATATAAGTAAATGTACACATAAAATTTATGTATAAATTATATACATATGTAATTTAAAATTAAATATAATTAAAATTTTAAATTAAAGATTAAAATATGCCTCCATCAACCATACTGTCCTTAGGTGTTCTAATTTCTCTTCACTATTTTCATACATATTGAGTGTACAACCTATTGTAGAAAACATTGTACAATAGATTCTAGAATATGTTCCAGACCCAATCCTGGAGACTATTCCAGTGCCTATTCTAGAACCTATTCAAGAACATACTTTCTGGAAATGTTCTAGAACATTTTTTTGGAGCTATGACCTGTTGACTTTCTGACTTGTTTGAACCTGTATATGTCCCTGTTTCTGTCTGTGTTTTTTGTCTGCTCTCCTATTGGGGTCTCTCCAGTTGTCATCTTTGTGAATTCCTTCTCTTCTTTTCCCCAACTGAACTTCATGTCCATCACCTTGCTTTTTAGTCCCTGCCTGGTTTTGGGATGAGGATTATGCTGAATTCATAAAAAGAGTGTGATAGGGATGTTTTGCATTTAATGTCATTGAAGAGATGGAGGAGTATTGCTGTGAGTTCTGCTTTGAAGGCCTTGTAGAATCCAGATGTAAATACATCCAGTCCTGGACTTTTCTTTGGTGGGAGGTCTTTTTTTGTCGGTCATGGGGTTTGAACTCTGGGCCTGGGCGCTGTCCCTGCCCTCTTCAGCTCAAGGCAAGGGTTCTACCGCTTGAGCCACAGTGCCACTTCTGGTTTTTTTCTAGTGTTTTATTGGAGATAAAAGTCTCACGGACTTTTATGGAGGGGCTGACTTTGAACTGTGATCCTCAGATCTCAGCCTCCTGAGTAGCTAGGATTATAGGTGTGAGCCACTGGTGCCTGGCAAAGTTTGGAGGTCTTTTATTGCTGCTTCTATTTCGATGCTTGATATGGGTCTGTTATGTTGGTTTAAATTATCTTGGTTTAGTTTGGGCATGTCAATATTTGCTAGAAATTTGTCCATACCTTTCAGATTTTCAAACTTACTAGCCTAAAGTTTTGAGAAATATGCCCGTAGTATATTCTGAATCTTGGCTGTTTCTGTAGTGGTGTTTCCATTCTCATCTCTGAGTTTGTTTATTTGGGTGTGTGCTCCTTTTTTCTCATAAGATTTGCTAAGGGTCTGTCAATTATCTTAATTTTTTCGAAGAACCAAATCTTTGTTTTGTCAATTCTTTCTATAGTTTTTTAAAATATAATTTATTTAATTTGGATTTAATTTTAATTATTTGTTCCCATCTACTGGATTTGGGTTTAGCTTCTTGTTTTTTTTTTTTTTTCAAGGAGCTTTAGGTGCCTCATTAAGTTGTTAGTTTCAGATCTTTCCAATTTGTTAATGCAGGAACTCAGAGCTATAAACTTCCTCTGAGTACTGCCTTTGCTGTGTCCCAGAGGAGCTGGTAATATGTGTGTTCTTTTTTGTTGAATATCATGAACAGTTGAGTTGCCTTTCTAATCTCTTCCAATACCCATTGGTGGTTCAAGAGTGTGTTGTTCAGCGTTCATGTGTTACAGTTTTTCCTTTGGTGGCTTTTGAGGTTGAATTCTAATTTTATTCCCTTGTGGTCTGATAGAATGCAGGGCATAATTTCAATGTTTTTAAATTTGGACAGATTTGCTTTTTGGCCTAGAATGTGGTCTATTTTGGAGAATGTCCCATGTGCTGCTGAGAAGAACGTGTAATCTGATGCTGTTAAGTTTTGTTGATCTATACAGATTTTAAGATCCGATATTCTTCTCTTGAGTTTTTGACGGGTTGATCTCTCTAGTGAGGAGAGATAAAGTCCCCAACAATTAATGTCTTTGGATCTATGTGAGATTGGAATAAAAGTAGTGTTTCTTGGATAAGTTTTGGTGCTCTGTTATTTGGTGATTAGATATTTAGGATCATAATATCCTCCTGAAAGAGAGATCCCTTAATTAGTATGTAGTGACCTTCTTTATCAGTTCTCATTGATTTTAATTTGAAGTCTATTTATCTGATATTAGGATTGCAAGTCCTGCCTGTTTATGGGGTCCATTTGCTTGATATATTTTATTCCAGCCTTTCAGTTTCAGAATATGTTTATTTTTGTGGACCAGGTGTGTCTCTTGAAGACAGCAGATAGAAGGATCTTGCTTTTTGATCCAACTGGACAATATATGTTGCTTAATTAGAGTTAAGACCATTCATTAGTATTGAGGGTTAGGACTGAGAGGTGTTTGTCCTTACCATTTTATTCAATTGGTGGGGGGGAAGCTGTGCCTTGGCTGGTCTTGTTGTGATTTGATATTTCTCTGTGGACTGCTTCATTGCATATATTCTGTCCTTGTTGGTTTTCTATATTTAGAATGTCTTTGAGGATTTTTGAAGAGCTAGTTTGTTAGCAATATAGTGCATCAGATATTCTTTGCTGTGGAAGGTTTTTTTTTTTGTCCGGCTGTGAATGAGAGGTTAGCTGTGTAGATTATTCTTGGTTGGTAGCTATTTGACTTTAACACATGGCAGACCTCTTTCCAGCACATTCTTGCTTTTATAGTATCTTCTGTGAAATCTGAGGTAATTCTGATTGGGTTACCTTTATATGTGATTGTTCTCTTCTCCCTGGCAGCTTTTAGAATTCTTTCTTTAGTGGCTATTGAGCCGTTATGGATTATAATGTGGAGGTGGGATGACTTTTTCTGTTCTGGTCTATTTGGTTTTCTAAAAGCTTCTTGTATGTGGACAGGCATGTCCTTTTTATATTTTGGAAGTTCTCTGCTAGGATTCTGCTGAATGCATTTCCTAATCCATTGGCCTCTCCAAGCCCTCTTGTAATCCTATTATTCTCATATTAGGCTTTCTGAATGTATCCTGTATTTCCTTCAGTGATCTGTCATGATTCTTAATTTTGTTATGAATAATTGTGTGCTCTTTCTCTATGGATTCCAAATTGTCTTCAGCTACTGATATTCTTTCTTTGTCCTCTTCCATTCTAGGTTGAAGACATTTTACTTTGGTGTTTAACTCCTTTCCTTCTTGCTGGTCTTTCTTAATGGTGCCCAGCTTCTAATTAAGATTTTCTTTCAAGCCTTGAATAGATTACCTTACCTCCTGGAGTTGATTATCTGACTTCTTTTTCCACTCTTTAATCTGAGTTTCTATCTTTTAATTAGATTCTTTCTCCCTCTGCTGGAGTTCCTCTATCTTTTTATTTGTGGGGGCCATGAAGTCATCTACTAACTTCTGGTTGGCCTCTGATAACCCCATGTAGGGTGTCCAATTTTTTATTTAGCAGGTTTACCAGCCATGCATTTAATCTATTTTGATCATCATCTTCTAAGTCATTATGGGACTGCTATGTAGCTTGTTTATGTGGAGATGGTGGTGGGATTTGTTTATTGGCTATTTTTCTTGTGTTTCTGCAGTTAGTTCTACCCATTTGGAGACAAGAACCACACTAGTACAACAGGACACTCTTTTAGGACCAGAGCCAACCTGGTGTCGTGTACATTTGTAGATCTTAGGGTTTCAGAGGTAAGGTTAGGTGTTTTCCTGTTTAGCTCTCTTTTTCCTTGCTTGCAGAGATATTTTAGCTTCCGGGTCGAGATTGCATATAGTTGTAACTTTTCAGACAATATAGGTTTGACTAATAAGTAGTTTGCTCCTTAAAGTTAACAAAATGGGCCCCTTGTATTCAAAGTTGGCAAATGGAACCAATTTTGTAGTCAAATATAGAACCAACTGTAAGTTTGGTCAGATATAAATCATTAGGGATCAATGAGCTGGATCAGATGGAGAAGTGAAGGATTAGGATTGGAGAGATACAAATTTAAGTTCAGGAGAGGACTTGGGTATAATGATAGTAGAGGGGTAAGAACAGCTTTGGGAAGGGTATATTTACTAGGAGTAGAATAAATACTTGTTACTGAGTGTAAAAGGTTTAAATAATTCCAAGAAAGCTTATGTAGCAAGTAGCTTAGAGATCAAGATGAAGATAAGAAAAATAATTTATATATATACATATATATATATAAATTATTTTATATATATTATTATTATATATATATATATATAGGGAAGACTTGCTGAGATTAGAAAAAGATCATCCAGATATTATTGGAAAGTTGCTTAATCTAAGTTAACTCCTGTAATTATTTTTTACTCTCATAGAAGGAGGCCTTATTTGTGTATAGAACTAGACAGGGTAGCCTTGATGGAGTAGTAGTATAAGGTAGAGAAAGAGAGGTGAAGGGGGAGTGAGAAGAAAAGAAAGAGGAAAAAACTTACAAATTAGCAAATTGGAAAGTAAAAGAAGAAACCAAATAATAATGAAAAATAGAAACTTTAAGTGGAATAGCAAATCCTAAATCACAATACACATAAGTAACACATAGAAGTACAAATGAACAACAAATGATCAGGCATAACAACTAACAAAGCAAAACCAAAGCAAGAAGAAAATACTAAAGATTGGATTTTTCAGGTTCTTTGGGGAGCTTTAATCTCCCTGTAGTCCTCAGAGCAGATTCCTGATGGAACCTCATATGCCTTGCTGTAGTCCACTTTCCTTGTGGCTTAGTTGGGAGCAGATGTCTTTTTGATTGGGGAAGGTGCCTGTTATCTAGATTTCCATTCTCAGGCCTGGTGGCAGGGAGTTTGGAGGGTTTCAGGCTTGTAGACTGCTATCATAAGCCTGGAGTTGGGTTCCCAGGCTTTGCCAGGTAGCCACAGGAGCCTTAGGAACAGAGCTTATGTCTGTGCTCAGTTTTGATGTGATCCATCCCTTTTGGAAGTGGGCTTGTGTCAGGGGGCTTTGGGATCCCTCAGAAAATTACCACTCACAGAGCGTGGATCCAGTTGTGTTACTCACAAGATCTGTAGCTGATGGTGTGCTGCACCACAGAGCCTGTCGTATGGTGGATAAGATGGTTCTCAATCAGAGAGTCTGGGTGTTAGCAGATCCAGGTGGGGGATGGCTTTGCTGATGCTGAAGGTTCTCTCTCCTATTTGGTGGTGTGGGGAGCCCTGGCACAGGGAGGACTGGGTAGAGGTTGGTGTGGCAGGCTGATGTGGACTGCGGGGGGTAGCCATGCTGGACTGCGGCAGATGTAGTGGAAGGTGGCAGACACTGGAGGGCAGTCTTGGTAATTTCTGCCTGTGGCTGCTAGGTTTGTTGGCAGAGATGCATGCAGAAGCTTGGTGGTGAAGCAGCTGAGAGCCTGGGGTCTGTGCAGGGTGACAGCAGGGAGGGAGCAGGTCTCAGCAGAAAGCCCAATAGCCAGAGCAATTGGCCATTAGAGCATACAACGTTGGATTGACTACAGCTCTGGTTTCCTGGAGGCCTTGTGCAGGGTTGCAGGGGGCCCACAGGGATCCTGCCAGTGCTGCAGGTTGGGCTGATTTGGGGGGCTTACCCGATGGTGCCAATTTCTGGCAATTGTAATAGTGGCGGTATTACTAAGTTAACTCCTTCCCCATAGCCCTTCTAGGTGGGGGACAGGTTAGAGGAGGCATTCACCAACTGGGAGATCTTCACCAGATTCCCTCCTAACATTCCATGGGTATAGTATTGAGCACTTTCTTCAGCTTTTGGGTGCTCCTCTGCTTAAAGTCTGCACTCCTCTGCTTAAAGTCTGCAGAAAGTCCCAAAACATCATGGCATGTGGTGCAGGTGTGCCACAGTGGTCCCGTTCACTCTTTCTCTTTTGCCTTTTCATATTTGCCTGCTAGGATAGTCCTCTTGTAGTAGAAAAAGCCTTTAGGGGTTTAGAGTTTTATTGGAGTGGATTTCTTGAGGTAAAGTGTGGCTGTGGCACTAGACCTTCTTTAGGTCAGAGACACTTAATGGGGTTACCTGTGAGAGCAACACCATCTTCCTACAACCGGCTGAATTTTTAAATTATATTTCATCTAGTTCTTTGTTGGAGCATTGCAGTTTTTCTGGAATTTAAGGTTTTCTGTATAACTTTGTCTTCAAGTAATCCAAAGCATTAAATATTACATTTAAAAGCTATTCTGTAGCACATAGATTTTGGAATTATAATATTAAGATGAAATTCTTATTGTTTGTACAAAATACCCCTTTTAAGTCCAAATGGGAAATAGGCTCATTTCAGCAGCTTTGGGTCTCCTTCTTCTTTTTGTTTCTCCAGTATCTTTCTTGTTTTGGAACAAGTGTCATGGGTTATCTGTCCATTCCAAAGTAAGACTACTCCATTAATTTAATAGCAAAGGAATCTAACCTCCCTGTCTCTCAAGACAGCTTTGAGTATAATGATAATCTGACCATTCACATTAGTGAATTTTCAGTCATATTGATAATTTTTTGTAAACCAATCATTAAAAAGTTTCCAAAAAGCAAAATAAAGATGATGTTCTTCTTTCTAAGGTTAAAAACTGGTATTTCAACAAAACACATTCTATTCTTCCCAGATTACATGGTGAAGAATTTCTCTTTCATCATAACCCTTAACACTGAACCCTCCCTTCAAACATGTAGCTTTATTCAATTTTCCTGTTCTAGCTTTCATTTTGGTACTAGCATCAGTAATCTCCTTCTAGTATTTGACAATGAAATTCCATTTATTGATAGAGAGCTCAATTCATATTGACAAAGGCAGATTGGTGAGCATATCATATAGCATAAAATATTGAATATTATTAACGTGATCTTATGTAACTATTCCATAAATTAATATAAGTACCACATCAATGTGCAATTTCATGTAATTTTTAAAATGCAAAACAATTGCATATCTACGTTATAAAATAATGCAGATAACTAGTAGAAGAGAATAAGCTAAATCCATTGCATCATTCCCAAAATTCTTTTAAAAATTTTATTTTCCCATTAATATTCACCTCGGGCCCTTCTTTTTCTAACAACCAGTGACATGTTGATGTCTCTAGATTTTAGTCACCTCTGATTAACCTCTTTCATTTCCACCTCCAGTTTGTCCTTCATGAGGAATAACTTGTCCCAATGTGCCTACAAGAAGACAGTAGTACCCAAGTCGACTGGCTGTCCCCATTCTTCCCTTGCTTTGTTAGGGAAGGGGGTATCAGCAACAAGGTTGCCAGGGACCAGGTGGCTGGAACCATGGTGTTGTGAATTATGAGTAACAGAGTAGAGTAGCAGAGAATAGGATACCAGGGAAAGGGGAATTGTGACTGTAATTGCTGAGTGACAGTGGCACCAACAGCTTTGCAAGGATTGGGATATCCAGACAGTTTAGCAGGGACAAGGAGGAAAAGAGAACGTGAAAGTGTGAAAGTTGTGAAGGATTAGGGTGGCACAATCAGGTTAAAAAGGTCGAGAGTGTGCAAACTGGGTAGCCAGTACTAGGATAAAGCAATTGGCATGGTAGACTGATGTGGTGCAGAGATCAGAGTTTCCCTCTCCAGTTTGGCTGTTAGATCTTTAGGGAATTACCATTAGCAGCTCATTATCAGCATGTTGGGGTCAGGCATGTTCCATCCATAAATGTCTACTCCAAATAGATTGCAATCTTTGACACTGGCTTTCGCATCTTTTCCCTTAGCATCCTGAGAGACCACACTCCACAATGCTGCAGAACAGGCTCCACATTGTGAGCTGAAATCACCTTTTTTGTTTGTTTGTTTTTGTTTTTTGTTGGCCGTGGGCTTGAACTCTGGGCCTGGGCACTGTCCCTCAGCTCTTCAGCTCAAGGCAAGCGCTCTACCACTTGAGCTACAGCGCCACTTCTGGTTTTCTGGTGGTTTATTGGAGATAGAAGTCTCACGGTCTCTCCTGCCCGGGCTGGCTTTGAACCACGATCTTCAGATCTCAGCCTCCTGAGTAGCTAGGATTACAGGCGCGAGCCACGAGCGCCAGGCTGAAATCACCTTTTACAGATCTCACTGCTCATCTCCAACATCAATTATCATGGTAGCAAGGGATCTGTGTAGTGCTCAGCAGCAGTGCTCTGGGAAGCTACCAGTTCTTACCCTAGCATTCTGGGAGCTCCCTTGAAATTGGCAAGAACGCTTGCTTCTGCTCTTCTAACTTCTGTGGCTCTGGAAATCCAGACTGTTTTACCTCAGATGTGTTACTTTGATCTACAGGTCCAAATGTTGCTTCCAACTTTCTTTGTCTCCTCTAGGTAATCATCACCTTTTACTATCTCTCCTTTTCCTACCATGTTGCTTACTTCATCTCCACATCCTTTCATTTCTGCTTTGTATCAACCTGTGGCTTTCACACCAAACCCTTCCAATTTCTCATCTGCCTATCTAGGTGTGAATCCGGCACAGCAAGCTACATGTAACTTCTGTACCTGTTTATCAACATTGACTCTGGAATCCAAGGTGGTACTAGGCAACTAAGAACATGGGTAGAATCTTAAATACTCCCCAGCCAATCACTGCTCATTGAGAAACATGCAAATGTGCTGTGGTCAGTCTCTCCATCTCCATTACTAGTTCAGTAGAATAAAGTGAAATCAAAATGGAGCCACCAGACAGCTGCTATGGCAGCAACCGAACCAATCATAGCTAATTTAGTGAGAGGATATGAATCAAATGTAGTAAGGTAAATGCACATATTTATAGGACAGTACACAGGATTTCCATCAAACAAGTTAGTTTATGTCCAAAATGCCAGACCAATCTTGGGTTCTGTCCTAGATCTTCCTTTTCTGAAGGTACTGAGGACTCCTAGATACAACTCAGACCTAATGACATGGATGAATAGAAATGTAGGTGAGTATTGCTTAGTGTTCTGAAGTTGTGCTAAGGTGTTGTCTTGTCATGGCTAACATCTAACCAATGTCCTTTCTTGATCTCCACCACATCTCTTTATTTGGCATAAGTGGCATGTGGGAAGATCTAACAATGTCATCTAGAGATTGGGCCTGGGGTTAAAAACTCCATTTTGTGATCATAAATATTCCACCACTTCCTGAAACAAAATGTAAGGATCAGCAAGGAAGTTGGGTTAGCAATTCAAAAACTTATAATTACTTTATAGTGCAATATCTGAAATCTTTCCTTCCCACCCCTCAGAATCTGATTCCCCAACTGTGTAGACACTCATACACTCTGTTCTCCTGGAGCATTTGTGTGGGGGGCATCATCAGCTTCTTATGTGTACTGCTATACAAAGGGAGATTTTTCTCCTAGGATCAAAATGACTTCAGTGATTGGGGTACTCTGCAACACCGTAAGGGCATGGTCATTTGTTCATACCCCTAAGTAGAACTGTCAAGGACTAAGGACTAGTCAGGGCTCACTTTCTGTCAGTGGTATTGCTCTGAGGAATTGCTGTCAATGTTGCCCACAGTGGCTAGGCTAAGGTCTCTCAGAAAAGCTCCAAACTCAACCTGCCTGAGTCTCTGAGTTGATCATCATTGAGCAACTATGCTCCACAGTATGTGAGTCACTCACTTCTATGGACCTAGGCATATGAAGGCTCAAGAAGAGAGTTCCCTGGAAGGAAGGTCCTGGAATGCAAAACATCTACTAGGACAATGGAAACCCATGGTTGGGTGTGCTTAATATGCAATGAAGTAACAAGAAAGAAAGAGACACTGTCAAACCCTAAACAAAGGGTCAGAAGGACTGAGGGGAAGGGAGCCCCATGATCAGGAATATAAATGGAGCTTACAAGCCATTTCAGGCTCTGACTTTCTAGGTTGAAAGTAAGATAACAGATAGCCTGAGTTCCTAAGAGCTCAATGTTTAGGCTATATTACTTTTTCAGAACTTCTTTTCCCTCCTTCTGTGTTCTGAGAGGAACAGTTAGTACAGTGCTTCTGTCTCCTAGAGGCAATCTTTCTCATCACACAATGCTTAAAGTAACAATATATGGAAGCTTCTCTTAAATAAAAAATATGAAGTAGAAAACAGTGCTTCTCCTGAATTCCTGGCCCTAAGAAGTTCCCAATTCTGAGCACAGAGTCATCATGGGTGAGTGCTAATTATCTGAATGGTGAACTTTGAACACTCCCCAAGGCAGATACCGTCCAGTACAGTAGTTGCCACCTATGATCCTGGTTATTAAGACTGAAAATTCTAAGATATTGAGTCCCAAAAGAGGAAACTGGGCCAAGGAGAGACAATTTATCATTGCTGGAAAAGGAGGAAGACAAATTGGAGAATATTTCTCTGAGCATGGACATGGTAGTCATTTCAACAGTTTTCAAATTGTGGCTCATCAGTAGAGACAACCAAGTCAAATCTCACTAAAGCAATACTAAAACATATAAAAAAAAAACTATTTGGATTTCGTTACTAACATCTTTTTTCTTTTTTTTCTTTTTTTTTCTTTTTTTTCTTTTTTTATTTTTTGGGTCCGGTCGTGGGGCCTGAACTCTGGGCCTGGGCGCTGTCCCTCAGCTCTTCAGCTCAAGGCTAGCGCTCTACCACTTGAGCCACAGCGCCACTTCCGGCTTTTTTCTTTTTGCTTATGTGGTGCTGGGGAATCGAACCCAGGGCCTCATGAATGCAAGGCAAGCACTCTACCACTGAGCCACCTTCCCAGCCCACTAACTTCTTTTTTCAAGTGTGTGTGTGTGTGTGTGTGTGTGTGTGTGTGTGTGTGTGTGTGTGTGTGTGTGTGTGTGGTGTCAGATTTTGTATGGAACCACATTGGTTCTTAAAAAACAACATATTGGCACTATCCTTTAGGTTTCCCAATCAAGACTCGTGGCTTTCTAACTCTACCACTTGAAACACACAATTCTGCTGGTTATCTGGAGATCAACATGTAATGGATATGTCAATCTAGGTTGGTTACAAAGTATGATTTTCAGATCTCACTCTCTGAAGTATATAAGGTATAAGAGTGAGCTTCAATGCTCAGCCCAGTATTTCCAGTAAGTTACTTAATCTTTCTGAATCTCAGAAAGTGAAAAGAACTACTTTGTAGAACTTAGAATCTGGTGGGAGTTATGACTGGTTGCATGAAGTATAAGTGTTTGGGATGTGTGGACAGAGACTGACACTCTCATAAAACTACTGATGTTTATATTGAAATGAATTCCAGCAATTGGAAACAAGAGGGATTTTTCTGCTCTTATTTATCCATTTATGGGTAGTGAGGGGCCACAGAAACTCAAGGAGGACAGGGGAGCAAATGCAGCAGTGGTTCTCTGTAGATATTATGTTGACAATGAACTATACCACTTGTGGACAGGGACAGGGGGGAAAAACAGAGAGAGAGTGCAAAGGAAGTGATGAGACTGTCCAATAAGAAATGAACTCATTACCTGACTTACAAAATGGTGACCCATGTGTACACTTCCTTAACAATAACAATTTTTAAAATCCAGGTTGATAATTTTCTTCTCCAGTTTTCGCTAGAGGCCCTTAAGACTCAGATCCACCTATGGAGCTTTTAAAGGTTACTTTATATGATAATTAATATACAGCCAGAATCTCTTAAGAAATATTATAAAAAGTATTCCATTCTTAGTAACTTTCTGTTTGAGTGCAGATTATCTATGTTGTTGGCAGAGCTATTTTTTACTTTGTGTTTTCAGTACTTGTCAGGTGTTGAAATCCTTCTTAAAGCTTTGTGACAGAGGTCCAATATGTCTTGGCACCCTGCCACTAGGTATCATGATAATGAACCTTTGAAATTAATGTCCTTGATTATGAGTTTTATTTATTTATTTTTTGTTTTTGTTGGTGAACTCTGGGCCTAGTCACTGTCTCTCAGCATTTCAGCTGTAGGCTAGTGCTCTACTACTTGAGTCACAGCACAACTTCTGGCTTTTTCTGCTTACATGGTGCTGAGGAATCCAACCCAGGGCCTCATGCATGCAAAGTAAGCAGTCTACCACTGAGTCACCTTCTCAGCCCCTATGAGTGGTACTTTTGTGCTTTGATTTATTAAGCAAATCTATTGAGCAAGTACATTCATTTTGCCACTAGATATAATCAAAATTATGAATTATCTGATATTTTAATGAATAAAACTGTTGGAATTGTTTGTCTCCTCATGCCAAAATCACAAAGGAGGGTATTGTGTACTAAAACCACAAAAGAAATTCAAGATCTTGGTGCTAACAAGAGAATTCAAAATGGTTTTTCATTATGAATACTGAGCTCAAAACTCTTCTAATACTTATTTATAAATGCAAATTAATGGGGGAAAATCAAGCAGGAAGTAAAATTATATTGATTGTTAATTTTTAAAGCGGAAAATATGATCATTGATGACAGACTAAAGACAAAGTAATACCACAGCCCTGTATGCTCAATAAGAAATAAGAAACTTTTGTTGAAAAATTGAGTTGGAAAGTGAACATCAGGCAAAGGCAAGTAGTCAGAGCCTACCACCAACAAAGAAACACCACAATGTATATCTCAGAATAAGGAAACAACTTCAGAACAGCACTCATCATCTGTATCCGTGATTTCAATAATACGTGTACACTTCCCTACACATACACACACACACACACACACACACACACACACACACACACACAATGTATGCAACCACTCAACCTACTCACAAACATCCACTCATCATGAACCATGTTCTTCCTGTAATATTTGAAATTTTAAAAGTTTTAAGTATTGTAAATAATTAATAACAGATGCATAAGCAATCATTTTCTTAATAGCACTCTGCTATGGAAGTGAGAGTTCATGATTATTAAAACTACCTAAAACATCTCTGAATCTGGAAAGAATTTTTAAAAAGACAATCTAAATTTTGGGACTATATTTCTACCAGCTATTCTGCAAAGGATTAATGAAATGATACTTATAAGATCCAAAAATTAAGTACTAAATTAATACAATGAATACATGAGTAAGTAAAGTGAAAGACACTGATCAGAGAGACCTATGCTGCCTCCAGCTCTCAGCCAGCTGCACACTGTGGCACCCTTGATGCCACCTGGGCCACGTGGTTGTGTTCCCCAGAGCACTGGCCATATTGGAGTTGGAGCTGGGGGTGGGGGTCGGGAGAGGAGGGTAGGACATGGGGGATACTACACTAGGGTTGGAGCTCGGGGTGATGGGGAGGGGAGTATAGGCTGCAGGGGAGGCTGCACTGGAGTTGGGGCTGGGGGTGGTGGGGGGAGGAATGTAGGCCCTGGCAGAGGCTGGTGAGGGGAGGAAGGAGGGGGGGAAGGTCAGCTTCTCTGACAGCAGCCACCCCTATGTTGGCTAGCTTCTGGGGAGTGTCTGTGAGTTGGGATGGTTGGGGCGGATCCCCTGGGGCCTGGCAGCCTCGTGAGGAGAGGAAGGAGTCTCAAGTCCTGTCAAAGTAGACAATGAGAAATGAGAGAACCAGTGGATGAAGAATTTCAACAATAAAGAGGAGGACTTGGAGGCAAACTCTGGGGGTGTGGAGGGTGGTGGCCACAGGACTGAAGCTGCAGTGATGCCTCTCTCGATGCCTCTGGCAGTTTGTGAGGGCCAGCTCCACTGCTTTGGGCTCAGCCTATGACTGGTTTTGCACTGGGCACCAGGAACGGCCAGCCCAGCCTCAGCCTGCCCTCACGGAGCAGCAGCAGGGAGGTCATGCACAGTGGGGTGAAGGAAACATGCCTGGCCAATGCTGTTTCAGCCCAGTCAGGACAAGGGCCACCGGGGATGTTCCAGCTGTAGATCAGGACTGGAACCATGGACAAGACCAGGTGAGTCTTCTGGGAACCAGCATGGTGGCTCTCACATGTGGGCGGGGAACTTCCTTAGCTTGCCCTAGGGGTTTCCACAGAAAAGCTCATTCACCCTGGTGCCTCTCACACCTTCTGGATTCCAGCTGTCCTCCGGTCTCCTGCCTCATCCAAGTACAGTGTCAACTCCATGCCATTGAGAGGTCATTACATAGATGCTCACAGGGCTTCTCAAACCTGGTTCACCATGCATGCAAGGCTTATGGTGTGCCATCCTCCAGGCAAAGTGTACCCCTGTTTCAGCTTGACCAGCTATGCCTACAGGACCATGAACTCCATTCTTACACACAAAGCCAGGGATACACAAGGCTATGCTGCAGTCTAAGTATCCTATTCTTCATCCTGCTCAAGTGTGGGGTGGCTGTGGAGCCAACTGCACTATCACATTTTATTATCTCAGTGGAAGAAGAAAAAAGCTTCATTGTCCGAGATACAGCTGCCCCTGGGTTTCTATGTGTACAAGAGGTGTGTGTGTGTGTGTGTGTGTGTGTTTGTGTGTGTGTGCGTGTGACGTGAGAGATTCAGACAGAGCAGAGGTTAGTAATAAAACATTTCTTTCCTTCAGCACTGAGTTTTGGTATCTAGTGGTTTTTCCCCCCTCCACCAATCTTTAGTAAACGTTCTAAAGTTGTCCATTTGTGTACTTTTGTCCCCTGATCTTCCTGATGATCAGGTTCCTATGGTCTGCGTGTGAACTTCAGCATTTGCTGCATGAAGGTGGTGCCTTTTTAAACATCTTTTTTTGTAAATATAATTTTATTTTATTTGTGAACATACTGTACAGAGGAGTTACAATTACATGGGCAGGATAATGCGTACATTTCTTACCAAGCATTGCAGCTTCCTCCTTTGTTTACCCTTCACATCCCTTCCCAGACTCCCCCCTCCACCCCAATCCCAATCCTTCTCCTTCCCCCCCCTCCACACCCCCTCCCCGCACCGACGTTATAAAGCTCGTTTTGGACATGACAACTTGTACTTCTCATTGTTGCAACAGGTCCACCTGTATCCTTAAACAACTGGTTTTTCCCCATCTCCTCCACAAGTTATACTGACATCAAATATAGTGAAAGCAGGGTTATACTGTGGGGTAGGGACATACAAAGCAACAAAGAAACAAGCTTATAAATGCGTTAGAAACACATGCATGAAAGAAAAAAACGTTAAAATACACATCAAAGGGTTCATTTTTCTGACATCACATTATCTGAACTTTTCCGCTTGACTCATACATATACTAGATATTACAAATAAGGGAAACCATGGGACCTATGTTTCTTTGGGCCTGGCTTACTTCACTTAATATAATTTTTTCCAAGTTTTTCCATTTCCTAACAAATGGGGCAATGTAATTCTTTCTGATGGTGGCATAGAATTCCATTGTGTATATATACCACATTTTCTTGATCCATTCATCTACTGAGGGGCATCTGGGTTGGTTCCATATCTTAGCTATGGTAAATAATGCTGCAATAAACATAGTTGTGCTGGTAGCTTTAGTGTGGTCTTGTTTGTAAACATTTGGGTAAATGCCCAAAAGTCGGATTGCTGGGTCATAGGGGATTTCTATGTGAAGTCTTTTGAGGAACCTCCATACTGCTTTCCAAAGTGGTTGAACAAGTTTACATTCCCACCAACAATGATGTAAAGTTCCTTTCTGTCCACATCCCCTCCAGCATCTGTTGTTGTTAGAGTTCTTGATTTTTGCCGTTCTAACTGGAGTGAGGTGATATCTCAATGTTGTTTTGATTTGCATTTCTTTTATGGCTAGGGATGTTGAGCATTTCTTCATGTATCTATTGGCCATACTTCTTTCTTCTTCAGAGAAGTTTCTCTTTAAGTCTTTTGTCCACTTACTTATTGGGCAGTTGTTTCTTTGAGGATTTGTTGTTGGGGGGTTTAATTTTTTGAGTTCCAAGTATATTGTAGATATGAGACCCTTGTCCATTGTATGGCTAGTAAAGATCTTCTCCCAATCCGTGGGTTTTCTATTGATCTTGCTAGCTATGTCATTTGCCCTGCAGAAGCTCTGCAACTTTATGCAATCCCATTTGTCCAACCTTTCTTTGATTTGTTGTGTTTCCGGGTCTCTATTCAGAAAATTTCGGCCTGAGCCAAGGAGAGCTAGGGTTTCTCCTATTCCATCCTGTAATGTTTTCAGAGTGTCTGCTTTGAGTTCAAGGTCTTTGATCCATTATGAAGCTCTTTGATCTCTTTAAATGCAATTTGTGCTGTGTTAATGTGTTACTTAGCCAAACTGTTTGGACCTAGGCTGTGACTGTTAATTTTGAGATTATCTTAGCACTAATATGAGACACTATCCTTTCAATCTACATTTCTAGTGAAAGAAGTTCAACATGTTTATTAAAATAATTGCCTGGGTGTAAACAAACAAACACAAAAGCAGTGTTATAAATGTACAATCACTAGATTTTAGTAAATTGTGGACCACTGAAATAAATTTTTTAACTAATGTTAATAATTGGAATAGGAAAAAATCACAAATTATAAAACTTAAAAATTGATCAAATACCAAAAAAGACACTGATCAGGAATGAAGTACAAATGTTAATGTTTAATAAATAAATAAAATATTTGAAATTCTTATCTACATAGGAAATACATACCCAAAAGTCACTGACATCCCATCTTACACATTAAAATACTTATAGCCACTCAAACAAATAAACCAAATGCTGGAGAGGTTGTGTGGCATTGTAACCGAGTACAACTTATATGTAGTTCAGAGTGGAAGTTTACACAATACCAAAAACAACCCCACATATTTTAATGACCTTTACAGTAACTTGGATACATATTGAAGGAATATGATTCAACATGAACATCCATGTTAATGGCAGCAGTATTCATAACAACCAAGATCTGCAATCAACCTAGTTGTACCAGTAAATGGAATAAACAAAATGGGCTATTCATAGCTATAAACATATTCTGGAATATAAGAGAAGTTAATGCTTCTACTGTTACATTGCAAAGTATTTTTGGATATACACCTAATACTATTTTCATGGGCTTTTCTGGCATTGTGTTTTTTCTTTTATGAGGAACGTCAATATTGATTGTCAAAGTAGTTACTACAGGTTAAAGATATCCTGTAAGGGGCTGGGAAGGTGGCTCAGTGGTAGAGCGCTTGTCTTGCATGCCTGAGGCCCTGTGTTCTATTCCTCAGCAACACATAAGCAAAAAGTAAAAAGCTGGAAGTGGTACTGTGGCTCAAGTGGTAGAGCGCTAACCTTGAGCTGAAGAGCTGAGGGACAGTGCCCAGGTCCAGATTTCAGGCCCCACAACCGCACCCCCCCAAAAAAAAGATATCCTGTAATAGGTGAATATTAGACCAAAAGTTAAATATATCAGTGGACACATACAGGACCATCATATGTAGTTTATAATTTGAAGCAATTTTAAGAAAGCAACAATTGAGAAAAAAAGATAATGCTAGAAGTTTAATAACAAATTATTTTGAAAAGTTGAATGAAGAAGGTATAAAATAAGACTCATCAAAAACTGTTGAATGATAGAAGATGGATGAAGGTTAGAAAAACATTCATCTGCATGGCCAATTTGAATGAAGTAATTGCATATTTGGTGTACACTGAAGAAACATTCCAATTCATAACATACACTTAAAATGTTTATGAGAAGACAAATCAGGATCTGTCTTTTGTATATGTAATAGCAAAAATTCACAGAAGGATCAGAACTGTTAAAAAGAGAGAATATGGCCAAAATTGTTGATGTGATTGTTTGAATATATCTGTGTTTGTGTGGAAAAGGAGGAAAGAAGATGAAGAAAACATATGGGGTGCTGATCAAGATATATTTTCACATTTATAAACAAGGTAAAATATGAAAGATGTGCAACTAATTAGTGTTAATTTAACAAATCATTTTGCTCAAGTTTTAAAAGTGAAACAATAAAAATAACTTAATAACATCAAATAAAAAGGTCATTGAAGAAAATGTCCCATAGACAGATTTTCCCCATAATTTGTTTTATAACAAATGGATAAAATAAAATGTAATTACATCTGAAGATGTTAACACTTTCAAAGGTCACTTTTAGAATCCAGCAAAGAAAAGTATCAGAGAAGTAGAGAGCAAGAAAAACCTGTGCTATGGATGAAGATATTTAGTAGAACATTGTGATGAAACAATGTGCTCTCTTTTCCTAATCAACATAGTCCAGGTCACTTACCTTTTTACAGAACACATGTAGTCAGAGAAGAAGAGTTACTAATTAGGTAGTAATTTATTACTTTTATTCATTAATCTTATTATGTGATTACTGAATGATGTAAGTGATCCTATGAGATTTTCTGACCTCATTTTCACGGTGTCTAATTCCTCCCCTTGACCATGATTCTTCTGCTAGTCTCATTTTTCCTTGTTTCTGAACTCAACTCCTGTGATCTTTCGGGTCATGAAAAAGAGCTGGAGAAATGTGAGTATGGCTTGGAGTCTGTGCTAACTTTCACTCCAGCTCAGAGGAACTATTGAAGGACCTCCACCTGAGCTTCAGAATCAGATATTAATTGACCTCTTTGGAAATGGAGAAATTCAGGCAGAATCTGTCATTCCTTGACTTTCTCTGAAGAGATTTTGTACTAGGGCACAATTCAGAGGATGAGCTTTCCCACCAACCACCACAACCTTGATAGAAGGATCAGATTTAGAACTGATAGTGGTCTCAGTTCCCAAAGGGCCAATGGGAATCCAGGAGACCACATGTTCCTCCTGATTAGGGACCTTCTGGTAAGAATAGAAACTGGACAAAGTCTAATGTGGAGATTAACTGAGACTGGGCCTAAGGGCCACACAAAAGAATTTCCCTTTCTTTGACTACAATTGTGTTGTTTAGTGAGACATGACACCTTCCTTCATATCAGAAAATGCACTAGGTGAATTATGTCACTGCCACTATGTGGGAGGTCAGTTCCTTGGAGGAGAAGGGGTTAAATGTTGTGAGTACCAGTTTTTTCTCTAGGCCGTTATCTCTCCCATGCCTTCCCCTGCCAGAAATATGTTGCTTCTTTCCTGCATTCAACTACTTGTGTACCATAGGGTATTCTTTTTCTAGTCTCTTACATTCGAAGTAGCATAGGCCCAGACTCTGCTCCTTCCAAGAGGTGACAACAAGATCATATTTGTACTGAAGGTCAATCATATTGAAAAAAATAACTGAAATTAATAGCACCCTTTCATACTTGCATCTTTAATAACAGACAACATCCTTGTTGCTCATTCTGTAAATTCAATTCTTTAGTGGCAAGCACCATTCTAGGAGGTCTTTCCTGGCCACTGAAAATTGAACTCACTAGAAGCTGAAAAGTTTCATTTTGTGGGGTGGTGGATAATGGTGGCTCACATCTATAATCCTAGCTAGTCATGAGGCTGAGATCTGAGAATTGTGGTTCTAAGCTAGCCTGGGAAGAAAGTCTATGAGATTTGTCTCTAGTTAATCAACAATAAAACAGAAGTTGTACTCTGCCCCAAAGTGGTAGAGGGCTGAGGGACAGTACTCAGGCCTTTAGTTCATTCCTCGTGACCAACAAAAGGAAGTTTCATTTTTCTACCATGGTTTCTTCTTCTAACACACTATGTGCTTTATCTGTAAGTCTTAGGGTTCCTGTGTCTCACTCAAGTAGATTTTTTCTTTTAAAAATAAGAAAGTCTACAAAGTCTACCTATTGTACATTCACTAAGTTTGTAATAAACATTTGTTAACTGTTGGTGTGCAGACATTAGACTCTTACTTTAAAGAAACTATGTTGGCCTTCATTCCACTTGAACAATTGTGTGGAAAATAGATATATCTTTGGATTCCTTTGGTTCTTTCTAGAATCTGTATTCTCCAGATTGTTTTTCCATTGATGCAGAAAAGTTCCAAATTGTGGCAACTATTATTTATTGTATTGCTAGTTTTAAGCATGGAAAAACCGATCAAAGATATTTCAAATTTAATTTTGTGAAAAATGTTCATTCATTATCTAAATTCAAAAAACATAAATTACTAAAGGAACTGTTTCTTTGGTAATAAAAAAAAAGAAGATCATTCGGGTCAGAAATAGTCTCTTCCATGTAGGAGTCTTGGAGGGTCTGCCTATATAGTGATCTGACTTTGAGAAGTAGTTTGCCATAATGGGTCTTTTCAACACTTCTTGTTTGGCACTAGAAGCCTGGTGAAACAAACACATTTGTGTATGATTCTCTTTCAGGAAGTCCATGGCTGACATTGATTGTGTTAGATAATAATTGTCCTCCTATCATTTCCTTCTAAGTAATTTTAGTTATATTTGTGATTTTGGGACTTGTATCAGGTTATATGTAACAATATCCTGTGGAGCAATTTAAAGAAGGAAACTTCAGTATCTCTGTTATAATGTAGTGGTATCATAAAAGTTCCTTATATTTTACAATATAAGAAAAGTAACAATGATTATCTTATCAACTCTAGCTAAATTATGTAACATTAGGCATTATGATAATAGTGTCTGAAAGTCCACAGATCACTTTATTTTCAAAAAAATCAAAGTAATCAAAATATTGATATTTTTGAAAAGTATATTATGAGGCACGGATATTTCCAAAGACAATGTTACCCACAAGACATTTTGTTTCTTATTTTGTCATGTAGCTAATTTAACTTTTCTTTTTATCCAAATTATAACTTACGATTTACTACTTGTGCTACAAAAAATGAAGCACAAATTTATTTTTTGTCTTTTTTACTCATTTGTATTTATCATTGTGCAAAGTGGTTTCAATTCAATGAGTTTGTTTATAAGTACAATGCATCTTGATTACTGTTCCATGAATCTACCCATCTTTCCCCAAACTACCCATCTTCCAAGTTACATGGTTCCATTTTTACATTGATATCATTAATATAATGATTATATTTGCCATTCCTTCCTCTTTTCATTAATCTAGCCCCTCTTTTCTTAAACTTCTTCTCCAGCCGAACATCATTTCCCTTTCTGCTACTTATTTGCTTGAACTCTTCATTGTTTGTTAGCTATTCAGAGAATCATCATCACTGAAATACTTTCATGAGCATACTGAGTATTGGATTTTTAATTTCATTTTGATTTCAACTTGTACACAGGAGTTGACATTCATTATGAGTACATGAGTACAATCTCACCTATTTCATAATTTTCCCCAGCACACTCACTCCCACCTTTTCCTCAAGTTTCTTCATTTGGTAGGATATGCATTAAATTAGAGCACTGCATTTCACTCCAATTTATTGCTTCATTTATCTATTTCTTCTCACCTTGACTCCATCCATACCTCTGAGTACTTGATTCGTAGTATTTATTTTGTTGGAATGTGAGTTAGCTATTCTAAGGAATTACATTCTTTGAATTATTCTCTGAACTATCCATATTTCAGTTCATACCTAGGTGTATAGTTGGATTCCACCACAAAGTGTGCATATTGTTATGATCTATATTATGTCTAACTTCCTATATAACAGAAAACATATGTCATTTGTTTCTCTGGGTTTGGCTTTCTTCCCTTACTTCATTTAGCATGATTTTCCCAAATTTATTTCCTTTCTTTGCAAATGATTCATTATAATTCTTTTGAATGGATAAATAAAATTCTGTTGTGCATGTACCTGTGTATGTATGTATGTATATATATGCATATATGACAATGTATATGCATACATGTATGTTTATATGCATATAGCTATCATATTTTCCTGATCTACATGTCCACTGAGAGGCATAGTCCATGTCTAAATGTGATTTCTTGTACTATTATGCTTTTGCTTTCAATGTTTTGGAAAATGACTAAATATCATTTGCCTAATCTTATGCATACAGTCTATTCTATAACAAAAATCATTCTATTAATATCCTAATCTGTTGGTTTACGTTTCTTTTCATGTTGGCTCCTATAAATCACAGGGGTTCATAATTGCATATGAATCTGTTTTTAAGAGCAACACTAAATATTTGCTTGTATATAGTTGACACTTGCTAATAATTTATTATAAAATTACATACATATGCATATACAATTTATATATATTTACACACATATATGCCTATATATGCATGCATATAGAATATATATGTGCATATATATATATGTATATATACACACACACAAACATATATGTGCTACTACTAGGAATTAAATTCAGGGCCTAGTTTCTTTTGGTTTTCCTTTTTGCTCAAGGTTGACCTACTTCCATTTGAGCCACAGCTCCTTGTTTAGCTTTTTGTTTCTTAGTTGTAGATAAGAGTATCATGGTCCATTTTACCTTGTCTGTCGTGAATCTACTTTCCTCAGATTTCAGCCTTCTAAATAGTTAGGTTTAAAGGCATGCAGCATTAATACTAGCCCTATTATATTTGAATTAAAAATATATTTAAAGAATGATAACTTGTAGTATTTTCAAATAAATCTTTTCAGTTAAATAAAACATACTGCTTAATTTTTTTCTTATTCCAACTCACCTACCAAGAAAGGAAAGGAAAAATGTGAAACTGAAGAACCTCTGAATGTAACCATTCTCAAGCCTGCTAGCCACAGTTTCTTTGCTGGAAAATAGAAGAGGATGCTACCATATACAGGCAAAGTGGAAAAACATGCTCTTCACTGAAGATTCTGAAAGGCTGATGACAATGAGGACAAGCAACTTTATCCATGAAATGTCACGAAGGATACGCTGTGTTCGGTGACTCTAGTGGATAAGTTTAGCCAACGTTAGAGGATGGTCATAGCGATGAGAATAATCAAAGGTGTATATGGGATTACAGAGGTGTGTTTTCTTGAAGATGAATGCTCTTGATTTTGTTGCTAAGCTTGTCAACCCTCTTGAAGTCTCTTGTCTTGCTGCTGGCCCTTTTTAACTGTTTACTCATTTGCTTCAACTGGGCCTTCTTTTCACTTAAAAGGATTATTAACTCCATGTGGTCCTGGTAAGTTATGAAAATAGGAAGCTCCATTATTACTCCATCTTTCTTTTCTACTTTTTATTTGTTCCACTATGAGAATATGAACTCACGGCCTGGACACTGTGTTTTAGCTTTTTCTGTTAAGGCAGGTATTCTATAACTTGAGGTAAAGTTACATTTCCATGGTTTTGGAGAACTAAAGGGAGATTTTTGTCTGGACTGGATTTGAACTTCAATCTTCAGTTTGCAGACTTCTGAATAGTTAAGATTATAGGATTGAGCCGTTAGTGCCTGGCCCCCAACGCATTTATTTCTTAGCCACAAACATGGCATGCGTCTTATAGAGTTTTGTAATTGAGAAATTCTCATCATATATGAGAGTTAATGCAATTTCATAGGGAAACGTTGGAAAGTCAAGAAGTGCTCACTAAACAAATTCAAAATGTGGTTTGTTCTTACTTTCTTGATACAACAGCCCCACTGATTTCTCTCATGGATATCTTCTAATCTACTTCTAATTTACTTCTAATTCACAAGTGGATATAACTCAATTTCATTTAACTACATGAATTCTTGTTACATGTGTTACTGAACTACATTACATCTGAGGCCTAGTGACTACATGAAATCATCAATTTAATCATGAATGACCTCTGCTCTTTTGCAATAACTAGACTCCTTCAGGGTTCTGAGACACCAAGATACTTTAGGAGACACAAGCCCCTTCTCCTATCAGACTTGCCAATGCAGAAGAAGCAACTGTTCCTTTCAATCCTTATAAGAAAACTTGCCTGTAACATGAGATTCTCAGCAGTGAGAAGGGTGTTCAAACTACACCTGCCTGGACACTGCTTGCTCACCTTCTGAAACTTCTCAAACCTTTCTTCAATAATGCTGTCTGCTGTATGTAGAATTGTTGTTCGTCTACACCAGCCATCCAGACATCTCCTTATTCTCTTCATTGAATAGGATCCACGAATTGAGTCTGTCTACAATCTCCTCTTTGCTTATAATCACCTACAGAGAAAAATGCATTTGGCTGTTGAAGACAGCAAACAAAATGGTGCCCTTCCCTCCTATTAATTGAGTGTGAATTTCATTCATTTTAGTCAGCATCTTTGAGGACTTATATCTGTGTTTTTCCTCTCAGAAACCTAGGGTTCAACATCATCAGACATTCTCATACATTTGCTGAAGTAACAACTCTATGTGACCAACAACACTTTTACCCATTGCAAATCTATTACCATCAGGTCACAACAAACCTTATAAACAAGAAAGGCTGAATATATTAAGCACCCCATAAATTCTTCTGCTTTATATCTTTTCAATATTTATTTTCGAATGATGATAACCTAATTTAATTCTGATGATATTTTTCCTCTTAAAATTAATCAAATTCTTACATGATTAAAGCCAAATGTCCTGCTTATTTAATTTAAAAAACTATAATTCACATCGTGTAAAACCAAATGTATATAAAACAACGTATCAGGAAGATTCAAGCCATATATATATATATATGATGGAAGATTCATACATAGTAAAATAAAAGAAACCTTAAACCAATGCCCATCATTCATTTGATCCTGCACCTCTAGTGGAAGAGGGTGATTTTACCTATAAATCATGGGAATGTCATCTCAATCCAGTCTATTCTACAGAGGCTAACCCCAAAATACCCAATGCTTCATTACTTACAAACAACTCTAGCAAGTAGACTTTATTCACATAGGATTCTCCTCCCTACAATGATAAATGGATTATGCTAATAAATTTGAAAGTAAATAGTTCAAAACAGCCTGGCTGAGAGTACAAAAGGATTTTGAGGTCTTAGAAATCTTGAAATACTTCCAGTTAAAAAGGGGCCACAGAAGGTCCATTGCTAAAGTTTTAACATGAAGTTCATAAATACGAAAGCAAAGGGATTTTCTTCTTACACACAAAAACCTCAACAAGAATTTTCGAGTGAAGCAAAATTACCAAATGTAGCACCATCTACCCAGCCAAATGTGTTGAAATGGTTTGAAAGTCTATCCCTAGAAACCCAAGTTTTGTTTCTATATCTCTGACATGTATTTATTTCAACTTTAAAACTTTAGTCTTTCATGGCTCAGAATTCCTAGTTAATCTCACAATGGCCCTACATACTGCTCTACATTAACTTTTGGAGAACTTTCCTAGAACACCAAACACATTCTTTGTGTATAAAATTTGAATAGAAAACTTAAATTGACTTTTAAAAATGAAACGAGTAAATGCTCATTCTGATATAAAATATAGGTCAACACTTCAATTTAGAGGACAATGAAGTTAATATTTAGTTGAAATTTATTTACTAATTATATATATATATATATATATATATATATATATATATATATATATATATATATAAGTTGATAAATACGTGACATCCGTGACATCTCCTTTTAAAAAACTAAAAAATGTATTGTTTCTGAAGTAGTCATCACATACAATTTCTCTTCAACTGGCATTATTTTGGGGCTAATTTTCTAAATTAAAGAGTGTAAGAAATGTTTTTAAAAATATAATTAGTGCAGATTTCTAAGCAAACGTTTCATCTGGCTATGGATACATAATTTTTTGGTTTGTCTATTTATCTTTGTGGTGGCTATCAAACTAAGAATTTTAGGAAAACTAGGCAAACTGTCACTAGCCATACCTAGGATTATTTTATGTTCTATTTATTTTAATTTTTGTGATGATCTTGGGTTTGCATGCATTGCCTGAACATTGTCCCTAAAATTTTTCTGCTCAAGGTTATGACTTTAAAACTTGGGCCACAGTTCTACATCCAACCTTTTGGTTGTTAATTAGAGATAAGACTCATAGACATTCTGTCATTAGGCCCAACTTCACACCAAGCTTCTCAGTGTCCATAATATCAAGGACTATAACCATGAGCCACTGTTAGCTACATTATGTGTTTTTTAAAGCATCTGTCAATAATAATAGAAAACTATCACCATTACTAAAGGCTTAAACCTGTAAATCTAGCAATTTCAGAGGCTGAGATTGATAAGATCATGTTTTAAAACTAGACTTGTCAGACAATTCAGAGTTTCTTTGTTTAACCTGCAGGACACAGGGTTTAAATCAGGCCTAGGCACTTTATATGAGTTGCTTTTCATTAAGGCTAGTGCTCTACCTCTTGAGCCACAGTGACACTTCCAGCTTTTCCTAAGTAGATATTAGAGGGAAGTGGTAAGGAGACCTCACAGTTTGGCTCTTAACTGTCATCAAAAAACTAAGCCTTCAAAGTAGCAAATCAGAGATTCTTACCTTCAACTAAGCAGCAATGAAAATACTGAAGGTGTGATTCAAGTGGTATAGTGTCAGCCTTGCTTGGAAAAAGTTAAGGAAATTCAAGCCTCAGTATTGGCACATATGTACACAAAAGCATGCACATACATACATATAAAGGATCCTATACTCAATTCCCTGGGATTAAAAAAATAAAATATTAAATTAAATTAGGACAAAAATAAGAAATTCAAATTGCTAAAAAAAAAAAAAAAAAACCTACCATAGCCGGGTGGTGGTGGCTCACACATAAAATCCTAACTACTCAGGAGGCTGAAATCTGAGGATCACGATTCAAAGCTAGCCCAGGAAGGAAAAGTCCATGAGACTCTTATCTCCAAGGAACCACACAGAAAACTGGAATTGGCACTGTAGCTAAAGTCGTAGAGCATTAGCCTTGAGCTGAAGAGCTTAGGGATAGCACCGAGGCCCAGAAGTCAATCCCCACGACAAATAAAAACAAACAAACAAACAAAAAACTGCCACAACTGAATTGTGACTTAGGTGCTAGATTTCTTTTTTTTTTGTTGTTTTAAATTTAATTTTATTTTATTTGTGAACATACTGTACAGAGGAGTTACAATTACATGGGCAGGATAATGCGTACATTTCTTACCAAGCATTGCAGCCTCCTCCTGTGTTTACCCTTCACATCCCTTCCCAGCCTCCCCCCTCCCCCCCAATCCCAATCCTTTTCCTTCCCCCCTTCCCCCCCCCCAGACCGACGTTGTAAAGCTCGTTTTGGACATGACAACTTGTACTTCTCATTGTTGCAACAGGTCCACCTGTATCCTTAAACAACTGATTTTTTCCCCATCGCTAGATCTCTTTCTTCCCATAAATGAGGTATGAGTTCAATCCCGAGTTGTTCATACCAAAGCAATCCAATAAAAGCATACTAAGAACTAACTAACAAAAAATATGTCATTCGTTGTAAAGAAAATTAAAACTTATGAAAATAATTGAAAGAGAGCTAAAAGGAGAACCATGGCTCAATAGTGAACAGCAACTTAAGCCACACCACCATTTCCAGTTTTTAGCTATTTATTGGCAAAATGAATATCACAGACATTGCTGCTTGGGATCCCTTTGAATCTGGATCCTCAGATTTCAGCCTCCTATGTAGCTGGGATTACAGGTGTAAGACACCAGCAGTCTGAGATATGCATTTATTTTGTCATGTTTTGTGGCAAATTATCACAAATTAATTTGTTTGGCCACTGAATACCAACTATTGTAGGATATAAGATTGGGCTGGTAACTTGGGTGTGGTTTGTCTATAGTAGCTGCTCAGTTTCTAGCAGGGGCCACTAGCCTATAGTCTCTCACAGAATGTGGGGATCTCTTACAAGCTTATGAGATGCTTAGTAGGGTTTAGGTTCTGTGGTGGTGAGACTGTGGTTTCTGCTTTCTGGTCTCCTATCATACAGCCACTGTTGTCAGCTCCTAGGCATCCCCATACTTTCTTGAGAAACATATTCTCCTTACTGTTTGATTCATTCTGTTTGCATCACTGACTTCTAGAAAGGCCTTAATTTGCACTCACACCTTGGAAATAACTCATACCAACTCTTGTGGGAACTAATTACATTTGTAGAATCTGTTTAATTTTGTTATCTACCAGAGCATATAGTGGGGTTAGATCATGCCCGACTGGAAGATAAAAGACTTCCCAAGGGTCTGAGTTGTTGTGTATCACCTGACACACATTAAAAGCTATTTATTGGGGCTGGGAAGGTGGCTCAGAGGTGGAGCGCTTGCCTTGCATGCATGAGGCCCTGGGTTCGATTCCTCAGCACCAAATACGCAGAAAAAAAAAGCCGGAAGTGGCATTGTGGCTCAATTGGTACAGTGCTAGCCTTGAGCTGAAGAGATGAGGGACAGCGCCCAGGCCAGAGTTCAGGCCCATGACCGGACCCCCCCCCCAAAAAAAAAGCTATTTATTATCTGGGCACTGGTGGCTCATTCCTGTAATCCTAGCTATCTGGAGGATGAAATCTGAGGTTCCCAGTTCAAAGGCAGCCTGGGAATGAAAGGTTTAACTCCAATAAACCACTCAGAAAGCTGGAAGTGGTACTGTAGCTCAACTGGTATAGCACTCACTTTGAGCTGAAGAGCTGAAGGATTGCGCAGAAACCAGAGTTGAATCCTCAGAATTAAAAAAAGAAAAACATTGGAAAAAGCTATTTATTATTCTAAGTGTCCTCAATTTCAGACACTGGTAATGTTGAGTTATTGTTTGACATTAACCAATGAAGTGTGAAATTTAAGAAAATGAAAGATAGTTCCTTGGGTGGAGTGGAAAATATTTTGGCAGTTATAGGTAATGAAACACAGTTAGGAGTTAAATTGAGGATAGATTCAAGAGCAATGGCCGTGGCTTCAGAGATGGGACAGAGCTAAACATGTTAGACATATGTTAAAAAGAGGACATGGGGCTTGGAATGTGGTTTAGTGGTAGAGTGCTTTCCTAGCATGAATGTAGCCCTGGGTTCAATTACTTAGTACCACATAAACAGAAAAAGCCAGAAGTTGCCCTGTGGCTCAGGTCAAAGGGTGCAAGGCTTGTGCAAAAAAGAAGCTCAGTGACAGTGCCCAGGCCCTCAGTTCATGCTCCAGCACTGCCAAAAAATAAAAAGACAGAACATGTCAATAATGAATGAGGGAGGGATCCAGAAACCAAATTCCTCACTGAATATTTTCTTTATTTCAATATCATTCCAGAGAGAAAAATGAGGCATAAAGATGGTCCAGAAAGAACATATCTTATGAAGTAATACAAGATTCTTTAAAAAAAAATATGGAACGCTTCACATATTTGCATGTCATCCTTGTGCAGGGACCATGCTAATCTCTGTATCATTCCAATTTTAGTATATGTGCTGCCAAAGTGAGCACTACAAAAAATTTTTTTTTACTGCAACTGGCCTGTAGAGACAATCCATTAGACATAATTGTGACTTGCAATAGCATAAGAGCTCATTGTAATAGCACAAATGCTTTCTGGATATTATGTATGGGTCCTGAGCCTTGATAAAAGCCTAGGTGCTATTCCTATGTTTTTCCTCAAGAATATTACTCTATTACTTAAACCACAGCTCCATTTCTGACTTTTCTGGTGATGAAATGGAGATAAGAGTGTCATGGACTTTTCCTGGCTCACCTGGCATAACATTGGGATAACATTGGGTTAATACCTGGGATAACATTAATAATGTCAAAAATCTCAGCATTCTGAAGAGCTAGAATTATAGTTATGAGCCTTTAGTACACAGAGAAATATTTCTTTTTCAGTGGAATGAATTAAGAATACAGATTCTTAAGGAAGATTCACCCTCAGTACTAAGTAAATCATCAAGAACAGTTCACGTGGATACACACACACACACACACACACACACACACACACACACACACACACACACACAAGCACACAACCAGACACACAAACCCACATAAACATCTCAGGGATCTGTATCTCTTTCCCCTAAAGAGTAGTATGGTCTAATGGGCAAACTGTGGTGTCACAGTCATGTAATCCCAGATATTGAGAGGTAGAGGTATAGGAGCATGGGGTACTAAGGGTGACTTGGGTGAAGTTAGCACAAGATCCTATATGAAAAGCAAACTGAGAAAGAAAGAAAAAGAGTTGGGTGCATGTAGGTACAAGTGGCAAGTTATGTGCCTAGTAAGTTTAAGGCCCTCAGTTTAATCCTCAGTTCCATGAAAAAGACAAAAGGAATAAAATCTCAGTCCATTTTGTCATTGTTTAAAATCAATTAACCTGTATACTTCATGAGGAATATAAGGTCTATTTCAAGCCTAATAGTAGTAGCTGGAAAGTCTATATAGCATGGTAGCACATGGGACAAGGCCCCGTAGGTGCATCATATCACAGAGGATCTCAGCATTATGGCATGTGCTAGAATGACAGGGATTAAGGGGCATAGGTTGCTTTTAACAACTGATAACAGTGATAACGTTAGTCCCTTGAGAGTTGATGAGATAACATTTATCCATTTATGACTGAAACATCTTTTAAGGTTTCTACCTCCTGACACTGCTACATTGAATAGTTAAACTTCAGTATGAGCTTTGATGGTGACAGACCATTAACAGGCTTCTGACCGAGGCAGGTGAGACCATTGGAAGCCAAGGATGTTAATACAACTAGGCACCTTGGACAACTGCTTCGATCTCATTGATTCTGATATTTACTGTATTTGGGGCCATCTCACAGCCAAGATCCATCAAGTCCATGTCTGTTCCATGTGCCAGTGTCAGTTATGCTGAGTGTTACATAAACCTCTAGACAATAGGGAGAAATAGGATGGAGATAGACACAAAAATGTAAGTTTGGCATTCTTCTTGGCCCTTATATAACATTAAAAGATTCATGTAGGTAAGTCATGAGAAAGCTCTATGTCGTTATAAAATACATACAGCCATATAATAACTACTCTACCACCCTGAAAGATACCTTGTAGAACAGCCTGTTTACACATAATACAGACACTCCTATGAACACAAAAGATGGAAAAAACAAACAAGTTTCGGTTTACAAAAGTAATTGTCAACCTCAGAGTCAAAGCAGACACCCTGAAAACAGTAATGGAAAGAATAGGAGAAACACTAGGTCTCCTTGGCACAAGTCAAAATTTCCTTAATAGAGACCCAGAAACACAACAAATCAAAGTTACACAAATGGGATTTCATGAAAGTGCAGAGCTTGTGCATGGCAAAGGACATACCTAGCAAAATCCATAGAAAGCCCACCGATTAGGAGAAGATTAGCCATACAACAGACAAGGATCTCATATCTAAAATGTGCTTGGAACTCACAAAAATAAAACCTCCAACAAGAAATCCACAAAGAAACAACTGCGCAATAAATAAGTGGGCTAAAGTTTTAAAGAGAAACTTCTCTGAAGAGGAAAGGAGATGGCAAATAGACACATGAAGAAATGCTCAACATTTCTAGCCATAAAAGAAAAGCAAATCACCAAAATTACTCAAGCTGATTTAAAATTTGGCAAAGGAGCAGGGTATAAAAATAACCCTCAAAAATCAATGGCTTTTCTGTATGCCAACAATGAGAAAAGCGTGGTTGAAATCAGGAAAGCAACTCCATTCATAACAGCCCACCCAAAAAATACCTAGGAATTAATTTAACCAAAGAAGGGAAGGACCTCTATAATGTAAACTTTAAAAACATGAAAAGGGAAATCAAAACAGAACTTACAAAGTGGTAAAACCTCCCATGCTCCTGGATTAGAAAGATCAACATCTTGAAAATGGCAATATTTTCCAAGGGTTTCTACCAATTTAATGCAATACCTATCAATATTCCAACCCCTTTCTTCAAAAAATTAAAGAGGCTATCCAAAAATTCATATAGAACAATAAAAAACCCAGAATAGAAAAAAAATCCTTAACATAAAGAACAGTGATGAAGGAATATCAATACCAAATTTCAAACTCTACTACAAAGCCATCGTAATTAAAACAGCTTGGTACTGGCACAAGAACGGACATCAGGAACAATGGAATAGAATTGAAGAGGCAGAAATGAACCTACAGATATATAGCTACCTAATCTTCGATAATGGAGCTAAAAAATAGAATGGAAGAAAGCCTCTTAAGTAAATTGTGGTGGCAAAATTGGTTAATCACTTGTAGAAAACTAAAGCTAGATCCTTATATATCAATCTGCACCAGAATCAGCTCCAAATGGATCAAAGACTTCTGAGTCAAAGCAGACACTCTGATGGAATAGGATGGAATAGGAGAAACCCTAGGTCTCCTTGGCACAGGCCGAATTTTTTTTTAATGGAGACCCAGAAACACAACAAATCAAAGAAAGGTTGGACAAATGGGATTGCATGAAATTGCAGAGCTTCTACATGGCAAAGGACATAGTTAACAAGATCAATAGAAAGCCTATGGATTGGGAAAAGATCTTCACTAGCCATTAAACAGAAAAGAGTCTCATATCTAAAATATACCTGCGACTCAAAAAATTATATCTCCCAACAACAAATCCTCAAAGAAACCACTTCTCACTAAATAAGTGGGCTAAAGACTCAAAAAGAAACTTCTCTGAAGAGAAAAGAAGGATGGCCAATAGACACATGAAGAAATGCTCAACCTCCCTAGCCATAAAAGAAATGCAAATAAAAAGAGCAGAAGTACCATCTCACCACAGTTAGAATGGCTATAATCTAGAACTCTAATAACAACAGATTCTGGAGGGGATGTGGATAGAAGAAAACCTTACTGTATTGTTGTGGGAGTGTAAACGTGTTCAACCACTTTGGAAAGTTTATGGAGGTTCCTCAAAAGACTCCACATAGAGCTCCCCTATGACCCAGAACTAGCACTTTTGGGCATTTACCCAAATGTTCACAAACAAGATCATACTAATGCTACCAGCACGACTATGTTTATTGCAGCATTATTTACCATAACTAAGATATGGAACCCACACAGATACCCCTCAGTTGATGAATGGATCAAGAAAATGTGGTATATATACACAATTCCATGCCTCCATAGAATTTCTTTGTCCAATTTGTTAGGAAATGGAAAGACTTGGAACAAATTATATTAAGTGAAATAAGCCATACCCAAAGAAACATAGATCCCATGGTTTCCCTTATTTGCAATAACTAGTATATGTCTGAGAAAAACAGACATTTTTAGACAAGTTGATGTTAGGCGAAATGAACCCCAAGATAATTTTTTCTTTCTTGTGATTGTTTCCAACATATTTATAAATTGATTTCTTTGTTGCTTTCTTTGTACCTCCCCCATGGTATAACTCCTGTTTTCACTGCATTTGATTCTGGTACCCTGCATCTTGTATATACATTTTTCTAATTTGGAGAAGGTAAGGGAAAACATAAAATGCTTAAATAGGGATACGGGTTGACCCATTGTAAAAATGCAATGTACAAGACCCTACGTTGAAAACAAACATTAGAACTTCGGAGGTGGGGAGAATACTCGTGGAGGTGGGAGAGAAGGAATGGTAGGGGAAAAACAAAGGAGGAGGCAACAATGCTTGATAGGAAATATACTTGATAGGAAATTACCTTACTCATTTAATTGTAGCCCCTCTGCACAGTATTTTTTTATAATAAAAGACATACAAAAATTAATTCAATGTATGATTATGGGCCAGTACTAGGATTTGAATTTATGGGCCTTCCACTTACTTTCACACTTCAAACTGGGATCTCTATCTGTCTTTATTTATTTATTTTTTAAAATCAGGAATGCTTCACAAATATGCGAGTCATTCTTGCACAAGGGCCATGCTAATCTCTGTATTGTTCCAATTTTTGTATATGTGCTGCCAAAGTGAGCAATCTTTAATTTTTTGTTGATCTTTTTTTCAAGGATAAATCTAATAACACTGTCCCCTAATTTTGTATAAAATAAGTTTTGGACATATATTTAATATGTAATATATTTGTGTGATATACATGTATATACATACTATTTATCTGCAGGAGTTGGGCACACTGAAACAATTGAAGGCACTGATTTAATTTCACTGCTGTCATTCTATTTTAAGACTTTTTTAAAATCAAAACATTTATGACCATGATTTCATCGAATGTCCTGTCCAATATTGATTTGTGTGTATCAGGCAGGCTGTACCTCATCTCACACAAGAGTGCAAGAATAATAGGGTTTAACTCATTACAAGTGGCTCATCAGGACATAGGAAATATCCCTCAATTTGGTTGAGCTGATCTCCATTGTTTGTTGTATACTATGCCTCTGCTTTGGCTATGCAGTTTACCATTTCAAGATGATATTTTGTTCTTTTGGAGACAGATGAATGGAGAAATGTATGTGGCCTCCAAGACAATTACCTGTATAAGGTTAAAATTCATACTTTCAAATGGGATATTTGCCATCCCTGTAGAATACAAATGAGGACTCCCACGCACCAGCTATCTACTTTGCAGCCATTGTAATATTCATGGAAGCAATATTTTATAGGGACAAAATTAAGGTACCAAATATGTCCTTCAGCAACTACCCTACGGAAATCCTTATGCTCATGCCAAAGTCATTGAACTTCACATTGCCTTTGTCATCCAACACGATGTTATTGGGTTTAATGTTTCAGTTATTTTCAGTTTCATTAAAGTAGTGCACAGTCCTCACAATCTGTTTGAATAAACTCCTGACTTCATTCTTGAAAAGGCAGTATGATTTTCACATTTGTCTAAGGAGGTCTCTGGATGGCCAGTTCCACTACCAAATATTTGTGCTCATCCATTTCCCTCACCTGGTATGACCTGATCATGTTTGGGTGACGGAAAATCTTAATAATGTCCATCTCATTTAAAAATTTTTTGTGGGTCCTGGGGCTTGAACTCTAGGGCCTAGGCATTGTCACTGAACTCTTCAGGTTATGTCTACTGCTCTACCACTTGAGCCACAGCACCACTTCCAGCTCTTTCTGTTTATGTGGTGTTGAGGAATCGAACCCAGGGCCTCATTTATGTAAGGCAAACATATACCACTGAGCAACCTTCCCGGCCTGTCCATCTCATGTTTGATTTAACAATTGTTGAACTCTCATCTTCAGGATTATTTTCACTACAACCTTATTGACTACGCGGTGGTGCTAGGCCAACTTTCCATATCCATAGCTTCCATAGTCAATGATTTCCTCCTTCATGCTATATTGTTCAGGGAAAATCTCCTGCCATAGCTAATGATCACCTTCAAACTATCTTGTTCATTGAAAATCTCCTTCTCTGAAGAGCTTGAGGATAATACACTATGTTCTTCCATCTTTCTGCTAAGATGGCAAGGAGTAAATCTACCTAAACTTAGCTAAGAAAATAAAAACCCCAGAGTAATAACCTAAAGGAAACTGTCAATGTAGCACTCAGTCCTGCAGGTCACCAGGAACTCTCAGCAATGTAATGGACTGCAGAGACCACTCACAATATTTGCAATGGACCAATCACAGCTTGGAATGAACCCACTGGATCTTCTGGTCTTGAGCCTGGAGGACTGTTGCCAAGGTTTCCACAGGGATGTGAGGTGCACAGAATGATGCCACTGGTGCTGCCTTGGCAGTGTTGCAGGAACATAAAGTGTATCAGAAAGTGCATTCTGTCCTTGTTGGCTTCAAGATCCTACGGTTGCTCCCAAGGATTTTGTCCTTGAGTAGTATCCATGTCCTTATGTCTGCTCCTGCCAGAACAGTGGCCATGTGCAGGAGCATACATCAACCAGTGGCTTCCATTCACTATATGTGCAAGTCTTGGAACTTGCTCCAACAATCTAAAAACAAAGTGGAATCCTATGTATTCCTAGATGCAGGGGACACATAACGAAGAGTTCAATTGGAAACTTTCACTAAAGTGGATCCAGATTTCTTTTTATCTTGACAATAAAGAGAAAATTCAAAGAAGTTGTTAAAGTATAAGAGGTGTCCCTCTTTGTTGAATTAGAACCTTCTTGCACAACTGCTTAAAATAATATGAAAGTCCTTATTTGTTATGGACGTGATTTAGTGTTTTGGTACCATATAATAAATAATTTCTGATCTTTAAAAAGTTGTAATATCAGTATGCACTTTGGTGTGTTTTCAATGGAATCCAAGATGAGCCCCATAGCTCTTGAGTAGATCTAAAACAATATCACATTCAACAATAGCATGTGGTTGAAAGAAGGCAGGTAGTACCAGCCTACTGTAAAGTGACTATTGCCAGGATGAATCTTCTGTAGAAATACTGTTTTTTTTCCTTTTCAGTATTTACTAATAAAATACATCCATGTATTATTATAAATTATGTTCTCTATTCAGCTCAGTGAATTTTGACAACTATTTAATTATGTAATACTAAGAGTCCCCTAATAAAGTCAAAAAATGGGCACTTTTGTCATTTACATTAAAATGCAAAGAAAATAAGTCCAAGTAAGTTTTATACTTAGGTGGATAATGGAAAACAGCTGTTTTCTCACTCAGAAATTGAATCCAATAGGGTATTTCATGGCATCCATAATCTGAAAAGCTGCTCTAACTTTTGCCTTTTAAAGACCTCATCAGTTAACTCAAGATATTCAATGTCTTCTTCTTTAAATGTAGAATGACTGATGTCAAAAGGATAGTGGTATCGCTTCAGAATCATCTGATACTGTATCAAAATGCCCTATGCCATACATCTCCATGAAGTGGGTTATTAACATCTATAGGAGTGAGAAAAAATAGAGCATCAACATTTCTCATGATAGTTTCCTCTGAGATAATTTACATCAGAATCCTTGAAATCCATAAGGCAATGTGTTGATAAGTTCAAAGTGAAGAACAAGGCCTGGAGTAGGGAACTTAGATGGTAGAACCCCTAACTAAACAATTGGAGGTCCTCCGCTTGAACTCTCCTACTGCCAAATCCATGAGTCTTCCTGTAGAGAAAGAGGTATAGCTGTTTATTTCAATTCCATTGTGATGCTATAACAAAACTCCTTAAGACAAGGTCCCAATAGCTTAGAGAAACTTATGGGTACTCAACAGAAATTCTGAAGGACATTATCTAGAACCAAGAAAATTCAATATGCTGAGAGGTCAGCTTCACCAGGCCTTTAATGTGTTCCCTTGTTGCTGCATTCTCACATGGTCGAAAGGCTAGAAACTTATTTAAAAGAAAATAACAGAGCTGAGAGACTTCTTCCCACCATCCAGATGAAGTTTAATTTGTATCAGATTATTATTTCTTCTGTCATGTCCCTCCTCCTCGTTTTTTGTTGTGCTTTTTTTTTTTAGCTGACTAGCCTTGAACACTTGAACCACGAAAGAACGGATGTTTAGATTCCAAGTATGTACCCCCAAAATCATCTGTTGCTACTTCTTCTTTGGAAGTAAACCACTTACTTGCCCCAACCCCTGTGCTTTATTTTCCTTCATGTATCATTTTTTAAAGTTTTTGGTCTATTTTGTATTTTGCAGGTGATTTAACAAGGACCCTTCACAAATAGTAGGTGAATACTCGACCACTAAGTTTCAAATTCCCTGCATAGATTTTTTATTTTTTATTTATTTTTAATTTTATTATTTTTTAAACAAATTTTTTATTATAAAAAAAACTGTATGGAGTGGTTCCAGTTACATGAGCAAGGTAATGAGTACATTTCTTATCAAGCATTGTTGCCTCCTCCTTTGTTTTTCCCCTACAATTCCTTTCCTCCAACCTCCACAACTACACTCTAACCACCTAAATTTTGTTTGTTTGAGATGTACAGGATTATTTATTTCTTCATTATTAGACTTCGTGTGTACCCAACTTACTGAAAGCATGTAAAAGTGTAAAACGGTAAATATGTTTGAATTTTTATGTAGACTACCATGCAATCTTGCTCACAAATCACAATATTTTCCTTCCATTGCAATCTTATGCAATCTTCTGTGATCTTGTTGTTGTTGTTGTTGTTGTTGTTGTTGTTGTTCTTCTTCTTCTTCTTCTTCTTCTTCTTCTTCTTCTTCTTCTTCTTCTTCTTCTTCTTCTTCTTCTTCTTCTTCTTCTTTTTCTCCTTCTCCTTCTCCTCCTCCTCCTCTTCCTCCTCCTCCTCCTCCTCCTCCTCCTCCTCCTCCTCCTCCTCCTCCTCCTCATTCTCCTTCTTCTTCTTCTCAGTTAAAACATCAAATGTGTTGTCAAATGCCATCATTGATAAATTTCTCTCTTGTTTGCATCAGAAATGCCTCAGCTATTTTTAAAGAATATTATAAGTGCTTGATAGATATTCTACTTAAGCTAAAGCTATTTTCCTTGTTTCAGAATTTTCACTAATATTAAAAATATTAAATGCTTCTGTGTCAGCATCTATTGGGATTATATGGGATTTGTTCTTTACTTAGTTTAATAAATTGCATTAGATTTCCTAAATTGTAGCTATGTATGTAGGCTTGCACTTTGGTGGTAGAATAACTTGATTTCTATGTGTGAATCCTGTGTTAAATCTTCAGAAAAAACACACACAGGAAAAATGGAAAAGGAATAAATGTAATTTATCCATTTCTGATACATATTCTCTTTTTTTAGGAACTTTTGCCTTTCTCTTCATAAGTAAAATTACTATACATGCATTCTGATTTTGTCATTGCGCTTATGAAGTTAGTTAAGAAGTATTTCTTCTTTTTAAAAAATTTCTGGAGCAGTCAAATAAGAGATGCATTAGGTGAGATGGTATATATTGATTATTCCAGCTAATCATAGTCTATCCCCACAAAAAAAAGAAAGAAGAAAGCAGGAAAGAAAGAAAGCAAGCCAGCCAGCCAGCAAGCAAGCAAGCAAGCAAGCAAGCAAGCAAGCAAGCAAGCAAGCAAGCAAGAAAGAAAGAAAGAAAGAAAGAAAGAAAGAAAGAAAGAAAGAAAGAAAGAAAGAAAGACTCCCAGCCATCCAAACTAAAAAACACCATGTAAGTAAAAAGGCTTGGGGCATTACTCAAGTAGTAAAGGACTTGTATACAATGGGCAATTTTCCAGGTTTGACACCTAAAAACAGGGGAAAAATGCATTTTCTTGGACAAAATTGCACGTGAAATATTTGATTAGAGTTTTTTTTCTTTCTTTTATTTCAGAGACATAGTTTTGCTAAAACCTATATAAAAATTTCCAATCCTCCCAATTTAACTCCTAAGAGTTGAGATTAAAAGTATAGGTTTTCACACCTAGCCTCGTTGACATTTTTTACAATAAATTGTATTGGCATAAATTCAGTATACAGAAAAGTCTAAATGTAAACAGTTTGTCTGTCCCCTCATTGTCCTACTGTTAATGAAATATACCAATATTGTATGTTTGTAAAATAAAAACACAACATTGGTGTAATGCTATTTATTAAATTGCAACCTTTACTTCATTTTGCCAATTTTTGTACTACTTTCAATTGTTTTTCTAGTATCTACTACTGTTGCTTTTTCCTCTGCCTTTCTCCTTTCTTCATGTTACCTACTCAGCTGTTTCATTGATGAGGAATATCAAAAGTAGGTTAAAATTCACCATTTGCCAGGGACCAGTATCTCGTGATCAAAGGTATTCAGAAAGCTGAGATCTGAGGATCACAGTTCAAAGCAAGCCTGATCAAGAAAGTGGTAAACTCATGAAAAAAACAGCATTTAAAAAATAACCAAACAACTGGAATGTGGCTTAGTGGTAGTGTGCTTGCATGAAGGTCTGAGTTTGATTCCTCAGTGCCACATAAACAGAAATATTTGGAAGTAGCACTGTGGCTTAAGTGCTAGAGTGCTCGCTAGCCTTGAGCAAAAGATCCTCAGGGTCAGTATCTAAGCCTTGAGCTTAAGCCCCAGGACTGGCAAAACATACAAAAAAGTAGCTCCCCTCATTGTTTTGTATGTAGTGTTCCAACTCCATGGTGCACATTATCCCTTACAGCAAAATCAATACAACAAACCAAAATTTACAATGCTCAGTATCCCATGTGGTCATCAGTCATCATATTGTACACCAGATGTGCAGAGTTAAGGAAGAAATATAAAGAAATAAAGTCACTAGGACAACCTCTCTTGAGACTATACAAGAAAAATTTATGTTCTAGCGTATCACTCTAGAAGTATCACTGAACTCTAGAAAGAAGTGTTCCAAGAATATAAGCCTTGTTCACCTTGGCTCCCACTGAGCATGAATATAAAGTTCATCATCAATAATGGTTGGACTCAAAGAGAGAATTCACAAATGGGATTGTGCCAAACTAAGAAGTTTCTGCATGGCAAAGGATATCATTAGCAAGGTAAAGAGAGCCTACGGAAGGAGAGATCTTTGCCAGGTCTATGTCAGAATATACAAAGAGCTCAATAAATTATACTAACAAAGAATTAACAACTCAATTACAGATGGGCAAACAAGCTAAGTAGAGACGTCTCAGAAGAAATAAAATTGGCCAGTAGTCATAAAAATGTTCAATATCTCTGGCCATAAAGGAAATGCAAACCAAAACACTTGAGATGGGCTAGGAAGGTGGTTCAGTGATAGAGTGCTTGCCGTGCAAACATGAGGCCCTGGGTTTGATTCCTCAGCACCACATAAGCAGAAAAAGCTGGAAGTGGTGGTGTGGTTCAAGTGGTAGTGAGCTCTATCCTTGAGCTGAGGAGCTGAGTTTCAGTGCCCTGGCCCAGTGTTCAGGTCCCACAACCGAACAAAAACAATAACAACAACACTAAAAACAGAATCACTTGACTTGCTTCTCTTTTTACATCGCATTTAAGCTTGATTATAAAATATTGTTGGTGGGAATGTAATCTTGTTTAACTACACTGAAAAACACCCACAAAACAACTTTACCTACCTTGTGGTTCAGTACTACCATTCTTGGGCATTTATCTAAAAGACTAAAAATCCCGATAAAGTAAGGCCACCTAAACATCTATGTTCATTGTCAAGGTATTTATATTGCACAAATAGCTTCAATAGATGAATGAATCAAGAAAATTATATATATATATATGTATACAGAGTAACATTACTCATGAATTAGAATATTCCATCATTTATAAAGAAATTGATGAACTGGAAAATTTTTTGTGAAGTCAGGATGCATGTTTTCTTTCAAATGGGGAAGCTTGGTCTATATGAAAACATACAGAGTATTGTATGCACGTATACCTAAATATATTTCATGAAGTACAGTATATGTTGGAAAGAATTTAAATGCTGTAATTCTTTAGAAAATCCAACAGTACAATAAAATGTAAATGAGGAAACTGGCACTTGAATGGGGGGTAGGAGGTGAATGAAGTCACAATTTTCAATGCATATCCAATGAAACTAGGAAAATTGAGGGGAAGGAGCTGTTTCAGAGATGGGGAGATGATGAAAAAAGTATCACAGATTAGGATTCATTGTACTTACAATTAAAAATGTAATTAAAAATAATTATGCTTGATCCTACCTCCTATGATTTCCATATTCACACTTCTGAGTAGACATCCCCTTTCCAAACCATCATGAAACACCTCATCTTACTTAGAAAGGGTATAACTTTGCTGTGTCTGTGAACCAAGGAATTGTAGGCAGATTAAATTAATGCTGTCCACATATGTCAAGCCATCAATATAAGGCCAGAAACCATGAAAATATTACAAGAACTGGCAGGGGAAACACTATGACTTCTACAACACAGGTCGAAATTTTCTAACTAAAGATCCATGATCACAAGAAATCCAAGAAAGACTGGATAAACGGGATTGCATGAAACTTAAGTTTCTGCCTGACAAAGAACATACCAAGCCAAATACAAAACCCATGGAATGGGAGAAGAATTCCATGAGCTATTCATCAAACGAGATCCTAATAGGAAAAAAAAATATGTAGATAGCACAAAAATTGCCCCCAATAAACCATGAAATAACATCCCAATTAATAAATGAGGTAATGACCTAAAGACAAACTTCTCAGAATAAGTAATTAAGGCCAATCAACACAAGAAGAAATGTTCAATATCTCTGAACATAAAGGAAATGTAAACAAAAACAACACCCTAATTCTACGTCACTGCAGTAAGGAAGGACAATAAAAACATTTTAATGTGATTAGTAACAAATGCTGTCATGGATGTGGCAAAAGGAGCTCTATCACTGCTGGTGAGGATGTAACTTGTTCAATCAGTCTGGAGACTGAGAAGTGCATATTAAGGTTTGGAGTCAACTTGTGCAGAAAGTCCATGTGTTTTTTTTATCTCCAATTGGCAACCAAAAAGTCACAAGTAGAGCTGTGGTGCAAATGAGTAAAATGGTATCTTTCATTACAAAATCTCAGGGATATTACCCACATTTGCGTTCAAGCTCCAGTACTGGCAGTGTGTGTGTGTGTGTGTGTGTGTGTGTGTGTGTGTGTGTCTGTGTGTGTGTGTCTGTGTGTCTGTGTGTCTGTGTGTGTCTGTGTATCTGTGTGTGTGTGTGTGTGTCTGTGTCTGTGTGTGTCTATGTCTGTGTATCTGTGTGTGTCTGTGTGTGTGGTGCATGTGGGGGGAGGGAGCTAGTGATTTCCTGATGGCATCAAATGGTTTGGTGTATTTAAAGTATTAAAAAAAACAAGGTTTAAATGTGCTTTGATTTTTTTTGTGTTTCTGTATGTATGTGTCTATCCAGTATAGGTGTGGGTGTGGGTGTGTGCATCTGTATGTGCATTTATGGTTTTTCTTGCTTGTTCTCAACTTGTGTTAACAAAATGGCCAGACTTGAAAGGTGGACACTATGGTTTAATGTTATGACAATTTTCCAAGGTTTTGTTCAACAAATGATTATTTGAATAGTTTATTGAAAGATAGAGAGGGAGGAGAAAGAGAGGGAGAGAAAGACTGGAGTTCTAAATCTAAGACTGAAACAGCCATATTCCAGAACAAGTCTGCAGAACTAGTTCCAGTGTAGTGTCTTCAGTCAGCTAGCTGTAACAAAGCCTCTATTTGGCCATAGGTGTGGATTGTAGGCAAAAAGACAATTCAGTAAAAACAAATTCAAACAGTCTGGGACACTTGCACAAGGTCTGGACATCACTTCCTCATGGGCTGCTGTTGTGCAGGCCCAATATTTGATCTGAAGAGAAACTTGGAATTACAAAAGTTAAAACCCAGTTTAGTAACCACTAAAAGGCCTGTGTAACTCCTTGGTCCTTAGACCTGATACTGTGACTTAGTGGCAAAGGCAAAGGGCAGATTTCTAGCTATTTCAGACTTCTCCCTTAGTGAACAATAAGTTACCACCTTCAGTCCTGGTTCCACCACAGACTTGGCTCAGGTCTGTGAACCTGAGTGTAGACTTTTGAATCTACATGGTGTGAATGGAAATTTGGTCTCCTACTAAGATAGAAGTTTGAGGGACTTGGATAGCTGTGGGCAAGTCTCTTTTTAATTGCCTGTTGTTTGACCACATTTAGTTTAGATGCAGGGATACATTACTAATTAGTCGCAGTGGTCACCCCAAGGTAGAGCAAGAGAGATAGAGTAGAGGGACAGTGATCAAGCTCACGCCATCTGCCATTTTATGCTGCTTTAATTGACATGTTCTTCATGTATTTTAGTAATTCAAGAATAAAAATTAACATTACATATAGATTTTTAATTGCATCTTTGTTCCTAACAAAAATTAAAAGTAAAAATGAATTTAAATAAAAAGGCAATATGGTAAGAGCAGGGGAAAGAAATGGAGCAATGATCATGGGCAGCTCCTGAAGTCTAATCTGGAGGTTTTATTTATCAACATCAGGGAATAAAATGAAACTATGTAACAAGACAGGCCTGCCTGCTTTTTCTCAGCAACAAAGCAGCCCTGTCTGCTTTCCTTAGCAACACAACAGCCCTGCCTGTCTTTCCTCATTTATGCCAGAGTCAAAGGGGTCAATAGACCATGACTAAAGGAGGAAATTAGAGCTGTCATTGACAGATAAAAAAGAACAAGCCCTGGATATGTCTGGAAACCTATAAAGCATCTGAAACCTTAAACACTTAGGCCTTTCAGAGACCAGTCTTTCACAGAAACTAAATATTCAGAGAGAAAGCCAAGATGTGTTCTGAGAACTGTAGATTCCCTTACTCAGAGAACACACAGACCTCCCAATGACAGAATCATCCCTGCCAACAATAGAACTTTCTAGTGAGTCTCAGAGAATAGAGGACACATTAAACTTTTCTCACTGCCAGAAACCAGCCCACACCCTGAGGGCACCAGGACAATATGGGTTGAAGGGCTCAGCCCTGTTGCAAAAAATGGATGAAGCTCAGAGGCCCACACCTATCTCGTGATGTACTCACACCTCCTAAGTGTCCAACAGCTTCCAGATAGTGTCGGCAGCCGTTCAAAAAGATAAAAAACAAGTCGTTTATATAAGGATATAGGTGGACCTATTGCAACAATGTGAAGTACAAGTTGTCATGTCGAAAACAAACTTTACAACTTGGGGGGAGGATTGGTGGAGGGGGAGGGAGGATGGGAAGGGATGGGAAGGGTAAACAAAGGAGGAGGCTACAATGCTTGATAAGAAATGTACTCACTATCTTGCCCATGTAATTGTAACCCCTCTGTACACTATTTTCACAATAAAAAAAAATTAAAATTAAAAAAAGATCAATTTGTGGTGCCCAGCTCTAAAGCCCAAACTCCGCACCCAGTGTTAGCCCTATTGAGTGACTTACAAGCCAAGTGGGGCTCTCTCATAAATTTCCTAAAACCATCGCACTCCATGATAGCATCCAGTCACATGTCTTTTGGTGACAAAGCCTCGGGGTCATTCAAGACAAAAGCAGCCATGACCTCAACTCCACCTGCCATATCAGTTCAACAAGACTTACTCTTTTGCTTGCTCAAAAGTTGGTTTAATTTTGGGATAATCTCACCAACACTGTCTCCTAATGACACTGCCCCCAAAGGGTGACTCCCTCACCCAACCAAACAGTCATACAAGCTGGAGGTGTTGTCTTTGGACAGGACAGACTAGCCTTACATGAGCCCATTTCCAGGGCCCCCTATTCTCCCAGATGTCTTGGAAGGGGCATCTGCTCCCTCCACCAGCAGGCCTACCGCTCCTCCCAGACTCGCACTGAACACAGCAGAATCTAGCCAGATGGACACTTCATGTCCATGTTGTGAGGGCTGCTGTCTCCAAGTTCTATGGTTGAGGAGATGCTAGGCAGGTTCTTTTGCTGGCAGGTGGGCCAGGGGACTCTGCAAAGCCATGCAGCAAAGATTCACCTACCAGCCTGCCCAGTGTGCAGCTGGCCAAGCCTAGTGTCTGCTTGGAGCTGCAATATTATGGAAACTTCAGATTCCCCTTGCCAGGCCAGCAATGAATTGCCCAAAAAGAGCACCAAGTACTCCTGATCCATCTACTGCAGTCTTCAGCAGTTTCCTCCCACCAGCATGGAACTCTGTGGTGCAACCAGATTTAGAGGGATATTTCTGGATAGCAAGCAAGTCTAGTTTTTTTTTTTTGGAGCCAGCAGACTACTAATATAAGCTCATCATCTGCCCCCTGCCAACCTGGACAGCCCTGCCCCACCCAGCTCCATTGCCCACCCTGTGTTTAGGGCCCCCCCTGAGCTCAGATTCTGCTCTTGAATCTGCCCATGTATTCAGAAAAGAGCCCAGAGAAACCTTTGGCATTTGTTGTGCCCCTGAAGTCAGGCCACAGTGAGGCTTCTGCAGCCCCCAGCCTTGCTCCAAGCATAGCCACCAACCAGGGAATACCCCCGGTTCCAACGCAGACCTCTGATGTGTAAGAAAAAGAGGCTGTGCTTGTGCTAGCACAGTCACCAGTCAGCAGTCCTGGCACAGGGGCATCTGCTAAGGCCACCCCAAGTAGCTGTGGGGCTCTGACATCAAGACAGAGGCAGGAAGGTGCACCCATGCAGGCTGCCTTTGAGAAGCTTCTCTTACAGGAGCAGGCCTGGCGGCCTTTGAAGCAGAATATGACACTGCAGAAGAACACAGCACACTAGAAGAACCCGACAAGCAATGTCCCTGTGATTAGAGACCTGACTAAGGCAGGAAATGAGAGAGAGAAAGAGAGACAGAGAGAGACAGAGAGAGAGAGAGAAGCAATGTGTGCTTTATACTTATTTCAATATCCTTGCCGAGTAATGCATATTTTTATCAAGAAATAAAGAGGAGAACTTCAAACTCTAACTCTGATGAAGTAGCTAGGATCAATCTAAACTTCCTACCATAAACAATCACAAAAGTGGGAGCTATGTGAAACTATATATGTATATAAATATATATAATATAAACATGTAGGCATATATATTCACATACACAATGTGAATATATAATGTATAATGCATATATGTATACAGAGATTTGAAGGAATAAAAACCAATACCTTCCCAATTTTGATTGAAAGCATGAACCCTCCTATGCAGCAATCTATCAGATCAAAAAAGTCAATTAACATAATTACACAGGTCCAAATTGATACATTCTAATTAAACAAAAACAGAAAACATCCCAAAGTACAAAGACACAACTCATCACACACAAGTAATCTTCAATTATATTAAGACAAATTTCTCATCAGAAACTAGATTCACTATTAGACAGTAAGGACAAAAAATTTAAAGTGTTAAAAGGACATATGTAAAACCCACCTTTCTAACAAATATACTTCCTCCAAATGTAAGAGATGTGCTAAGTACCTACCCATGGCTCAGGCCTATAATCCTAACTACTCAGGAAGGTGAATTGTGAGGGTGGTGGCTCAAAGCCACCCTGGAACATGTCCCCTCAGGAGGAAGTTGTAGGACAGAGTTGTCCTTGAGAAGGACGGAGGCCTTTGTGCAGTGCTTTTGCTGGAACAAGTCATAGAATAAGGTGGGCATCAAGAATGGAGGCTATTAGCTAGTGTCTCCAGAAAAGCAATTTATAAGATTCATGAGTCTTCTAGAAAATCAGAGGATTTTGACCACTGTACTACTGGTTTTAGAAATGCCACGAGAATGACCAGAGCAATATGAAGCCACATGGATTCCTTAGCAACAGTCTTTGAGGCCTAAGAGCTAGTGTTTCAATGCTGGCAGGCTGTAATTGGTCCACTTTTTCACTGACCTCACTGGCCCAGATTCTGATTGGTCCATTTCTTCTATGACGCCTAGTTGTGATTGCTCCATTGTGTGAGGTCATGCAGGATATACAGTAAGCCACTGTGCTCCAACCTATGTCAGTTAACAGAGCTTGGAGCTCTTGCTTGATGACCCCCTGGACTGAATCAAAGCTAAATGATTTTTTGGGTTGTGGGGACGGGCTGTTATTTGGATTTTGGTATTTCTTTTTACTCTTTCTGGGTTTTCCTTTACTTTATTTAATTTATTTAGGTAGACTTGCTACCTGCCATTGTAGCAGAAGGATGGAAGTACAGAAAGAATCATCCTTGAGCTCCTTGAAGGAGGAAATAATCAAACAATACCAGAAGAAAGAGCTCTTTGACACAGGTACCTATGGAAAAGTGAAGCTGGCCCATTCCCACCTCACAGACAAGGACGTGGCATTTAAAATACTCTTGAAGTGAGAGTCCTCATCATTGGATAAAGAATGAGGTGGACATTTTGAAAAATGTATGGCACAAACACATCATCAGGTTGTACCAGGTAATGGAGAAGGAAGAGTATGTGTATCTCATCATGGAACTGGCCACTAGGGGTACCTCCTGGGGTGGATCTGAAAATTCTGCCGCCTATATGAGGATGAAGCCAGGAGTCTTGTCACACATGTTGTAAGAGCTGTTCACTACTTACACCAAAACAAATCATACACGAGTACCAGACAATATCAAGGTCAGTGGATTTGGTCTGAGCATCTGGCTCACCATAGGGCAGTTGCTAATGAATGTATGTGGTGCTATCCTATTCCATCCTCCTGAAATGTTCTTGGAAGTAATGATGGCCTGGTGCAGGTGTCTCATGCCTGTAATCCTAGCTATTCAGGAGACTGAGATCTGAGGATCATGGTTCAAAGCCAGCCCAGGCTGGCTCTACCCTCTGAGCAGACTCAAAGTGATACCAAAGACTAATTTGAGTAGGAGATGGCAGAGGATAGAGGTGGCTAGCAAAATAGCTACTATTCTTCTCAGAACAAGCTGCTGAATGTGGGCCCAGATGAATAGGTTTATAAAATATGAGGTGTGCATAAATTATGACATCCACAAAAGGCTGCAATTAATATATGTCTGTCATGGATGGACACAAAATAGTCTATTTATGTGAAATATATTGACTCAATCATTCCATAAGGAAAAAATGAATGATTAAAATTTTCTGGGGCCTTGGGTTAGGCGCTGGTGACTCACACATGTAATCCTAGCTACTCAGGAGGCTCAGATCTGAGGATCACAGTTGAAAGCCAGCCCGGGCAGGAAATTCTGTGAGACTATTATCTCCAATAAAACACTAGAAAACCGGAAGTGGTGCTGTAGCTCAAGCAGTAGAGAACTCACCTTGAGCTGAAGAGCACAGAGACAGTGCCCAACCCAGAGGTCAAACTCCATGACCGACCAAAAACAAAACAAGAAATAATTTTCTGGTGCAGGTCATTGTGTGGATTCCATCAGTATTGAAAAGAAAGTTCACAAGAAAAAGGTAATGGTTACAAAGTAGTGTGGAAATAATTAATCACTGAATTTTGTACCTACCTAGCAGGAGACCCTGTGTTCAACCCCCTGCACATACAAAAAATGCCAAATCATCCTTCTATTATCTACCTTAAGTGGTAGGTGCTCCTCTACTGTTATGATTGTATTGCTCAGAGGTTCTCTGATGGATGTTTACTCATGCTTTTACACATAATCCATTATATGAATATTGATGTTGAGTTTTAAAGTGTAATGTGTGTATTAAAATAAGGGCAATGCCTGTATTTCTAACTCAAGAGGCTAAAGCAGGAAGATCCCTATTCAGTCAAGGCTTCATAGAAAGGTACTTCCTAAATCCCCATGCTAGTGCTGAAACTGGAGGTACAATTTTTTGTAAGCAATTACAAGTGAGAGATAAGTTTCTGATCATATTAGATTTTGGTCATGACAGTTTGGAATTAATATTTACATGAATTTTAAATTTTCCCTTTTCCCCTTACGCTCTGTATGTCATTTTGAAACTTTGTAGTATGTTCCTCTTTGCTGCCCTTAAAAAAATAGGTTTCCTTTGTATCATATTAAACATGATTTTTTCTGTATTACAATTTATTATTAATTTTTGAAATTTTTTATGTTTTTTTTCTCTATCTAGATACTGGCCACTGTCTCAGAGATTTTGCTCAGTTCTGACAATTGAGCCACAGCTCAACTTCCAGCTGCTTTCTTTTTGAAGAGTCTCATGCGAACCCAGCACAACTAAAGAGGCTGAAATCTGAGGATCTTGGTTTGAAGCCAGTATGAACAGCAAAGTCTGAGGTTCTTTTTATTATTATTATTTTGCCATTGGTTGTGAGCCTGAAAACTAGGCTTTGGCACTATCCATCAGCATTCCAGCTTAAGGTTAGTGCTCTATCAATTGAGCGGCAGCAACATTTTCGGCTTTTCCTGCTTATGTGGTTCTGATGAGTCAAACCCAGGTCCTCATGCATGCAAGGCTAGCTCTGTACCACTGAGCCAACTTCCCAGATGAAGTCTGAGATTCTTATGTCCAATTAATCACCAAAAAGCTGGGGATTGTCGTACTCTAGACTTGAGTAAAAGAGGGCAAGTTCAACCCCTAGTACTGGTAATTACATACACAAGTCTCATGGACTTTCTTGCTAGTGCTGGCTTTGAACTGCGGCCTGCGTAGCTAGAATCTACAGGCATGAGCAACCAGATTCTGACATTTTAATATTTTTACTCAGCTCTTTCTTGCCTTCAACCTCAATGCTTTTTAATTGTGGTCAGTAGACCTGATCTCTGGGCTTCTTTGCTGTTTCATACCTATTTTCAAGGAGGGTGGAGTTGAACCCTCAGTCTGAGTGCTGTCTTTGAGCTCTTCAGCTTAAGGTGAATGCTCTACCATTTCAGCCTCAGCAAAACTTCAGGTTTTCTGGTGTTTAACTGGAGATAAGTTCTCATTAACTTTCCTTCCCAGGTTGGTTTTGAACCATGATTTTCATATCTCAAACTCTGAATATCTAGGATTACAGGCTAGAGTCTCAGCGCCCTATGTTTACTAGCTTTTTGGCTCAAGGATTGTTTTACAACTCAACCATAGCTCCACTTCTAGCTTTTTGCTGGCTTATTGAACATAAGATTTTAATATACTTTTCTGGGTAGTCTGGCTTCAAACCATGATCCTCAGATTTCAGCTTCCTGAAGTGCTCCGATTATACACATGAACCACACACCTATTGTTCATTTAAAAACGTTAATGTGTTATTTTTTCCAATTTTTCTTTTTAAAATTTTTCTTGTTTGTTATTTTTGTTTATGTGCTAGTCCTGGGGCTACAAATCAGGCTGGATACAATACCAGAGCTTTTTCTGCAAGACTAATGGCTTAACACATGAGCCAAAATATAACTTGTGGCTATACATGTTTTGTCTTGGTGCTTGAAATAAGGCCCTGAGTGCTGTCCTAGAAATTGATTGCCCAGTTTGCCACTTGAGTCACAGTTGAACTCCAGGCTTTTTTTTTAATTCTTGGTAGCTAATTGGAGATGAGTCTTATGCAAACCCCAGCATGAATCAGTTTTTTGAAATCTGAGGATCATGGTTCAAAGCCATCTAGGGCAGGAAAGTCCATGAGACTCTTAGCTCCAATTAATCAATGAAAAGCTGGGAGTGGTGGAGCTCTATCCTTGAACAAAACAGCACAAGCTCAAGGCATAGGACAGCACACAGATGCACACACAGAGAAAGGCTCGTGGACTTTGTTGCATGGGCTAGTTTTGAACCATTATCCTCAGATTTCATCTTCTATTCATCTTCTCTTCTTTGAAATTTTATTGGTCCTGTGGCTTGACCTCTTACTCTGGGACCTGTATCTTACCGTTTACACTCAAGGCTGGTGCTTTTACAACCTCAGCCATAGCTCAAGGTTTTGTGCTGTGTGGCTGAAGATGAGTCTCAAGCATATTTCTGCCCAGACTGATTTGACACTGCAATCCTTAGAAGTCAGCCTCTTGTATAGTAAGTATTATACACAGGGCCAGCAACATTTGTGTCATTTTAAAACTTTCATATGTGCTTGCTTCCACCTTCTTTTCTTATTGTCTTCATTGTTGCTTGTCCTATGAGTAGAAATTGCAGCTCAGATGCTGTCTCGGTGCATATATGGGACTAACCATAACATTTGGCTTTTGGGGGGAAGTTAATTGGAGACAAGAGACTCATGTAGAGCTAAGCCAGATTCGGGAAGCTGAAAATTGAGGAAAGTCCTTAACACCCTTTTCTCCAATTAACCGCTAAAAATCTGAAAGTAAGTATGCCATTAAAGAAAATAGTTAAAGTTCAAACACCAGGATTGGCACAGAGAGAGAGAGAGAGACAGAGGGAGAAAAAGAGAGATAGTTACAGAGAGAGAGAGAGAGAGATCTTATGTACTCATAGAACTGAGCTGAGCTTTAAACAATATCCTCAAATTTCAGCCTGAGTAGCTAGAATCACAGATATGAGCCACCAACGATTGGTTCATTGAAACCTCTGGTACTGCCTCTTTTTTCTCTTCTTCTAGCCTTCTTTTCATTTATTTAATTATTTTTGTGTTTGTTGGTCCTGGAGCTTGAACTCATGATAGGCCTGGCCTGATACACGACGCTCAAATCTGTCCATCATAGTTTGAAAGCAGCCTGAGCAAGGAAGTCCATGAAACTCATTTCCATTCAATCAACAAAACCTACCTCCAGTGTTGCCACCGCACACAAAACAGTCTCCTGGAATTTCTTGACTGTGTTTGCCTTTACACTGGATCTTATATTTCAGCCTCCTGCATTTCTAGAATTACACGAGCCAACAGTCCAAGGTTCTCTAATTCCAATCACTTAATTCTCTTATTGTAATCCTGAGGCTGGATCTCTGAGACAGGGCACTATTTCATAGGTTTTTCCTCAAGGCTGTTGCTTTCCAACTACAAGCACAACCTCATGTCTGGATTTTTTTGCTGATTAGTTGGATACTTAGGCACTTCCCTGCCCAGGTTGGCTACGAACAACAACCTTTAGATTTCAGCCTTCTGAATCACTAGGACTATACACATCAAGCAAAAATTCATGGATAATTTTTAAACTTTAATTGGATTTTCTCACACCTTTTTTCTTTGTTTCCCTAGCCTTGAGGCTTGAAATCAGGGCTTGGGCACTGTTCCTAAGCTTCTTTTACTGAAGGTGAGGACTCTATTTATTGAGCCATAGTGCCACTTTCAGGCTTTTCTATTTATGAGGTACTGAGGAAACAGACCCAGGAATTCAAACATGCTGGGCAAGCATTCTAGCACTAATCCATATTTCCTGCTATTCTTACACCTTTTTATTTGTATTTTTATTTCCTTGAATATGCTGGTCCTGGGTGTACAAATTAGACCAGGTGCTATCCCCGAGGTGTTTACTCAAGACTAGCAGTGAAAACATGAGCCACTGCACAACTGTGGCTATTTTTTTATGTTATTTGGTTTTAAGTAGCTACTTAGAGTTGAGTATATGAATTCTCCTATCTGGGCTGGCTTTCAACTGTGATCCTCAGATTTGAGCCTCCTGAGTAGCTATTATCACAGGTGTGTGCCACCTATGCCTAGCTCATTTTAAACTCTGAAATTGGCTCTTTCTTCTCCCACCCTCCTCCACATTTATTTATTTTATTCTTTGTATGTATGTTAGTCCTGAAGTTAATAACAAGGTCTGGGTGCTTTATCAGAAATTATTTTCTTATTTCTGCCATTGAAGCCACAGCTCAATCTCCAGGTTTTATTTTTCTTCCTTTTGGAGGTAACAGTCTCATGTAAAGCCCAGCAAGACTCAGGAGGCTGAAAACTGATTATCATAGTATGAAGTCAACCCGAGCAGGAAAGTTCCTGAGATTCTTTTCATCAACTACCAAGATTCTGAGAGTGGTAGAGCTCCTACACAAATTCAAGCCCTAGGTTGGCATAAAACCCATGGCCTTTCCTGTTTGGACTGGCCTTTAAATACTATCTTCAAACTTCAGCCTCCTGAGAGCTAAAATTATAAACATGAACCACCAGTGCCAGGCTTATTTTTTTAATCTTAAATGGTCATTTCTTCTCTTCTGTCAGTTTTGTTTTTGGTCGACTTTGGCCTGAATTCTGGACCAGGAAACTACTTCCAGAATTTCACCAAATTTCAATACTTTACAACTACTATCACACCTTCATTTCCAGCTTTTGCTAGGTAGTTGAAGATAAGAATTTCAATCACTTTCCTAACCAGTCTGGCTTTGAGTTGTGATCCTCATATTTCAACTTCCTCAGTATACACAAATAAACCAACAACCCATGGCTCATTTTGAAATAATAATTTTCTCTCTCTCATCTTTCATAATTTGTGCTCTTTTTTCTTTGTTTTTGTATGTTTTTGTGCTGGGACCTCAGCACCAGGGCCTGTGTGCTGTACCAGAGCTTTCTGTTTAATACTAGGAATGTACCACATGAACCAGAGCACAGCTAGTGTCATATTTTTGGTGACAAATGAGACATAAGGGTCTCATGGATTCTCCTACCTCAGCTGGCCTTCAATGGTGATCCTCAGATTTCATCCTCCTGAGTAGCTGATAGAATATTGGTGAGCTACCAATGCTTGATTTATTTAAACCTCTGTCATTGGATCTTCTGCAGTTCTAGCCTCTTTTTCTTTAATTCTTCTGTGATTGTCCTGAGGCTTGACCTCATGGCCTGGTTACTGTCCCAGAAACTGATTGCCCAATTCTGCCACTTGAGCCATAACTTAATTCCCAGGCTTTTTTTTCTTTTTGACAATTAATTGGAGATAAGACTCTGAGGAAAGCCTAGCATGAATCAAGCCAGGCTGAGAAGGAAAGCTCATGAGACCGTGACCTCCAATTAACCACTGAAAATCTTGGAGTGGTAGAGCTCTGTCCTTTAGCAAACTAGCACAAGTTCAAGGAGGCTCACACACAAGCTGCAAGATGGCACACAGATGCACACATACACAGAACGTCTCATGGATTTTCTTGCATGCATTAACTTTGAATTGTGGATCCTCAGATTTCTGTCTCTCTTCTTCCACTCTCCTTTGCATTGATTGTTTGTTGTTTGTAATATTTAGTTGCCCTGCAGCTTGACCTCTGCCTCTGGGGACTGTTTCTTAGATTTTAACTGAAGGCTATTCCTTTACCACATCAGCTCTGGCTCAGGGCTTTGTGCTAGATATCTGGGATAAGCATCTCAAGCACGTTCCTACCCAGGCTGACTTGTTACCACAATCCTCAGATGTCAAACTCTTGTGTAGTTAGGATTATACACAGGACCAACAACCCTTGTGTCATTTTAAAACTTTAATATGTGCTTGTCACTAACTTCTTTGTTTACTTTTTATTATTTGCATGTGCTGCTGATCCTGGGTCTAAAATTGGGGCTCATATTCTGTCCTAGAAGTTTTTATTCAAGCATATCCTCTATTACATGAGAAACAATATAACTTTTTGGCACTTTTTGGGTGGGTGTTATTTAATTACAGACAAGAGACATGGACTCTCCTGCCTGGGCTGGCCATGAACCATCATCCTCAGATTTCAGGCTCTTGAATAGCTAGTAAAACATGTATAAGCCACCGATGCTTGATTCATTTAAGCCTTTGTCAGTTGCTCTTCCTTGGTTAGTTCTACTCATTTCTTCTATGCATGTCCTGGGGCTTGAACTCAGGGTCTGGGTGCAGTCCCAGAAAATATTTTCCCAGTTCTGCAATTTGAGCCATAGCTCAACTTCCAGCTCAATCAGGTGGCTGAAATCTGAGGAGCATGTTTCAAACCAGCCTGGGCAGGAAAGTCCATGACACTCTTATCTTCAAGTCAACACCCAAAACTGGGAATGCGAGGGCACTAAGCAAAAGATACTACAGAAACACACACACACACAGAAACACACACACACACACACACACACACACACACACAAACAGAAACACACACACACACAAAAAAAAACTTTCACACATACACACACAAAGTCCCCTGGACTTTGCTTTTTGGGTTGGCTTGAAACTTGATCTCAAGATTTCTGCACCCATGGATCAACTACAGCCATGATAAATAAGCACCAGGCTTATATTTAAATTTACAATTGGCCTTTCTTCTCTTCTCCTACAATTTTTTAGCACTAAGAATTGAACTCTGGGTCAGCACTTTTTTAAATTAGCTTTTGCACCGAACACAGTAGTTTGCATATACAATCATATCTGCACATCCAGCTTTTGGTTGGGTAGTTGGGGTGAACATTTTCATGTACTTTCCTGCCCAGTCTACCTTTGAACCTAGAATGGATAGGAATACACATGGGAACCAAAAACCATGGCTCATTTTTAAATCTTAGTTTTCTCTTTTTCCCATCATTTTTAAATTAGTGGGGTTTTCTTGGTTTGTTTCTTTTGAAATGCATGTCTAGGACTTCAACTTAGAACTTGGGTGCTGCCCAAACTTTCTATTTGAGACTAGCACTCAACCGAATGAGCCAAAGTACAAATTGTAGCTTATTTTTGCTGGCAAATTAGACAATTAAGTCTCATGGACTCTCCTGCCTGTGCAAGTCATAAACGGTGAATCTTAGATTTAATTCTCCTGAGTACATTGTACAACATGTGTGAGGAACCAATGTTTGATTCATTTCAAACTCTGTCACTGACTCTTCTTTGTACTTCAATCCTCTTTTTATTTCTTCTGTTTGTTCTCCAGCTTGAACTAAGGGTCTAGGTGCTGTTCCAGAAATTTTTTCCCAGTTGAACAACAGCTAAACTCCAGGAATTTTTTGTGTTTTGGTGTTTAATTAGAAATGAATATAATGTAGAGCCAGACCAGATTTATGAAGCTGAAATCTGAGAATCAAAGTTGGTGCCAGCCTGGGCAGGAAAGTACATGATATCTACAATTATAACCACTAAAAAGCTGAGATTAGTAGAGCTTTGAGCAAAACAGTACAAGTTCAAGCAACAGGACTCACACACAGACATACTTACACACACACAAGTCTTAGGGACTTTCCTACTTGGTCTGGCCTTTAAATATTATCCAGATTTTACTTTCCTAAGTAACCAGAATTACAGTTATGAGCCACCAGTGCGGGGCTGATAGGCTCATTGCAGCCCGTAGGTATCGGTTCTTCTTATCTTCAAGCCTTCTTTGCATGTATTCATTTCATTTTTTGTGAGTGTGCTGGTGCTGGAGCCAGAACTCATGCAAGGCATGGCCTGTTTCAGGAGGCTAAAATCTGACCATCATGGTTCAAAGCCAGGCTGAGCAGGAAATCTAAGATCCTTACCTCCAATTACTGCCAAAATTGTGGGAGTATTACAGTTCTAGCACCAGGATGGCCAACAAACAACTGTCTTCTGGACTTTCCTGCTTGAGTTGGCCTTTACACTGGATACCCATATTTCTGCTTCCTGAAGTTCTAGAATTACAGGCATAAGTCACCAGCCCCAGGTTCTCTTCTTATTAACATTTTTGTGAACCTGAGGCTGGATCTCTGGGCCAGGACCCTGTTTCATAGCTTTCTCACTCAAGGCTGGTGATTTACAATTCCAATTACAGCTTCACTTCTGTTTTCATGTTTGTTTTGCTGGTGACTTGGTGATAAGAGACCATAACACTCTAAGTATCTTAGTATTTAGGATTACACTCAAAAACCAAAAACTCATGACTCATTTTGAAAATTGAATTGGATTTTCTTACACATTTCTTTATTTTCTACTTTTTATTTCCATATGTATGCTGGGCTTCTAGCTATAAATCAGAGCCTAGGTATTGTTCCAGATCCTTTTTTTTTTTTTTTTGCTGGTCAAGGGGCCTGAACTCTGGGCCTGGGCGCTTTCCCTCACCTCTTCAGCTTGAAGCTAGATCCCTACCACGTGTGCTATAGTGCTGCTTCTGGCGTTTCCTGCTTATGTGTTGATGAGGAATGGAACCCAGGCCTCATGCATGCATGGCAAGCACTCCCCCCTTGAATCACCTTCCCAGTCCCATCCCACTACACTTTTAATACTAGCCCTCTAATAACTGAGCCACAGCACAATTTGGAGCTTTAAAAAAAACTGTAGTTGACTAATTAGAGTTGAGTCCATGCACTCCCATTCCTTGGCTGGCCTTGAACATTGATTCTCAGATGTGAGACCCTTGAGTAAGTACAATAACAAGTGTAAGCTACCTCAGTATTGCTCATTTTCAACTCTGAAATTGGCTCTCCTTTTTCTTCTTCCTCTTTTGTTTTCATTTATTTATTTTATTCTTGTGTGTGCTAGTTCTGGAGCTTGATCACAAGGTGTGGGTCCTGTCCCAGAAATCATTGTCTCATTTCTGCCATTGGAGCTACAGGACAACCTCCAGGAGTTTTTTTTTTTTTTCCTTCTTTTTGGTGGTTCACTGGAGATAAGAGTCTCATGCAAATCACAGAATGAATCAGGAAGCTGAAATCTGAGGATCACAGTTTGAATTCAGCCTGCACAGGAAATTCCATGAAACTCTTTACCACCAATTAGCTGATAGCGATCCCACTAATGAGCTGAGAGTAATAGAACACTAGCCTTGAGTAAAGTAGAACAAATTCAACTCCCATGACCGTCACACACAGAAAAAATGTCCCATGTACTTTCCTGCTTGGGCTTGCCTTTAAATGTTATTTTCTGATGAGTTCCGTGAAGATGGCAAAGGAGAAGCTGGAGGCTAAACAAGCTTTTGTATACAAAGCAGTTTTAATGTTCCAGTGAACAGTCTTAAGCCAGAGAATCAAAGAAGTTTGCCATCACAGTATAGAGAGTTAGGCCAGAGACAGAAAACTGAGGCAAGGAGACAAATCTGAGTACTTGCCTGTAGGCGTGGCTGTGGCGGTGGCGGCGGCCTTAGCCACGATACCTACAACACAGATAGTCCAGGACGAAGGTGCCAGATGTGGCGGGCGAGCAGATTCTACTCAACACCAACAAGAACTGACAAGGGGCACACATCTTCATCCTGCAGTTCACAGACCAGAGACGACCCAGGAACCAAGACTCCAGCGTGAGTAGAAGCCTGACATCCTCATTCCTTCTCAGGGAGAAGAGGAGGGAAGGCCACCCCTCCCTCCCTCTACCGGAAATCTCCATCTTTGATACTGACAAAGCCTGGCTGAGCAGCTAACTCCAAATCAGGACTTGGAAAAAAAACAAAAACAAAAACAAGAGTCATTTAGCAGGTCACAGGAACCTAACCTGACCGTCCAGGCTCAGATCCCCCCAGGGAAAAGTCAACCAGTTTGGGCCGCCAGCCCCAGCAGTGGCTTTCTTCACTGGGTAAACAGAGCCAGAGGCTGCCCCTCCCTACAGCAGCCTTGACAATCAATTGAAATTCAGTAAACATAAACCCTGAGAATGGCTCCAGGCTGGGCTATGTGAGTTTCTTAGAAGCTACCTCTTCAGGGAAGACACTGCTGAAAGGCTTCAACTGTACCCAGAACCTAGACTCCTCAGAGCATATCCAAACTGGAGGAAACAGCCATGTCCCTTTTTTATGATACTGAAAGCAGATCTCCCTCTCATTGAAGTAGCCTGGAAGGAGGATCACAAATTCCTTGATAAAGCAGAGCATTTTTCTGCCTGATCAAACTGACTTAAGAAACCATCCAAGCTACAGGAATATCAAACACCTCAAGCAGACTAGAGACTCCAACAAGAGACTGGTTACGGACACAAGGGAGATACTGGATTGTCCCATCCTCCGAAAAAAATTAAAGAACTCTTTTTTGTACCTTTTATTAAAAAATTATTTTTCTAAAAGTTTTTTTTTATTTTAATTTTTAACTATAATTTTTTTTGTTTTCTCTTAACTCTTTTTCTTCTACTTGTAATTTCAATTTTAGGGGTATATGTGTGTGTACTGTTTTTTCTTTAAAATTTTTTTTTTGTTTAGCTCTACTGATCATTTGATCCTTTTTTGCTTTCCTTCTCATTCTTTTCACTTTTTTCTTTCATTATTCTTTGCAAGACTTAATTGCTGTTTTCCTCATCTTCAGATGTACCCGTAGTCGATTATTAGATCTTAGCCCCATTTTGTACACACTTAGTCCAGAAATTTATTGCTCAATTGAAAACTGCCTAGACATAAATTTCTTAATAGCAGTACTACTTTTTTATACCTATATAATATTTTAAGCATTTTTATTTTTAAGTTTGCCACAGCTCCTTTCTATCCCTTCCCTGCTCTTATTCTATCCACATTCATCTCTGAATATTGTTTTCAAATTTGCATACTTCTTAAGCATTGCACTTCTTAATTTTTAATATTTGTTGTTCTATTTTTTCTTGTCTCTTCTCTTTCTCTTCTTCTTTTTTTTCCTCTCCCTCTGCTAGCATTCTATCCAACCTTTTTCCTGCTTAGAGATTATGACTCAGTTAACTCACCCTCTGTCTTGCCACATCCCTCTATTCCTATTTTTATCCATATCTCTCCCTAAACCTAATAATTTCTGTTTGCCAAGTTCTTCTCTGTGGTTCATAGCCCATTAATACATACTTGTCTGATGTTGAACTAGATTGTATCTGCAGACTATTGACTGTGCAATTACACACTTTGGTTGATGTTTGCCTTAAAATAGTGTGCTAGGACAAAACTGGTTTACTTTCATCCCAAATGGGCAGAGCTCCCTGGAAAAACACAAGAAAAATGACAAGTCCAGTTATCTCAACTCCCACTCATGATAATTAGGGGACAGAAAAGATAATGAATAATCCAAAGGAGAGTTCCCAAAAAGCCCTAAAAATACTACTTGTAGACATTGTAAATGAAAAGACTGAAAACCTGCAAAGGTATGTGTCATAGGGAGAGAGAGGCAGCAAAACAAAGGTTAATACAGGAATATCATGAGCATGAGGAAGCTACTCAAAGATTGATACAGGAATTGCGTGAGAAGCTTAGAACACTCAAATAAAAATAAAGGAATGGTATGAGCAGGCTGAGAACACGCAACAAGAACTACAGGAACTGTGTTAACGTGAAATAGCTAATCAAAGAGTAATGGAGGAATTGAGAGCGGAGGATGAGTATACAGAAAGATCACCTAAGGCATTCATGGAATCCATAAACAGAGAGCTGAAAGAAGTCAGGGAGACCAGAAAGGGAATGTTCAATGGAACCCAAGAGAAATAATGGGAGTACAAGTAAACCATAACCAATCAAATAAGTGATTTGAGAATAAACAATAAACACCAAATTAAGGAAGGAAAGAAGTTCATACAAGATCTAAAACAAAGCTCCAACAAAAAATTTGAATCCATGAAAGCCGACCAACTACAAGGAAAAGAAATAAAAAAAGTAGAAAGTCTTAATAGGTTAGACTATGCAGAATATCGAATCTCTGGAATTGAAGGCCACCTAGATATTACAGAGAAAGGACATACAAGCATCTAAGACAAATACAAGAAATATGATAGATCTATTCAACACTTGGAAGATACCATCAGATGGCCTAAAACGAGGATAATGGGTGTAGAGGAGCACCTAGAGACAGAAGTTAATGGTCTAGGAAATTTGTTTAACAGGATCGTAGGAGAGAACTTCCTAAACATGCAAAAAGATAGGCCTCTTCAGATACAAGAAGCTTTTAAAACTCCAAATAGACCAGAATAGGACATCCCACCATCACATTATAATCCACACAGGATCAATTCAGACCAAGGAAAAGATCCTTAAAGCTGTCAAGGAGAAAAGAACAATCGCCTATAAAGGGAAACCAATTTGATTCACCTCATATTTCTCAGTGGGCACAATCAAAGCAAGAAGGGCTTGAAATTCTGCACCCAGCTACACTCTCCTTCATAATCGAAGGTCAAATAAAAACCTTCCATATCAAAGAAAAATTGAAACAATATATCTCCACCAAACCAGACCTGCAAAAGATCCTTAAAGATGTCCTACACATAGAAAACCAACAAGACCACAATAAAGGCCAAGAAACCTCACCCAAACTGAGAATCCAAGAACCATAGGAAGAACCCAGTTTTTCCAGCCCCTAAGAAGATGGATAACATGGCAGGAACTCCCAAATACTTGTCTCTCAACATTAACAATCTTAACTCTCCAATTATGCGACATAGACTGTCTAGTTGGACTAAAAAGCATGATCCTTCAATCAGGTGCCTTCAGGAGTCACATCTTTCCCATAAACACAAACATGTTTTCAGTTTGAAATGCTGGAACAAAATCTACCAAGCAAACGGCCCCCATAAACAGGCGGGAGTTGCAATCCTAATATCAGATAAAATAGACTTCAAATTAAAATTTGTGAGAAGAGATAAAGAAGGTCACTACATACTGATTAAGGGATCTCTCCTTCAGCAGGATATTACAATTCCAAATATCTATTCACCAAACAATAGAGAACCCAAATTTATCCAAGAAACACTACTTTCCCTCAAATCTCACATAGATCCAAAGGCAATAATTGTTGGGTACTTTAACACACTACTTTCCCCACTAGACAGATCAACTCGACCAAAACTCCACAGAAAAACCACAGATCTAAACAACTGCATAGATCAACTATATTTAACAGACATCTACCGAATATTTCACCCAGCAGCATCAGAATACACGTTTTTTCTCAGCAACACACGGAACATTTTCCAAAATAGACCACATTTTAGGCCACAAAGCAAACTTGTCCAAATTCAGAAACATTGAAGTTTTACTTTGCATTCTCTCAGACAGAAAGGGAAGCAAATTAATACTCAACACCAAAAGCCATCAAAGAAAATCCTGTAACACATGGAGGCTGAACAACACACTCTTGAATCACCAGTGGGTCATGGAAGAGATTAGAAAGGAAATTCAAATGTTCATGATATTCAACAAAAATGAACAAAAAAAATTACCAGCTCCTCTGGGACACAGCAAAAGCAGTACTCATGGGCAAGTATATAGCTCTGAGCACCTACATCAACAAATTGGAGAGATCTGAAACCAACAATTTAATGAGACATCTGAGCCTCCTTTATAAAGAGCAGCAAGATAAACCCCAATCCAGTAGATGGAAAAAATAATTAAAATTAAATCAGAATTAAATGAATTAGAATCCAAAAACAACTTAGAAGGTATCAACAAAACAGAGTTGGTTCTTCGAAAAAATTTTTAAAAATGACAGATCCTTAGCAAAACTTACCAGAAAAAGAAGAGAACACACCCAAACAAATAAACTCAGAGATGGGAATGAAAACATCACCACAGAAACATCCAAGATTCAGAACATCATAAGGGAATTCTTCTCAAAACTTTATGCTAATAAGTTTGAGAACTTGACAGAAATGGACCTTTTCCTAGCAAATATTTGCATGCCGGGACTAAAACAACATAAGTTTAATCATCTTAACAGAACCATATCAAGCATTGAAATAGAAATAGCAATAAGACACCTCCCATCTAAGAAAAACCTAGGACCAGTTGCCTTTACAACGGAATTCTACAAGGCCTTCAAAGCAGAGCTCACACCAATACTCCTCCAACTGTTCAATGAAAGTGAAAGAGAAATTTCACTACTGAACTTATTCTATGAAGCCATCATGACCCTCATCCCCAAACCAGGCAGGGACTCATCAAAGAAAGAGTACTATAGACCTATTTCTTTGGTGAACATTGATGTAAAACTTCTCAGCAAAATTCTGGCCAATAGACTTCAACAATTCATCCAAAAAATCATACACCACGATCAAACCGTATTCATTTCAGGGATGCAAAGCTGTTTCAATAGATGAAAATCAGTTAATATTATTCATCACATCAACAGGAGCAAGGATAAGAACTACATGGTTATCTCAATAGATGCAGAACAAGCATTTGACAAGATCCAACATCCCTTTATGAAGAAGGTTTTGGAAAAATTAGGAATCCATGGAACATTCCTCAATAAAATAAAGGCTGACAAATCTACAGCCAGGATTTTACTTAATTGTGAAAAACTACAGCCATTTCCTCTTTACTCAGGAATCAGACAAGGATGGCCACTCTCTCCACTGCTCTTCAATCTGGTTTTAGAATGCTTAGGTACAACAATAAGACAAGATGCAAACTTAAAGGGGATCCAAATTGGGAAAGAAGAAGTAAAACTCTCTCTCTTTGAAGATGACATTATCTTGTATTTAAAGAATCACATAGACGACAGTCCCAAATTTCTCCAGCTGATTCAAAGCTTTGCAAAGTAGCAGGGTATAAAATTAACCCCCCCAAGTCAATGGCTTTTCTGTATGCCAACAATGAGAAAAGTGTGGCTGAAATTCGGAAAGCAACCCCATTTGTAATAGCCCCACAAAAAATAAAATACCTAGGAATTAACCAAAGAATTGCAGGACCTCTATGATGAAAACTTTAAAAACTTAAAATAGGAAATCAAAACAGAACTTAGAAAGTGGCAAAAACCCCTATGCTCCTGGTTTAGAAAGATCATCATCTTAAAAATGGCAATACATCCCAAGGCTATCTACAAATTCAATGTGATACCTGAAAGGTTAGAATATGTGAGGCAGTGACCATTTGTTGCTTGTTTTAGAGTAGAGCAACACGTAGTACTAAACCACCTGGTTGTGTGCCCTTATAAGACCTGCAAATCCTAGGCTTGGGGCTCTCCTCCTGGGCTTCTCTGTGTTAGAGCGTAGGGTGAGGCCTGAGATGCAGCCCATCATTTAAATGAAACAGCTGTAGAGTCTGACTCTTGGTGGTCTTCTTGGTGGGTGTCCTGCGAACCTGGCATAACATTAGTGGGGGCTCATCCAGGATCCCCGCAAAGACCCCAGAGACTTCAGACTCCAAAGGTAAAACTGTGCTTTCTTTGTTAATTTGTCTTGTCCTGTCATTTGTCTGTTTTGCTTTCATTTTCTCTTGTGAGGATGGCCGCTCCGATTCCTAAAGGGTTGTCGAAGGGGACGGACTTGCTCTACAAACCTGGAGGAACTGGGAGATGTCCCAGATGCTCTTTTGGGGCCGGGGTAACCCTGCTGTGTGGAGCTGGGGTCTTTGGAACCCCACCGTGTGGGGCGGGAGGATCCCCGCCATGTGGGTGGGGAGGGTCATTGGAACCCCGCCGTGTGAAGCTTTTTTTCATAACTGTCAGGCCTGTGTGTGTTTTATTTGTACTGTTTATTGTTTGTTTTTTTTCTGTGAGGCTGATGGGACTGGAAAACATGGGCATCACTCCATCTGGCCTCCTACACTTACAGAAAGAAACTAAGATAGAGGAAACGAAATTGTACCTCCCAGTGTTTCAGGGAGATAACATGGAAGAAATGTTTCCTCTCCCATACTCCCAGGTTCCTTTTGCAGAATCTGAGAATGATCAAGAGGAGGAGGGAACTATAGAACCCTCGGCACCTGCCTTTAAAATTTCTGAGGGGCTAGTTACTCGAAGATGCCATGGTATCAACCCCCCTTTTAATGCAGCTGTTTTTGCCTTAAAAGGTGTAAGTCCTTTGGATGCGGAGGGTCAACAGCAACTCCAATATTGGCCATTTTCTACTAGTGATCTATACAATTGGCTCACCCAAAATGCCCCCTTTTCTTAGAAACCCCAGGATTTAATTCATTTCCTTGAAATTATTCTCTTTACTCATCAGCCCACTTGGGATGCTTGCAGTCAGCTTTTACAGGTCCTTTTTACCACCGAAGAGAGAGATGGTATCCGAGAGGCAGCCCGGAAACATATCCCTGTCCCGACAGGAGCGCCCACCGTGGATCCTGCCCTGATCGCTGCCTATTTTCCTGAGATCCAACCAACATGGGACTACAATATGGATGAAGGTAAGGAGTGACTCCTCATCTACCACCAGGCTCTGTTGGCAGGTCTCAAGGCAGCGGCTCGCAAACCTATTACTATGGCCAAGGTTTATGATGTAAGACAGGGAGGAAGTGAAAGTCCGGCAGAATATATTGAGAGGCTTATGGAAGCTTTTAGTCAATATACACCATATGATCTTGAGAAGGAGGAGTCGCTCAGATGATTATGTTTGCCTATACAAATCAAGCTGCACCAAACATAAAGTGAAAGTTGCAAGCTCTAGACAGATTTGGTGAAAAGTCTATTAGGGATCTAGTAGCCATGGCAGAAAAGGTTTACAATAAGAGAGAGACTGGAGCAAAGACAGAAAAGGAAAGAGAGAGAACATGAAATTGAGCGTGAAAAGAGAGACTGGGCAAAGGAAAAGAGGCCAGATTTGTTGGACTCAACACTATCGCATGCTGAGCATACCTGGTTCACAGATGGCAGCAGTTTCATTCGAGATGGAAAAAGGTATGCAGGCGCAGCAGTCACCACGGACACTGAGGTAGTGTGGGCAGAAGCTCTCCTCCAGAGAACATCTGCACAAAGAGCAGAACTAGTGGCACTAACAAAAGCCCTACAAATGGGAAAAGGGAAGAGACTACACATTTACAAGGACAGTCGATATGCTTTTGCCACTGTGTATGCCCATGGAGCCATTTACCAAGACAGGGGGCTGCTGACAGCTGAGGGAAACAATGTTAAAAACAAACAAGAAATTTTAAACCTCATCCGGGCCATATGGGAACCAGCAAATATTGCCATTATGCACTGTCCTGGCCATCAAAAGGGAACTGATTCTATAACCAAAGGAAATAACTTGGCCGATCAGGCAGCTAAGGAGGCAGCCCTCCATCCAGAGTGGAAGTACTGACTTTAGTAGACCCAGGGCCATGAACTTTGACTCCTGAGCCTCAGTACTCCCAAGAAGACTTGGAGTAGATAAAGAAAACTCCCATGGCCTCTAAACCCCTGGACAGAGAAGGAAAAAAAAGACTGGTGGAAAAATGGTGAGGGGAAACTTATCTTGCCACAAAGATTGGGCAAAGGGATTCTTAAGAGAATCCATCGGGTCTCTCACATGGGAACCCGAAGATTGCAGGACTTGCTCTGACACTCAGAAGTAAAATTAGGCAAGGAAATCAACTCACTGAGGAAATTGTTAAAAATTGTAAAGCCTTTCAGCTTAGCAATACCCCCAATCAACAGGTTACAAAAGGAGCTCACCTCTGTGGAGATAGGCCAGGTGTGTATTGGGAAGTAGACTTCACAGAAATTAAAACTGGAAAATTTGGATATAAATATTTGCTAGTTTTTGTAGACACCTTTTCAGGATGGGTTGAAGCCTACCCAACAAAGCATGAGACCATGAACTTCGTGGCTAAGAAGATCCTGGGCTGGGAGAAATCGTACCCTGGTATGGCTTCCCATCCACCATCGGGTGGGACAATGGACCCGCCTTCTTTTCAAAAGTAAGTCAGGGAATAGCCGAGACACTGGGAAAAGATCAGGGCAGGTAGAAAGAATGAATCAGACTCTAAAAGAGACCTTAACTAAATTGGCCTTGGAGACTGGCACAGACTGGGTATTGCTCCTTTCTTTTGCCTTGTTTAGAATAATAAATTCACCCTATTGGCTTGGCTTTACTCCTTTTGAAATAATGTATGGACACACTCCACCCATTATCCCTAGCCTTCAGACTGAACTGCTTGCTGATTTTGATGATACTGAAATTCTGTGTAAGTTTGACTATTTACAGCTGGTGCATAAGAGTATGTGGCCCCAACTTAGAGCATTATATGATTCTGCTTCTATTCCTACCTCCCATTTGTTTAAACCAGGGTCAGGGTGTTTGTTCGAATGCACAATTTGAGATCCCTGGAACCACTGTGGAAGGGACCTTACATGGTGCTATTTAGCTACACCTACTGCCCTTAAGGTGGACGGCATTGCTGCTTGAATCCACTGCCCCCATGCCAGACCAGCTGACCCCTTTGCCCTGAACGACCGTGGGGAAACATGGGAAGTCTCCAAGCATCCTACACACCTCAACTAAAGAAACATGGAATGATTGTTATTGGTATACTCGTTCAAGATCAAGAGCTGTTGGAGTTTAGTTTTGGGCTAGAGCCATAAGATTGGGGCTCAGGACCAGAAGTCAAGGAGGGGGGAATGAAAGTTTAGAGTATTTGAGGCAGTGACCATTTGTTGCTTGTTTCAGAGCAAAGCAACACGTGGTGCTAAACCACCTGGTTGTGTGCCCTTATAAGACCTGAAAATCATTATCTTGGGGCTTTCCTCCTGGGCTCCACTGTGTCGGAGTGTAGAATGAGGCCTGAGCTGCAGCCCATTTAAATAAAACAGCCATAGAGTTTGACTCTCGGTGGTCTTCTTGGTGGGGATCCTGCGACCTTGACATAACAATACCTATCAATATCCCAACCTCATTCTTCAAGGAAATAGAAGAGGTAAACCAAAAATTCATTTGGAACCATAAAAGACCCCAAATAGCAAAAACGATCCTCAAAAGAAAGAAAAATGATGGAAGAATACAATACCAAATTTCAAACTCTACTACAAAGCCATTGTAATCAAAACAGCTTGGTACTGGCACAAGAATAAACCTCAGGAACAATGGAATAGAATTGAAAACCTAGAAATGAACGTACAGACCTATAGCCATCTAATCTTTGATAAGGAAGCTAAAAAAAAACAGAATGGAAGAAAGACACCCTCTTCAGTAAATTGTACTGGCAAAATTGGTTAATCACGTGTAGAAAACTAAATCTAGATCCTCATATATCACCGTGAACCAGAATCAACTCCAAATGGATCAAGAAAATGTGGTATATATACACAATGGAATTCTATGCCTCCATCAGAAAGAATGACATTGCCCCATTTGTAAGGACATGGAAAGACTTAGAAAAAATTAAATTAAGTGAAGTAAGCCAGGCCCAATGAAACATAGGTCCCATGATTTCCTTTATTTGCAATTACTAGTATATGTCTGAGACAAACAGAAAAGGTCAGATAAGTTGATGTTAGGAATTGAACCCTAAGATATGTATTCAAATATATTTTTTCTTTCATGTGATTGTTTCTAACACATTTATAAGATTATTTCTTTGTTCCCTTCTATGTCCCTCCCCCACGGTATAACCTCTACTTTCACTGTATTTGATGTTGTTATAATTTGTGGAGGGGAAGGGAAAAAACTAATCATTTAAACAAGGATATATGTGGACCCATTGCAACAATGATACGTACAAGTTGTTATGTTGAAAACGAACTTTACAACTTTGGTGCGGGGGAGGAGGATTTGGTGGGGGGACAGGGAGGAGGATGGGATGGGAAGGGGAAACAAAGGAGGAGGCTATAATGCTTGATAAGAAATGTACTCATTATCTTGCCCATCTAATTGTAACCCTTCTGAATAGTATTTTCACAACAAAAAAAGAAAAAAATGTTATTTTCTGGCTTTAGCCTCCTATGTAGCTAATACAACCTGTGTAAGCCACCAGTGATTGATTAATTCAAAACTCTGTCACTGACTATTCCTTCCCTTCTTCTACATTTCTTTATTTCTTTTGTGCTGGTCCTGAGGCTTGAACTCAGGCTATGGTGTTCGTCTTTTTGTGTCTTTTATATAACTAGATTCAGTTTTGTTGTTCTAAAGTTTTATTTGTTTATGTTGCTATTTCTATTTTATATGAGTAAATTTATATATTACCTGTAGTCCTACAAAGTTTTTTGTTGTTGTTGTTGTTGGTCGTGGGGCTTGAACTCTGGGCCTGGGGGCAGAGCCTCAGCTATTCAGCTCAAGAAAAGCACTCTATCACTTGAGCCATAGCACCACTTCTAGGTTTCTGGAGGTTATTTGGAGATAAGTCTCACAGAGTTCCCTGCCCACGCTCACTTTGAACTGTAATCCTTAGATCTCAGCCTCCTGAGTAGCTAGGAATACAGACATGAGCCACCAGCACCTGGCCAAAGTTGTATTTTTTTGTTTTGCTTGCTTGACTGATTAGAATCTAAAATTGTTCATCTGTTGTAAAATTTGCAATAGTTTTATTGCCAAGAATAGTGAAATATTTAGAATTACGTATTTTGAAAAAATATAACCGATTAGGTTTTATTGCTTTAAAGTAAAGAATATCTCTTTTTTTGTAAACCCTGAAGTCTGAGTTCAGAACATGTAGTTATTGACAGGAACCCTCCTGTGTGAACCACATCTTTGTTCTCATTTTATAACCAATCATCTTTTATATAATTTGAAGTTCATAAGGCATCCTTTGTTAAGAATAAGTAAAATAAGCCTAAACTCCTGCCTTTTGAGTAACAAAAGAAATCCTATTATCAAGAATGTATAGACACAAAAAAATGAAACATCCTAAGAACGAAAAATCTTATCAATAAATAGGCAAGTGAATTGAATAAAGAGTTCCCCAAACAGATATAGGTGTCTAAGGAATACTTGAAAATATTCAACTTGCTTAGTAATCAAGGAAATGTAAATAAAATCTATGTTGAACTTCCATCTCTGCCTAATCAGAATGCTTCTTAAAAAAGAAAACAGGTATATTTTAGATATGAGACCCTTGTCTGTTGTATGGCTAGTGAATCTGTAGGCTTTCTCCTGATCTTGCTAGCAATGTCCTTTGACATTCAGAAGCTCTACAATTTCATGCAATCCAATGTGTATAACATTTCTTTGATTTGCTTTCTTTCTGGGTCTCCATTAAGAAAATTTCAGCCTGTGCCAAGGAGACCTAGGGTTACTCCTATTCCATCCTGTAATGTTTTCAGAGGGTCTGCTTTGTCTCCGAGGTCATTGATCCATTTGAACTTCATTCCGGTGCCAAGTGATAGATAAGGATCTAGCTTTAGTTTTCTAAACGTGATTAATCAATTTTGCCAGCACAATTTTGCCAGCACTGAAGAGGCTGTCTTTCTTCCATTCTATTTTTTAGCTCCCTTATGGAAGATTAGATGGCTATTTGTCCGTAGGTTCATTTCTGGGTTTTCAATTTTATTCCATTGGTTCAGAGGACTGTTCTTGTGCCAGTACCAAGCTGTTTTGATTACTATGGCTTTGTAGTGAAGTTCAAAATTTAGTATTGATATTCCCCCAGCACTGTTCTTTCTGTTAAGGATCATTTTTGCTATTCAGGATCTTTTATTGTTCCATATGAATTTTTGTATTGCCTCTTCTATTTCCTTGAAGGATGAGGTTGGAATATAAAACGAACAAGAGTTTCATATCTAAAATATACCTGGATCTTAAAAATTAAATCTTCCAACAACAAATCCTCAAAGAAACAACTGCCCAATAAATAAGTGGGATAAAGACTTAAAGAGAAACTTCTCTGAAGAGGAAAGAAGGATGGCCAATAGACACATGAAGAAATGCTCAACCTCCCAAGCCATAAAAGAAATGCAAATCAAAACAACATTAAGATACCACCTAACCCCAGTTAGAATGGCTAAAATCAGGAACACTAATAACAACAGATGCTGGAGGGGAGGTGAACAGAAGGGAACCTTACTACATTGTTGGTGGTAATGTAAACTTGTTCAACCAATTTGGACATTAGTGTGAAAGTTCCTGAAAAGACTCCACATAGACCTCCCCTATGTCCCAGCAATCCCACTTTTGGGCATTTACCCAAATAATCACAAACAAGACCACACTAAAGCTACTAGCACAAATATGTTTATTTCAGCATCATTTACTATAACTAAGATCTGGAGCCAACCCAGATGCCCCTTAGTAGATAAATAGATAAAGAAAATGTGGTATTTATACACAATGGAATTCTATGCCTCCATCAGAAAGAATGACATTGTCCCCTTCTTTAGGAAATGGAAAGACTTGGAAAAAATATATTAAGTGAAGTAAACCAGGCCCAAAGAACATATGTCCCATGGTTTCCTTATTTACAATAACTAGTATATGTATGAGACAAACAGAAAAGGTCAGATAAGTTGATGTTAAGTGAAATGACCCCAAAATAAGGATTCAAATGTTTTTTTTTCTTTCTTTCTATTGTTTCTAACATATTTATAAGTTGATTTCTTTGTTGCTTTGTATGTCTTTCCCCCAGGGTATAACCCCTGCTTTCACTGAATTTGATGTCGTTATAATTTGTGAAGCGGAAGGGAAAAACAAATTGTTTAAATTGGGATACGGGTGGACCCATTGCAACAATGAGATATACAAGTCATGTGGAAAAATGAACTTTACAACTTTGGCGAGGGGGGCATGGGGTGGGGTGGTGTGAGATGGGAAGGGATGGGAAGTGGAAACAAAGGATGAGGCAACAATGTTTGATAAAAAATGTACTCATTACCTTTCCCATATAATTGTAACCCCTCTGTACAGTATTTTCACAATAAAACCAAAAAATAAAGCAGAAATACTCACAGGGAGGGGGGCGGAAAGATACCCTAAACAATATTGGCAATTAAGTGAAACAGTGTAGTCCCAAAAAAATCAGTGTGGAAGTTCCACACAAGAAATCCTACATATACTCCTGAAGAAATGTAAATTATCCCTACAGTAGAGCTATCTGCACACACATTTTTTGCAGCAGATTCAAAATAATCACATTCCAGAATTGGGCACCACAGGCAGAATAGTGTGTAAAACTATTATAGCCAATTAACAATAATAAAATCTGGGAGTATACCTGTGCACCAAGTGGCAGAGTACCAGACTTGATAAAAAAAGGCCAATCAAGTGATTAAGGCCCTAGGTTCAAGTCTCAGAACTGGCAAACACACACACACACACACACACACACACACACACACACACACACACACAAACACACACACACACAAACACACACAATCAAAGCTTACTATATTTTTTAGCCAAGTTTCTTATTCGCCTTATATCCATGTACCTATGACAGAGCTAAATATAATGGGAAAGCGATACTTATAATGATAAATTCTACTGAAGAACCCCAGTTCTTTTTCTTGTTTTGTTTTATTTATGTGGTCACTGCGTTTGAACTCACAGCCTGAGTGCTGTCCCTGAGCTTTTTAGCTCAAGGTTCGTGCTCTACAACTTAGCTAAACTGCCACTTCCAGTTTTGTGGTAGTTCATTGGAGATAAAGAATCTCAAGGAATCAGACATCCACACACTGATTTCTAACTGCAATTCTCAGATTTCAACTTCCTGAATTGGTAGAATTAGAGGCCCAATCCACCAATGCTGGGCTAGAATCTGATTATTTTCACCACTGCTCATTGGAAAAGTTCAATTCTTTTTACTCCAGAACACTTTCCAAGCACAATTCTCTCTGGATGGCAATCGAGCAAACAGAGAGGCGCCAGTAGTTCACACCTTTAAATCCTAGCTATTGAAAAGTCTGAGACCTGAGGGTAGTGGTTCAAAGCCAATCAGGACAGGAAAATCTGGGAGACTTTTAGTCCCAATTAACACAAAAAATCCATATGTTCAGCTGTGATGCAAGCAGTAGAGCTCTACCTTGATCAAATAACTCAGGGATAGACCTCGGGCCCTGAGTTCAAGACCAAGGACCTAGCAAACCCTGGGTCCCTCCAGATCAGGCAGGTAGACAAGCATGGCATGGGATCCACATCATCTTCATCTCCATCTTGTTGGTCAGACTCCTGTGAGTCTCTCGTCCAAGGTGCTGGCTGTAGGATCTGGTCCCTGAGAGGCTTCCATTGAACTTTTCTAGAATTCATGGTCCACTTTACATAATGAAGACTGCTGCCAAATAGGTGTGTGTGTGTGTGTGTGTGTGTGTGTGGGTGTGTGTGTGTGTGTGTGTGTGTGTGTGAACCGCACATTATAATTAACACTATGTCATAATATTCTTATGAGAATTGTGTGCTTAATCCAGGTGATAAAAACTAACTCGTACCAAAATATCCAAAAAGGGCCAGCTGATATTAGTACCAGTCATGGGTTAGTATTAACACTAGCATTACTATAAATCAGAGCACATAGAAGGACCCATCTGATCTACCAGTTGAAAATTCAAGAATCATTTCCTCCTCTGCTGCATCTCAGGCAGTCAAAGACAAATCTTTTCAACAGACTTGGGGAAGAAGGAGTTAACTCCATCTGTAAGGCCCAAAAGAATCCCCATGCTGATATATGAGTATTATCACACACACACACACACACACACACACACACACACACACACACACACACTCACTCACACACATACACAAACACACACTCACTTGTAGGTCCAGCAGTATTCTCAAGCATCTCCCCTGATCTGTGTACTCTATACAGCAAAGGCTAGAATTTGGTGGAAAAAGGAGCAGAGCACCTTGTACACACTTCACCAGCTGTTAGACTGGTCTTCCACTGCCCAGTATTAGATGGATGTAATCTTT